>NC_052357.1:38945240-39212830 GCF_009727055.1 Benincasa hispida
GATTTAAATACATCGACGAATAGAAATTTCATATTTGAATATTAGGAATGTTGATGTGTAAGGATTCCAAGATTTCATACAACATTAAGGAGTGATTTATTCATATAAGAGAAAAGACTAATAGCAATCGAATTCATTTGAATAAATGCATAAACAAAATAAAAAAAAAAAAAAAAAAAAAAACTTATAAACAACTAAACTTATAAAAAAGAAAAAACTCAACAATGTAATGAAAACAAAACTCCATGCAAAAATAAAATAAAAGAGCACAGAATACAACAACAACATTACAAAAAGTAACCAAAACTCCAAACAAGAATACACCAACACGGTAAACTAAACAGAAAAAATATGAACGTCAGTTATATTTCTTTAAAGTCTATTCTATAGCCAAAAGATGTCTAAGAAGTTCCACTACCATAAACCACTCAATGGAAACCATAAACAACTAAGCTATGACTACCATAACTGCAGGATAGTCATAGCAATTCAACACTGAATCTAATCCAAAACTTTAGATATTCAAAGCAACTGTAAAAGACATGACTCCAACATTCAAGTTCTTAGAGATTTGTACTATATTTTTAAAGCTCACAACGATAAAAGACATGGCTCCAACATTCAACAGTAAAAAGAGTAAGAGTATTGAAGCTTTGTAGCATTAGCAACAATAGCTAAAACATATGGTTCAGTAGTAATCGACAAACCATAAACAACTTATCAACCCAAGTGCAACTAATACTTATCAAAGCGAAGAAAAAAATTAATAGAATTGAATACGTTGGACAAAATACATAAACTTAAACAATAAAACTTACAAACTTCCAAACTTTCAAACACAAATATCTCAACAAGTTTATCAAACTCAATCAACTAAAACTAAAAAGTTGAAAGAATACTTAAGAATTGAATTGAAACTAGTTCAAATAGAAATCATAGACAACAATTAATTAAATTATGACTACCATAACTGCAGGATAGTCGTAGCTAATGAAAAATGATCTTTATGGGTAACTATTAACTAATATTAGCTTATGAAAGTGACAAATTATCCAATTCAAAGATAGTGGCTCCAATTGATCACAAAAAACAAAGCAAAAGAGATCTAGATATAATAAAATTCAATGCCTATTCCACCATCACCATAGATCTGCATAATCAAACATACCATTATTCTAAACATTAATATAGTCCAAATAAGAGTATTGAAATAATCAAATAACGAATTTGGTATTGATTAAAGTTTTAAATTCTACATACCTCCAAGGAGAAGATGATCCAATACCAATTGCATTCTGCATTATTGTTTAATCAACCATATGCATAAAAAAAAAATAATAATAACTTTGAGAGTGAGAGGAAGATAGAGAAATATAGAAAAAGATCTTCCCAACTTGAAGTATAAGGAAAGAAATCCAAACAACTAATAGAATGAAGGGCCTTTTCCATCTAAGATTGAAGCACATTAATTCCTTAAGTCAAAATAACAGAACATTATGTTCAATAAGCTCTTCCATTAAAAAAAAAATTGGTTCTCTTTATGTTAATCCTAGTTAGAGCTTGAAAGTCAAACTTGAGATTTTACTTCATGATGACACAAACTAATATTTAACCAGATTAAACAAATTAGAATTTAAACAGATTGAACAGATTATTGGTCCATCTCAATATTGTAAAAATATTTCTATACAAGATCCCATCTCTCCTAAAAAAAAATCAATCTCGCTCCCTATCTCTTTCTACTCTACTATCGCTTTTAATGAACATTATGAAAAGATTTCCATCATTCTCAGTCTCATTCCTATTTTATATAAACAAGAAATTTGATTTTCCTTTTAGAATAATTATAGCTGGAACAATATTCAACCAATGAAATATTTGGTTTTTTCGTTAGAGAGAAAAAATGCAATCATCATCTATATCATATTTGTTCATCACTACATTCAGCTATCTAGCCAAACATAACTAACTACCTAAGTATGAGAGAAAAATATTTATGACCAAGAACCTACTCCTTTACCCCATCAATCTTGGCAGCCAATTCATCTCTACTTTCCTAAACAAAAGAAATTAGCTCATTTATCACACATATTTGGAGAAAAGTACAAGACTTCAAATCAAACCACTTCAAAGCAGTTACCTTGAATAACAAAAGTTAAGCAGTGAGACACACACTATAACTAAGCCCCATAACTTTCAACAACTTTGGTACCTATATTTACAAGAATCCACGGTTATAAATTCATATAAAAAACTTTACCAATTGAACCCCCTAAAATTTAGTTTTGCAGTTTTAAGCAAACTTTACCAATGGGATGGAATCAACAGCACCAACAATGGTAGAAACCAACCAAATGTCAAAGAAGGCACCAACATCAATCTGCCCTTTTTTTCATTGCTTTTCTAGTCAACTGTAGTGTAAAGTTGGAACCAATTGAGAAAATATTCATAACTTTTGCAGTATTTCCTTCATAACACCTCTCTAATTAAGTGTGACCCTTCTTGTCAGCCATATTCTCAGCAACATTATCCGTGAAGCTTGTGTGTAGCAGGCGAGTGTGAGTGTGTTACAGTCAGATCCAGGGAGATCGAGTGCACTGTGGTCAGATCCGGCAAGATGGAATGTGTTTCAGTCAGATCTGACGAGTTGGACGACAGATCCGGCGATATCGAGCTAAGTTGCGGTCAGATTCAGTAAGATCCACCTGTGCTATAGCATATCGGTGTTTGAGAGATGGTGAAACAAAGTTAGAGAAAGAAAGAAAGAAAGAAAGAGAGGAGAAGAAGATTAAGGAGAACGAGACCCGTAGATCTAACCATGGAGAATGGCAGATGTAAACCATGACTGTGATCAATGGACAACATCGGTCAATGATGATGGTGGACAGCATGTAGTTGATACGTGTGATAGTGGGAGGTTTGACGAGAGAGAGAGGGAGAGGTCTGCATGGGTTGTTGCGTGAGAGTGAGTTGAAGTGAGAGAGAAACTATGGAGATGAGGTTGCTGGCTGAAATTTGAGGAAGAAGAAAAAATGGCACCTTTACTTCCTTTCAAACTCTAAAAAATTGAGTAGGTTAGTGGATAAAAAAAATGGATCTTTAATGTCAGTTTTAAATCAACATTGAATCTGACATTATAGATATGCCTACAATGTTGATTTTAAACTAACATTAAAGATCCGTTTTTTTAGACACCGATATTGTATATCCGTTTTTAGTTTCTGTAACTGACATCAAAATTCAGATTTCTTGTAGTGGAAGAAATTTGGAAGTGAAAATAGTGTTCATAGGTTTAATTTTCAAAAATAAAAATAAAAAACAAAATGATTATCAAACGTGGACTAAATTGCACGAATTTTGAGTAAATCATTAACAAAGTAACAAAAATATGCAAGGATAATGAATCCGAACATAGTCCAAGGTAGAAATTTAAATATATACAAGAACACAAGCAAATAAAAGATGATAATATAAGTTACAAGACCTCACAAATAGAAGTTGACAGTTTAAGTTGACAATTTTAATCGTGCCTTTTTCATTTTCTTATGTATCTCTTCTCTCTGTTATTAAAATGTTTGTTTGATAATTCCTGACTTCTATCTAAATTATAATCTAGTTAACACTTGCAGCTTCTGTTTGTAGCTTTGGATTAATTTCAAACTCCTTCAAACACTTTTCAACTAGGAATGTCATTTTTGGTAAGTTTTATGTGTTAACTGATATTATAGTCTAATTTTGTACTAGTGATTATATATTTTTAACTTTGTTGTGATATATTAAGTTATATATTAAGCGTTAATAATTATTGTTGGCTAGGTGACTGATATCAAATTAATAATTTATTTTTTACCCTACAACAAAATGTACATTTCATGATACATGAGCAATAGCAAATTTGGAGAAGAGAGAGAAAAAAAACAACCATTAAAGCAAAAAATTCGAATACTTGGCAAAAAAAAAAAAAAAAACACAGCTTTCAGGATTTTTCAAATGGAAAATTTCTCGTATCATTAATTGATGACTAAAAAAACAGTAATTAAATATAGGAAAATGAAAAATGCGCGACTAAAATTGTCAACTTAAATTAATCAATGATAGACTATTATGACTGATAAATTTCAATCAAACTGTACAACTAACACTTATTTTAAATCTTTTATTACAGATAAAATTCCAAACAAATATTTTTTTTTCTTTCTTCATTTTCTCACTTTTTTCCTCTAATTTTATTTTCTCCATCTCTTTCATTGATAACTCGACAAAATTTTCAAAGTAATTTCATGCCATCTTTATCTTAAAGCAACCATAATATATTAGTGATAGAATCTATCGTTGTTACGAGTATATATATGATAGGCTTCTATCACGAATATGAATCCATTAATAATAAAAGTCTGTTACTACTGATAGCAAAATATATAGACTCTATCGCTGATAAACTCCTGTCACCAATGAACTATATTATTGATAAACTTCTATCATTGATAAACTCTATCATTGATATAGAGTCCGAGAATTGAATCTCAATTTTATTGTATGTACAGGATTCGATTACTCTATTTGCAACTATGCTTAAAATAAATGTAGATGGTAGAGTGACCAACAAGAATTTATAAATGCAAATTATTAATATATATATATTCTGATTAATTATTAAACACCATTTTATCTTTGAAATTTTCTTTGGTGAAAAAAAGTCAAAAGATACTGAAAAAAAGTAGAAGTTAAGACTAACAAGTAAACACCAACTTGATGTTCCACAGAGGAAAGATGAAGTTGGAAATATATATATTAACTAACAATAGAGACATATTAAAATATAGATTTTATTATATGGTCAAATAAAATAAAATAAAAAAGATTGGACGTAAGGTTTGCATTATGTTATACTTATATGATAAATTATTGCATGAATTTGAAGGACCGACATGTATCTATATTCTATACCAAACTTTTAACAATATTTTGAGGGACAACGTGAAAAGATCTCTTTTTCTTCAAAGTTAGAAGAAATTTTGAATATTGGGCTAAATAAAAATATAGTCATTTTCAGCACTAAACTCCATGCAACAAACAAACCCATTAATATATTCTAAAAGAAAGTAAAAAATCAATTATATTATGGAATTTTTACATAAGAAGTCTATCTTCCGTCATATATTTTCATAAATATTTTTAAAGTTGGTGTTTTTTCAAAAAGATCTTTTAGTATTATTTTAGACAATTTTATCCTTTTTTATATTTATTTATATTCGTTATATATATATATATATTCTATTTTCAAAGCTACTTTAGTAATAAAGAGAGAAAATATATTTAATATATTTTTCTCATTTATCAACTAAAGAGAGAAAATGCATTGATTTTATTTTTTTCTATTTTCTAATTTGGAACAAAATACATTTAATGAAATTTTATTTTCTATTTACGTTGGTTTTCACATATCAATTTATTGTTTTTTTTACGGATTAATGGTTATTTTAAATATACCTTAGTATATTTTTACAGATTTATGATTATTTTAAATATACCTTGTTAGGTATTTGAAAATATTCTAACTAATATATAAAATATACTACCGTTTATAAATTAGAGATTGACTCAATGATTGACATAAGTCACAATATAAACCAATTTATGAAATATACCACAGTATATAAATTTTCATAAATTCATTTACACTACAATATATATATAAATAATACAATAAATCTAAATAAAAAAACACTCTTTTATATCAAATAAACAAATACATATACCGCATTCTATTTCTAATTTGNATATAAATAATACAATAAATCTAAATAAAAAAACACTCTTTTATATCAAATAAACAAATACATATACCGCATTCTATTTCTAATTTGAAACTTCATCGATTTTTTTTAACAAACCTCGTCATCTTAAATTTACCATCAACACAATGCATGATTTAAACCAAAATAGAATTAACAAATCATGGATGAGAGGTACACAAACCTAATATCTTATTTTCTAAAGAAAAAAGCTATCTTAAATAATTTTTTTTTCAAAAAATGGCACTGTCAATCAATTAGTTATTAGCGATAACATTAAAGTCTTAGATCTTGACAAAGTCTAGATTGGATGCAGTAAATTAAATAATTGTGAAAGAAATCTTCCCATAACTAATAAATAAATAAAGTAAAATTGAAAAAAAAAAAATCATCTCACCAATGAAATTGCATACATACAATCAAATCATAAGCGCGTATTTCGCAATAATTAATTCCTCACTCCTTTTTCATTGACTACTAGAAAGTGGGGTTAAAATAACAATTTACTTCATGTCCACTAATTTGTAACTTTTTTAGTTTGTATAGTTAAAAAAATTTACAATTTAGTCTCTGTACTCAAATAAAATCAATTATTAATTCTGATTATGTAATCATATATAATTTTTATAATTTATGATCTCTTATCAAGGTATGGTAAGTCATCTTATTAAATTTTAATATATTTTAAAGACTATTTCATTATAAGTTGTAAGGATGGTAGCTATATTGATCCTTATTAAAGTTCAACAATAAATTAAATTGTTGGAAAAAAAAAACCTTTTTGGTCTTTTGGTCTTGTGTCTAGTTTCTATTAGTCTCTATGTTTCAAAATGTTGCACATTTAATTCTTAAGTTTTGAGTTTTACTTCCTTTGGTCCCTATGTTTCCAAATTTACACATCTAACTTGATTTTTCACTAAATACTCACTTTCCGTCTTTAGAGTTAATGTATGTTAATAAATTAAAATTTTTTAAAAGAATTATAATTAACTTTGCAATTTTTATCACTTTTAAAATTAATTTTAAAATTTCACTTTATAATTGAATGTGAGTATTTAATGAAAATTTAGGTTAAAAATGTAAAATCTTGAAGTCCATTGACCAAATTAAAATAAAACTCAAATCTCAAGAATAAAATTGTAACTTTTGGAAAGTTAAAAACTAAATGGAAACAAAACTCAAAACTTAAGAACTAACTGTGTAACATTTTAAAATTAAGGGACCAAATAGAAACTAGAATCAAAACTTAGAGACCAAAAAGCTATTATTCTAACCTGTTACCCTTTGAAAAATTTTGTGGAATAAAGTGTCATTTTTATGAAAGTTTATCAGCAAAATGTGTTTTTTAATCTTACAATTTCACAATATTTTCATCTCCTTGGTACTTACTATATGATAAAAAGTTAACTAAATATAAAAAGTTACATATATATCGTTATAATGATATAATAATATTATTAGTGAGAGTTTGTTTTCTATTTAAAAATTTAAAATGCTTAATTTTTAATTTAATAATATTTTATAAATTTAATCTCTACATGGTATTCAAACACTAAATTGTTACATTGATAAAATTTAAATATTTAAAATTTTAAAATGCTTATATTTATTTTTAATTTAAATAATATTTTATGAATTTGATCTGCACATTGAATTTGAACTAAATTACTACGTTCATAAAATTAAATTATTATCCATATTAAAAATGCTTATTATAAAAAGAAAAGTCAATTAATCATATGAAAAGTTTGTTTCTATCCATATACATATAAGAAATTAGGAAGACAATTTGATAGAGTGTTTTAATGATTAAATAAAAGGAATTTTTTTTTTTTTTTTTTTTTTTTTTGGAAAAAAGGAGCAAAATAAGACATGAGGGAAGAAAAATGAGCATATATTTCTTGAGTTTGGCAAGGTTAGTTGGCAGGTCTTTCTCCAATATTGAATCAAATTATTTGCATTAGATTCTAATTAGATGGCCTTTACTTAATATGCATTAATTAACTATGATTAAGTACTAATATTGAATAGTTTATAGCTTTTGTTTAAGAGTTTTTTTGAAACTTTAAATATAGTTCAGATGAATGGTTATAAAATTAATAGAAAGATGAAGAAATTACAAAGAAAAGACAGGATTCACTACTACAGAAATTAGATTATATGACGTTTTTCTAATGTCAATTAAAGGATATACTTGATGCTTTTAAAAGCGTCGAGTATTCAACTGTCAAGTATAATGTGATAACTTGATTCTGAAAAAACGTCAAGAGAAATATTTCTCAATAAAATTTTCGTGTCAAGAAATATAATACACTTGACACCGATGACATGTCAAGTGTATTAATTCTTGACACTTATTACGTATCATATGTGTTTATTCTTGACATTTTTATTTGTCAAATATATTTTTATCTTGACACAAAATAATGGACAAGTAATCTAATTCTTGACACATTTCCAATGTAATCTATGTTTTTTTTTTCAAATTAAACATTCGAATTTAATTTCTATTTCTCATTTCCTGCATGACATGTGTTCCAATAAGACAATTTCATCAATTAAAATAAACAGTTGCAGGGTCCACATATCAGCCCAATATATCCAACGTAACTTAATAATTCCATTCTTCTATTGTCTTCCATGTATATGAACAATTCCAAAATTTACAAGACCAATCCACAATAGTATATACTCTATCAACCCATCCCAATATATGATAATTCCAAAATTACAAGAACTAATCTGTATGTGTTATATATTACAAGACCAATCTGTATGTGCTATATATTCCAAAAATCACAAAACTAAAATTATATCCCCCACCACACATTTCATTGACATATATAACCTATAATGGCTGAACAAAACATTTACACAAAAAATTTTGGGCATTCCCATGTAGCCACATACACAAAGTTTATGGGAAGTCCATCAGATATAGCGACCTAAATATTCAGCCCATTCCAAGCATACTTCATCCAATTCAAATTGCGAGTACGAGCTCATTGTATCAATCTATAAAACATAAAAAGTCAAATATATATTATTTACACTATTTACACTATTTAATTATTTATAATGTTACAATATATATAAGTAGTTTAAAGACATACCGCATTTGTGATAATATTCTTCTCTTTAGTCATGATTTCTCGCATATATCTCATAACATAATACCCACATTTGATAGTTCCCACTTGTAAAGGACACTACAATACAAAGCCAATAATTATACATATCATACAGATGCACTAAAAAAACATCATTCTATTAATTTTTTTAATGCTCTTATATTGCCTTTACTATTTTCTAGAATGTGGTTTTTTGAGTCTTTTGCAAATTCTTTTGAGACTTAAAAATCTTGATTGCCCTACATTCGCCAAAGAGTATAGTATAATATTCAAAATGAAATAAACTTTACATAAAAAAAAATAATAAGTAAAGTTAACTTACATATTTGTTATGTATTTGATATCTTATCGCGAACTTGTTCTCAATGAGTCAAGATAGTACACCACATCATCATATGTATTAATAACAATTATCGACCAATGATCACTAAATAAAATACACAGTTAATTAGTATGGAACATGAAGGTGGCTCATTACATTAAGATAGAACATGAGTATAAGGAGCTTTCAAGTACAATGATCCCAACACAATTCTACATTGGAAAAAAAAGGAGGAAAAAAAAAAAAGAAGAAGTAATTTTGCTTTCAAGTCATCCAAGAAATGTAGAACATGAGTATAAGGAGCAATAACTAATTATACTTATTCGGGATTATAAGGAGCAATAACTAATTGATAATGTTTGAAAGCCATTAATCTACTACAAAGATTCCGAGCTTTAACTTCTAGAGTATTTTGGCCCGCGGATATAAGAGATGGATCTACAAAAATATATTTTGAACCTTTATTTGAATCAATAATGAACGAGTGTAGGTACCTACAATAATAGATTGAACATATTAACTTACTACTAATTAATAAAATGATAATGTATCATAAACAAATAACATTTACTTACGCGATATAAGCCACAACTCATAAAGTCTTTACTTTTTGCATGCTATGAAATTCGATCATATCTTCTCACAGAACATAAATCTTCAGCAAAAACCAAAGAGCTCAACAGGTAGTGAAGGAAAACTAGTCCCATCAACAATTACCTTTTTAGCGTACCTAAGAATAGACTTCAAAGATATTGATAAATTGGATGGTGCACTAGTAATTTCATTCTCTTTCGGCATCGTCCTTGAAGCTTTTTCCTGACACAATTAAGATAGAACTTGAGTAAAATGTTCATTCCTAAATAAGATAGAAGAACATGGGACTTATACAATTCACCTTCAAAATCGGTGGTATACTAATAGCGATCACTTCCTCCTCTTTTCCCGCATTCTCTGAAGCTTTCTCCTATAACACCAAGTTATAATTTTATAAGTAATTAATAGTAAATTTACCTCATAATACAATTCACCTTCAAAATCAGTTGTACATTAATAATTGTAACCTTAATGATAAATTAAATAAGATAGAACATGAGACTAACTGTGACCTCAACATTTGAATTTTGCTTCTTTCAGATTTTATTCTTGGAGCAACTACCATGCTCAGATCTTGGAGTGTTTTGAATTTGATCTTCAAACTCCTTAATGCGCTTACGAAGTGCTTCATTTTCATCAACATTTTTTTGTTTTTATCCTCTCTTTTCACCATATGGAAGTAAACGGTATGTGTAATGAAATCACCCATCCCACGTACGCGTCCACCATATTCTAGAGTACCCAAGGCTTGAGTCAAAACATCATTAGGTGAATCATTTTTTTTTTTTTTTGAAAGTGGATCTCCATTCTTTATGATCTCATCCTAAATGGAAATGATATATATTCAATAAGACATATAAAATATTATAATAATTTCATGCAAATGTAACATTGGTAATTTTACTATTCGGTTGGTGACTTGTTGGACATCTCCATTGTCATATTCTCCTTTTTTTTTTTTTTGTTTATCCGAGCTTTTTTCCACATATTAGCTCATTCAAAATCATATTTGCTGGACGAGGATAATTTTTTCTACATAATAAACATATTGTTAAATATAACAATATTTATAAAATAGTTAAATTTAAGAATATTCTTATCATTTCCTCAGCAAGATTCGCATAACCTCTTCTGGACATCCAATGATTATACTTGTTCTTCTTTCTTCGTGCTTGTTATTGATTATTCATTTTCTATATAAATTTAATAGTTCAAAATAAAAATGACAAGAAAGTGGAAAATATTGATGTTCTTAGTGAAAAGTTTAATACCTCAAACTCTGGAGATAATCTCAATTCGACAAACTCTTGCCAATGGCGTGTTTCAATTATGTGGGAGTACATCAAAAGTGGGTGTGACAAAAGTTGGGGTTCCTCCTTAAAAGGGATAATATATTGTATCGTTAACCAAAACTTGAATTGATGAAATGCAACGCTTGTAGTTTTAAGAATAACCTTCTTACTTCTACCACCAATTATAAAAGCACCCTAAACAATTAAAAAAAACTTGATTATTACTTTTCAAGTAAAATATTAATATAATACATCAACAAAGAAAAATATACATACCTCAACAATATTAAACAGTTTTTCCTTTAAGTCAGTCGGTACACACTTCCATGATATATATGTAATCGGGATAACAGTCGGTATCATGATATAATGATGCATAGTAGATCCAATGAAAGATTTAACTTATATCCTTGTCTCCAATCAGTACTCCTTCATTACTATATTCAACAAACTTTTTCTCCCTTAAACTCCTAATTTTTGTTACTTCATGCATAACAGTCGGTCCTCGCATTTGCCTTTTCTTTTTGTTTGGTATTTCATCTTGCTCAGTTCCACATTTTCATTGACATTATCCAAACTTTCTTTGACATCATCCTAACCAAGTTCCAAATCCCCATCATTTGCTATCTCCATGGTGTAAGAATTATCCTGAAAAATAGAATAAAATTTAGTTAGGTGTCAGATACAACAAAATTATAAAAAATTAATTAGTAAGTGAAAACCCACCCATACATTTACTGTTTAGGAATCCATGTGCCTTCACAATCAACTCGTACATATGTTGAAATGTTCTCATCCAAATCAATTCTAGATTTGATATCTAACATAGCTTTAGGCATTCCTTGACAATGCAGAACAGTATCTCCAAGTTCATCGTCATTGTATTGATCCAAAATCTCTTTGTGGTGGAGTAAGAACAATAGACCATCGACCATCACTTGGATCCTCAACATAAAACATTTGTCTTGCCTGAGATGCCAGTATGAAAGAATCATCCTTGTGGCCTATCATCACTTATATTCTTGTAGCACTTTAGTCCTAGTTTAGTGCTAATTCTCTGTTTTTTTTTTCTTTCTTTATAAAAAAAATAAAAAAAAAGAATAATGATCTTTCTTGATCAGAGAGGAACAAAAATAATCTCAAGAGATTAAGATGTTTACCATATAAATATTCAACCTTTAATCATATCAGAATGGTTTAAAACAATTGTTAACATCTCTCAAAGCAAAATAGTTAAAAAAAAGAAGCTTTTTTTTTTTCTCTCAAATTAATACATTTCTTTCATCTCTCATTTTAAATTTAATTTAAAGGAAAAGAGACAGTACAAGAAAAGAAATAAAAAAATAAAAATGAAGAATTTGATTAAAGATTTAAAGTCATACAATAGTACAAGAAGAGTGAGAAGGAAAGAAAACTTAAGTGGGCCGAGGGAAGAAGAAGAAGAAAAAAATGGCAAATGGGTAGCCAACACATCTTTTTCTCTGTGGCTTTCTCTGCTTTCTATGGTGTTTTTATTTGGGGGTGGCCACACTAAACCTGAAAAAGCAATTGCCACATGGAAAAATAGCATTTTGAAGGAGAAGGGGAAGGGATTTTCAATCCATTGACTTGAAAGAGGAAGGCTATCTGTCAATACTATTCTGTTCAACACATAAAAGTGTAGAGATGAGACAAAAGATTGAAAGAAAAAGAGAGAATACATCCATCCCAATTCTTATATGTGACATGGGTCATCCCCTTCCCTTTCTATTCTCTCAATTCTAACACAAATTTTTTGGTTTCAAATATCATCATATCATTTCTCAATCTCATCAACAAAAGAATTCCAGTTCAAACTCTTATCCATTTCTTTCCCACTCTAATACAACAACTCTCTCTGTGCACTTTCTTTTATTCCTTAATAATCTCTCCCACTTCTTTTCCTTATCTCAAAAGAGAAAAAATTATGGGAACATAAGAATGAACTACCAATATGGAAGAGAGATCAAAACAGGGCACATGAAAATAAGTTGTAGACGCAATCAAAATGAAGGATGGAAGACGAGCGACGGAGCGAGCGGCGAAGACGAGAGGGAGAAGATGTGCGGCGATGGAAGACATGAGTGGCGAAGAGTACTGGCTAGGGTTTGAAAAATCATATATTTTATTCGAAAAAAATTGAAGAAAATCAGACATGAGGATTTCCATGAGTAGTGGAAGGATCGTTCCAAATTCCATTCGAAATTGAACATAAACAATTACAGTACAAGAATGGAAACTAACTGGCCATGCACAAAACAAAATTACAGTATGCTTACTAAGAGAATCAAAGGATAGAGTATGCGTACCTTTGAAGAACCATTCTTCAAAATCCCTCGATCAATCCAAGCATCCAAGAACAGAACCACAACCCTCGAACACAATGACCGGTGCATAGCACAAACACAGCGAACACAACGATCACAAACCCAACAAATGGCAAATGGCTCCTTGAAGCCAATTGAGTTGAGTAAGGACACCACCACAATGGTTACCTTGGTATTCTCGGTGTGAGAATCCAACAGTTATGGCCTCTATATGATCTTGATTAGAGGAAGAGACTAGAGGACAACAATTGTGTATACGATCGAGCAAGTGGGAGATGACACAGTCTATCGTATAGACGATGTGCTCAATCGTGTAGTAAATGGCAGCCTATCGTATAAACAAAGTCACGGGATCGTTTAGCTACGATCAGCTGATGAACTATCGCATACTCCACGATCATTTAAACTCTCTATTAGCTATCACTTAGTGAAACACTTTTACTTGATAGTTTTTACCATTACTTATTTCCGAATTGAGTAACTTCCTCAAGTTTAGGAAAACATTTTTCCTTTTATCTCATAGTTACCATAAAACAACCAATAACCTCCCATCAATCGGTTATTAGAGAAAAAGATTTAATTATCACATAATTAATTTATTATAAATAAATATGATATCCAACTTATCATATTATATTTATAACCTATAGTTTTAATATTTCATCTCATGAAACGTACAAACCATAGTTCTTTTTCTATTTTATGGTACTTAATGTAAATCATATTTACATTAATCCTCCACTTGATGCATCTTAACATCACACCAATTATATCATATAGAATTGAATTTCCTCTTGTTAATTTGAACATTTCAAATCAACCCCAAGAATTGATTCTCAACTCGAATCCATTGAGCTACCAAGGGGACCTTATTGACCTGTAGCTTGAAGCTCCAACGATATGTGAATAACTGACTAAACTCTTTAGTCATGAGATCCATTATCTGTTCACTGTTGGGCACTCTACTAAAGACCGACAGTTGCACTCTCCTCACTACAGATATATTTCTGTGTCCATATCAACCAATCAACAGTGCGATAACCCTTCACAGATCGCTCGTAAGTACAGTTGGACCAATTTACCATTTTGCAATTGTAATTACATCTAACTCCTTAAATACCACTGATTTCTCTAATGAACTTAAGTCATAGTCCTACTATGACTAAGTCCTCTCTTCTAAAGAAAGGATGTGGCTATTGGGGTTGACGCCCTAAAGTCTCGTGTCCTGTAGTTTGTAAACAGTATGTACGAACACTTGTGTTTTTAATATATGATATTTACTTTACATCTTGTATTTTGTTCAGTTAATTGTTTTATTTGCTTTACCACAAACCAATAAATATGAAATCCCTGGTTATCTGTATGTGACTCATTTATGTATGTGGTGACATATAAGTAGATCAGGTCTTGAGTGATAACCAAAATGGTCTGTTGTATATGGATAAAGGAGGGAAACCTTATCCTGGTAATGTTATGGATGCGGCCCCCTTTGTGAAATGGTCACAAGTGTTGTGACTTGTCCCAAATGGTCTGATCCTGATCATTCATTTGGGGACATACGAGCGGGGGCGTCATATACAAAGAGTTTGTATAAGACCTGACCACGACGTGTTAACATCTCGTTATATAACACCGTTCATGACAAAGACTTCACTTCACTAGGATGACCATAGGTAATATGACCTCAATCTTGAGTGAGTTGGGAACTCCTACCATTGAGGGCGATCCTTTAATTTGTATGGGTGTGAGTGGCAAGGTCACCGATTCAAACTTACCATTTTGGGGATTCGTCTGATTTGGGAGCAGGGAACTCAGCTACACAAGATGGAATTCACTCCTTCCCCAAGGCAGGGGTAAGTAGATAGATGGCTCCCTTAAGACTGATTCCGGGGCTTGAACGATGTGGTGCCACACACCTTCTCTTGACCCGAGAGATGTTCACACATAATTGGACTATGTTGTAATGTTCATTAGAGGAATCAGTGGTACTTAAGGAGTGAGATGTAACTATACTTACGAGCATCTGTGAAGAGTCATCGTACTCATGATTGGTTATGTCCAATGGACACATAAATATATCTGTGGTAAGAAGAGTTCAACTATTGGTCTTTAGTGGAATCACTGACAATTAACGGATTGTGGATCTCGTGGCTAAAGAGTTTAGTCAGCTATTCACGTACCGTTGGAGCTTCGAGCCACAAGTCCATTAGGTCCCCTGGGTAGCTTGGATAAAGTCGAGAACTAGTGTTTGGGTGAATTTGAAATGTTCAAATTGACAAGAGGAAGTTCAATTATATATCATATAATTAGACTGGTTAATTATATATGATATAATTGGCTAAATATATGAGATACATTATTTTGGAGGAAATTAGATGTAAATATGATTTATATCAAGTAGAGGAGAAAATACTATAGTAGATATGTGATATCAAACTATAGAATATAAATATAATATGATTATATTTATTAATTAATTAATTGATTAATTATATGATAATTAATCATTTTTTTCCACGTTCGGACGTGGGTAGTGGGCAGCGTTGGTTATGGTAACCGATAGGTTAAAAATGAGAAAAGTTTTCATTTTGAATAGTGCATTCAATATTTCTTCGACCGCCCAAAAGATTTCGTGAAACGATCGCCCGAGAGCCTATACAATAGTTGTTTCTCCGTCTAAACGATCGTCTACCTCACGATTTATTTAAACGATCTTATACATTTTTCCTAAACGATCGTTCAGCATTTCATACACGATCGTGTAGCTCCTCTATGCGATAAGCACTTCTGCTATACGATAGCACTTTTTTCTTTCCCACTTGCTTATCGCCTACACGACTCGTTTGTCTTCCATCCTCTACCAAATTCACCAAAGCCCACCCTTTGGGTTTTCACTCTGAGAATACCCGGGGCTCATTAGTGGTGATGTCGTCCCCGTTGCGGCGTTCATGTTCATGTTGATCGTGTTGTTGTAGTCGACCTTCCTGCCGGGTGTTGGGAGATTTGTTGGAGGGATCCGTTGTGTTGGGGTTCTGAAGTTCGAAGATGGTCTTCAACTGGTATGGAACCCTTTCCCTTTTAATTATCTTGTTCTGAGCATGCTGATAATTAGATTTATATGCATAACTGTATGTGTTGAATGGATATAATTTGTATTTTAGTTACGGTGAGATCGGAGCGATCTGAACACGTTTATAGAACTCTCGGTTTGAGATCCTTCAATTGGTATCAGAGTCAGGTTCTGATACTCCGATTTCATCTATTGCAACGAAATGACATATACATTCATGGTGGGTGCATTTCTACGCTGTTTTAATTGTTAAATCTGCTGTGGATGTGTTGGATTAATGGATGTTTTTAGAATGACTATCCTCGATTTGTTTAAGATCCTTTTTCATTTGCGGTTATTTATAAAGGCTCCTACGTTTTTGGTCATTAATAATCGTTATCGAGTCTGTATTCAAAGTTTGTTTGAAGTTTTGAGTCGTTCGTCGAAGTTCTCGGCAAGCGTTGCAGCTCTTCAAGGAAGGATGCGTTGTAGGGTTGATCGCATTGTGCAGAAGAAGTTCTACGCGATCGCTGTCCATCGCATCGTAAAGATGAAGAAGTACGTGATCGCTGATGAATGCATCGGTTAAACGATGGAGAATGTGATCAAGAGTTGGTTGCATCGGGTTGATGATCGTATACACGATTGCTGAGTATCGCGTCGTTAGACGATGAGATGCTCGCGGATCGCTTAAGCACGGGAGCGCTAGACGATCGTTTAGGTCAGCAAGCTTCATCGTTTAGTAACTGACTAAACGATCGCTTAGTATCGCAAGGTAAATCGTTTACCTAGATGTATGCATCGTGTAGACGATGAGATGCTCGCGTATCGTTTAAGGCGCGCGCGCTAGGCGATCGTTTACTTCAGCAAGCTTCATCGCTTAGTAACTCAAGGTAAACCGTTTACCTGTCGTCGCACTACACGATCGCATGGACAGTCAGGTTTCGCAGCCTCGTTGTCATCTTCGCGATCGTTTACTCATGCTACTATTGTCTAGTGCGCACTGAACGATCATCTACCTACTGGAGTTTGCTACACAATGAAGACCTCCTGGCGGTACAAAACCCGGTTGGCCTGTGAACCGGTTTACTCGATGAAAAATGTAATAGATAGGGTTTTTCATTCCTGTTTTTTTTGCGAAAGCTGATCTCGATCCATTAATCCTTGGTTTATTACATGCGATGTATGTTTTTTATATGTCATATGGTATGTACATATAGTAAATCTCACCTTATGTTATGCAATGGTCATGCATCATCCCTTTATTGTAATTGTTATAATTTAGAGAAGCATGATTTAATTATGTAAGAGCATGCTCATGCATCATATAATATAAGAGTTATATTTATGCATGCATCATCATTATATTATAATTTTATAGTATAAGGGTGAATGAAAGCATGTTTGCTTGGTTGTTACGCGCTATATAAAAGTTATATATATAGTAATGACCGGACATTGCATGAAGCATGACACATAGGTTAATTTATAAATGTTATAAATGCCTCATTTTGCACAATGGTTTTAGTTGTTTCTGTTTAAAAGTTAAAGAGAAATTAGATCTTGAAGAAATAAGAAAGACATGCATGCTCACTTAGGTTTAATTCATGGTTTTAAAGTGTTTAAAACTTGGATCACCTAGACCTAAGATCACGGTTCTAATACTGTCTCTTATACACATCTAGATGTGTATAAGAGACAGGAGTGTTCATAGTAAGTGGGAGCGAAAAGTGCGATAGCATATCCCTCGGTCTCCCTCGTTAGGTTGAATAAAGTTACTGCGCATCGCCTCGAGGCACCCTGGGAGTGTCCCCCTAAAGGATGGCAGTTTTGCGCATTTCTTTATTTGATCTCCTGTAAGAGGATAAGGTAACTTAGTCTCTTGTCCTAATCTGCTTCTTCCCTACGGTGGGCTCATTAGGGCAGGACTCTGGCACCGAAAGCGAGGGGTTACACCTGTCTCTTATACACATCTAGATGTGTATAAGAGACAGGTCCTAGTCTGCTTCTTCCCTACGGTGGGCTCATTAGAGCAAGACTCTGGCACCAAAAGCGAGGGGTTACACTTACGCGGAATAGTTAAAGGTTAACGATTCTGGACCGAAAAAATTTTGGCTGTTAGGTTCAGTTCCAAGAGTTGGTTCTGCCTAATGGTTGAGAATGTCTCATCTCAGCGAAGAGGCAACTGATCACCCCACTGGTGGCGTTTGTCCCTGTCTCTTATACACATCTAGATGTGTATAAGAGACAGACACAGAATAGTTAAAAGTTAACGATTCTGGACCGAAAAATGGTGGCTGTTAGGTTTAGTTCCAATAGTTGGTTCTGCCTAATGGTTGAGAATGTCTCATCTCAGCGAAGAGGCAACTGATCACCCCACTGGTGGCGTTTGTCCTGCCTCACTAAGGCATCATTGCAAAATAGAAGTCTATAACTTAGGGTACTTGAAACTGTTTTGCAAAACTGATTGGTTTAAAAGTGGTTTACCAAATTCTAATAAAGTTTTGTTCGTATTTTTAGCAACATTTTCAAAATGGCATCAGCCACATTAGCATTGCTAAGCGCCAAAAAACTTACTGGTGATAATTTCGCAACATGGAAATATATAATCACGACAATCCTAATCATTGAAGATCTCATGTTCGATCTCATGGAGGCTTGTCCTCCTATTCCAGCTCCAAATGCCACTCAAAATGTTCGGGAGGCATACGAGAGATGGACAAGGACAAATGAGAAGGCCCGAGCCTACATCTTGGCAAGTCTTTCTAAAGTCTTGGCCAAGAAACATGAGCTTATGGTCTCAGTGCGTGAGATCATGGAGTCCCTACAGGGGATGTTTGGACAACCGTCTGAACAGCTTATACATGAGGCTCTTAAATACATATTCAACTCCAAAATGAAAGAAGGCGCCTCTGTTCATGAACATGTGCTAAACATGATGGTCCACTTCAATGAGGCGGAGTTGAATGGGGCTACCATCGATGAGGGCAGCCAGGTTAGCATAATCCTGTATTCTTTGCCGGAGAGCTTCCTGCACTTTGTTAGTAATGTGATTCTTAACAAAGTGAAGTATAACCTTACAACTCTCCTCAACGAGTTGTAGACATACCAACTTTTACTGAAAAGTAAGGAGAGGCAGAAGAGTGAGGCAAATGTTGCTTCATCCTCCAGGACGTTCCATAGAGGTTCGACCTCAGGAACGAAATCTGCACCTTCTGCTTCTAACTCTGCAAACGGGAAGAAAAAAAGGGTGGTAAGGGAAAAGGGAAGGCACTTGCTAACCCATCGCATGTCGCCCAAAGGAGGCGTCCACAGGTTGCTAAAGAAAAATGTTTCCATTACAACCAAGATGGACACTGGAAGAGAAACTATACTCAATATCCGAAAGAGAAGAAAGCAGCCAAGGCTAAGGCCAAGGTCGATAAAGGTAAATGTAATTTACATGTGCTTGAAACTTTTTTAGTGGAGAATGATGATTCAGCTTGGATAATTGATTCAGGCACCACTAACCATGATGTTCTTCTTTTCAAGGGATTAGATCTTGGCGATAGTTGGAGGCTGGTAAGATGACAATGGGAGTAGGCATCGGGCACGTTGCCTCAACTGTGGTAGTGGGTGGACTTCAGTTAGCTTTATAGAATAGGTTTCTTATTTTAAATGATGTATATATTGTTCCTGAACTAAAAAGGAACCTTATTTTTGTAAAGTGTTTATTGTAATGTAAATATACTGTCTCTTTTGATTTGGATAAAGTATTTATTCATAAAGATGATGTTTTTATTTGCACGACAAATCTAGAATCGAATTTATATGTGCTAGGGCCGTTAGCCATTAATTCCCTCCATAATACTGAAATGTTCAGAACTGTCGTAACTCAATCAAAATGTTGACGAATTTCTCCAAAAGAAAATGCCCAACTTCGGTATCTATGTTTAGGGCACATCAATCTCAATAGGATTGAAAGATTGGTGAAGAATGGACTTCTAAGTGAGTTACAAGAAAATTCTTTGCCAATGTATGAATCTTGCCTTGAGGGTAAGATGACTAAACGACCTTTTACTGGAAAAGGTTCTAGAGCCAAGGAGCCTCTTGAGTTAGTACATTATGACCTTTGTGGTTCTATGAATGTGCGAGCCTGAGATGGCTATGAGTAGTTTATCAGTTTTACTGATTATTACTCCAGGTACGGGTATGTTTATCTTATGCAACGAAAATTTGAATCCTTTGAAAAGTTTAAAGAGTTCAAGGCTGAAGTTGAAAATGCATTGGATAAACGGATTAAAAAACTTCGATCGGATCGGGGTGGAGAGTTTTTGGACTCCGTATTCCAAAACTATTTGATAGAACATGGAATAGTTTCCCAACTCTCAGCGTCGAGTACACCTCAGCAGAATGGTGTAATGGAGAGGAGTAATAGGACCTTGTTAGACATGATTCGCTCGATGATGAGTTACGCTTCCATACCAGACTCGTTTAGGGGTTTTGCAATAGAGACTGCGGTGTATATACTCAACTGTGTTTCCTCCGAAAGTGTTGCAACGACACCTCTGGAGTTGTGAAACGACCGTAAAGCTAGTTTACGTCACTTTCGCATTTGAGGTTGCCTTGCACATGTGCTTGAAGCTAATCCC
The DNA here is from genome assembly GCF_009727055.1 of Benincasa hispida. Classification (NCBI taxonomy): domain Eukaryota; kingdom Viridiplantae; phylum Streptophyta; class Magnoliopsida; order Cucurbitales; family Cucurbitaceae; genus Benincasa; species Benincasa hispida. Next base: position 38,966,400 of record NC_052357.1, read on the forward strand.
AAGAAGTTGGAACCACGGTCGAAGTTGTGCCTCTTTGTAGGCTACCCCAAAGGTACACGAGGGGGTTATTTTTATGATCCAATGGAAAATAGGGTGTTTGTTTCAACAAACACTACTTTCCTGGAGGAGAATCATATAAGGGAGCACAGTCCACGAAGCGAAGTCGTGTTGCGTGAGCTTTCTAATGAAACTACTAAAACTTCAACAAGAGTTGTTGAAGAGCCTGCCACATCAACAAAATTGTTGATGGGAGTTCATCCAGTAGGTCGATTCCACCTCAAGAGTTGAGGGAACCTCGACGTAGTGGGAGGGTTACGAACCCACCCGTTCGTTATCTGGGTTTCACAGAAATCCTTACTATGGTAGCAAATGGCGACGTTGAGGATCCATTGTCTTATAAGAAGGCAATGGAGGATGTTGACCGAGATGAATGGGTCAAGGCCATAGATCTCGAGATGGCATCGATGTACTTCAACTTAGTATGGGATCTTGTAGATCTGCCTGATGGGATTCGCCCTATAGGTTGCAAATGGATCTACAAGTACAAACGGGATGCTGATGGGAAGGTACAGACCTTCAAGGCTCGATATATGGCAAAGGGTTATACCCAAGTAGAGCGAGTCAACTATGAGGAAACTTTCTCGCCTCTTGCCATGTTAAAGTCGATCTGTATCCTCCTGTCCATTACAACTTATTATAATTATGAGATCTGGAAAATGGATGTCAAGACGACCTTTCTAAATGGCAATCTTGAGGAGACCATTTATATAGTGTAGCCCAAGGGATTCATAACCCAAGGTCAAGAGCAAAAGGTTTGTAAACCGAATCGGTCCATTTATGGACTGAAACAGGCGTCTCGATCTTGGAACCTACGATTTGATACTGCGATCAAGTCGTATGGATTTAACCAAAACGATGATGAACCTTGTGTCTATAAGAAGATCATCAACGCTTCAGTAGTCTTCTTAGTGTTGTATGTAGACAATATCCTACTCATTGGGAATGATGTAGGTCTACTAACTGCAGTTAAGAACTAGCTAGCGACCCAATTCCAAATGAAAGATTTGGGAAAGGCTCAGTTTGTTCTAGGTATACAGACTTTTCGGGATCGTAAGAACAAAGTGCTAGCACTGTCTCAGGCATCATACATTGACAAGATGTTGCTCAAGTACTCGATGCAGAACTCCAAGAGGGGCCTACTATCATTCCGAGATGGAGTCACTTTGTCTAAGGACATGTGTCCTAAGACGCCTCAAGAGGTTGAGGAGATAAGACGGGTCCCATATGAATCTGTTGTTGGTAGTTTGATGCACGCGATGCTCTGTACTCGTCTAGACATCTACTACCCTGTGGGCATAGTCAGTAGGTATCAGTCTAACCAAGCCAGGGTTACTGGACCGCGGTGAAGAACATCCTTAAGTATCTTCGGAGAACGAGTGACTACATGCTCGTGTATGGTTCGAGGGATTTGATCCTTACAGGATACACGGATTCTGACTTTCAAACTGATAAGGACTCTCGCAAGTCCACATAAGGGTCGGTCTTTACTCTTAACGGAGGAGCTGTAGTGTGGCGAAGCACTAAGCAGGAGTACATTGCCGACTCGACTATGGAGACAGAGTACGTAGCGGCTTGCGAAGCTGTTAAGAAGATCATTTGGCTTAGGAAGTTCTTGACAAACCTGGAAGTTGTTCCAGATATGTATAGGCCCATTATCCTATATTGTGATAATAGTGGGCCTGCGGCGAACTCCAAGACGCCAAGGAGTCACAGGCACGGCAAACACATAGATCAGAAGTATCATCTGATCCGCGAGATAGTGCATCGAGGGGACGTGATCGTCACGCAGATCGCTTCGGAGTGCAATGTTGCTGACCCATTTATGAAGGCTCTTATGGCTATAGTGTTTGAAGGTTACCTACAGAGCATGGGTCTACAGGATCACCCGCAGTTGGACTAGGGCAAGTGGGAGATTTTCTTGTATTGGGCTTTTATGCCCTAGTTTATTGTTTTGTACTAAGTGTATTATACACACCACTTCGCTTTAGGACAAGTAGGAGATTGTTGGGGTTGATGCCCTAAAGTCTCATATCCTGTAGTTTGTAAACAATATGTATGAACACTTGTGATTTTAATATATGATATTTATTTCACATCATGTATTTTGCTCGATTAATTATTTTATTTGCTTTACCACAAACCAATAAACATAAAATCCCTAGTTATCTATGTGTGACTAAAGCATGTATGTGGTGAAATACAAGTGGATCATGTCTTGAGTGATAACCAAAATGGTCTGTAGTATATAGATAAAGGAGGGAAACCTTATCCTGGTAACGCTAAGGATGCAGCCTGCTTTGTGAAATGGTGACAAGTATTGTGATTTTTCACAGATGGTCTGATCCTGATCATTCGTGTAGGGGACATGTGAGCGGGGGCGTCCTATACAAAGAGTTTGTATAAGACCTGACCACGAAGTGTGAACGTCTCGTTATAACACCGTTCATGACAGACTTCACTTTCACTAGGATGACCATAGGTAACAATGACCTCAATCTTAAGCGAGTTGGGAACTCTTGCCATTGAGGGCGGTCATTTGATTTGTATGGGTGCGAGTGGCCAGGTCGCCGATTCAAACCTACCAATTTTGGGATTCGTCTGATTTGGGAGCTGAAACTCACCTAACAAAGATGGAATTCACTCCTTCCCTAAGGCAGGGGGTAAGTAGATTAGAGGCTCCCTTAAGGGCTAATTCTGGGGCTTGAACGATGTGTTCCACACACCTTCTCTTGGCCCAAGAGATGTTCACACATAGTTTGGACTATGTTGTAATGTTTCATTAGAGGAATCAGTGGTACTTAAGGAGTGAGATGTAACTACAGGAGCAAACGGTAAATGGCCCAAACTGTACTTATTGAAACATTTGTGAATGTCATCGTACTCATGATTGGTTATATCCAATGGACACGGAAATATATATGTGGTAAGAAGAGTTTAGTTGTTGGTCTTTGTGGAATCACTAACAGTTAATGGATGGTGGATTTCGTGGCTAAAAAGTTTAGTCAAGCTATTCACGTATGGTTGAAGCTTCGAGCCACAGGTCCATTAGGTCTCATGGGTAGCTTGGATAAAGTCGAGAACCAGTGTTTGGGTTAATTTGAAATGTTCAAATTGACAAGAGAAAGTTCAATTTATATATGAATAAATTGGACTGGTTATTATATATGATATAATGTGGCTAAATGTAATGAGATACATTATTTTGGAGAAATTAGATATATATATGAATTTATATCAAGTAGAGGAGAAAATACTATAAGAGATATGTGATATCAAACTATAGGATATAATATAATATGATTATATTTATTAATTAATTAATTGATTAAATATATTATAATAAATCATTTTTTTCCACTTTCGGACGTGGGTAGTGGGCAGTGTTGGTTATGGTGACCGATGGTTAAAAATGAAAGAGTTTTTCATTTTGAATAAGTGCATTCAATATTTCTTCGACCACCCAAAAGATTTCGTGAAACGATCGCCCGAGAGCCTATACGATAGTTGCTTCTCCATCTAAACGATCGTCTACCTCACGATTTATCTAAACGATCGTATACATTTTTTCTAAACAATCATTCAACATTTCATACACGATCGTGTAGCTTCTCTATGCGATAAGCACTTCTGCTATACGATAGCACTGTTTTCTCTCCCACTTGCTTATCGCCTACACGACACGTTTGTCCTCCATCCTCTACCAAATTCACCAAAGCCTACCCTTTGGGTTTTCACTCTGAGAATACCCGGGGCTCATTAGTGGTGGTGTCGTCCCCGTTGCGGCGTTTGTGTTCGCGTTGATCGTGCTGTTGTTGTCGATGTTCCCGCAGGGTGTTGGGAGATTTGTTGGAGGGATCCGCTACATTAGGGATCTGAAGTTCGAAGATAGTCTTTAACTGGTATGGAACCCCTTCCCTTTTAATTATCTTGTTCTGAACATGCCGATAATTAGATTTATGTGCATAACTATATGTGTTGAATGTATATAATTTTTTTTTCGGTCACGATGAGATCGGAGCAATCTGAACACGCTCATGGAACTCTCGGTATGAGATCCTTCAATGGCCACTATGTTCAAGACCCGGACTCAGCCCTTAAAGGAGCAATCTATCTACTTACCCCTGCTTTAGGGAAAAAGTGAATTTTTTCTTGTGTAACTGAGTTCCCAGCTCCCAAATCAGACAAATCCCCATAAAGGTAGGCTTGTTGAGTTGGCAATCTGGCCACTCTCACCCATACTAATCAAAAGACCGCTCTCAAAGGCAAGAGTTCCAGAAACACTCAGGATTAAGGTCATGTCACCTATAGTCGTTTAAGTGAAATATAAGTCTCAAGTATCACGACATTATATAAAGAGATGAATCATCTCGTGGTCCGGTCTTATACAAACTCTTTGTATAGGATACTCCAGCTTGCATGTCTCCACAATAATGGTCAGGATCAAACCATCTGTAGCAGTTCACAATACTTGGAAACCTCTACAAAGTGGTTCATATCCGTAGTGTCACAAGGATAAGCTATCCCTCCTTAATCCTTATACTACAGACCCTTTTAGGTTATTACTTAAGACATGATCCACATGTATATCTCATATATATGCTTAAGTTTACATACAATAACCATGGATCTTTGTTTATTGGAAATAAGTAAATGCAAATAAAATAACTCTTATTTTATTCATAACAATGTGTACAAAGTTTACAAACTACGAGACTCTAGGAGAATTAGGACACCAATCCCAACAAAAATATTATTAGGCAATTACTTTTTTATATTTTACTTTACACGAAAAACATATCAAGTAAGAGCTTTCTTATACTTAACACGCGAAACATGTCAAGTAAGACCTTGTATTACTTGACACGAAAAATTTTTCAAGTAATGGTTTGCGTGAAAATATCCAAAATATTTCGTCGATCTCTGGTTTTTTAACCCTTTTACTTGAATTGTCTTTTCTAAAAGGTCATTACTTGACATTTTTGACAAAGAAACGTCAAGTAATTAAAAACTACAATGTAGATTTTGTAGTAGTGATTGCTTTAAGTGGTTACACAACTAAAATTTTAATATGATGTGTATGCATTGTGTTTACCAATGAATTTTTTTCTCTCTTTAAACTGCAAATTTATAACGGGTTGATTCTTATCTTGAAAACTTTTATCAAAATTAAATGTCAATGTTCGCACGAGGTTTTAAGAGAAACTTGATTCGTGGAATTGAATTTGTGTTGATGTTGATTTGATGTGATGTGGTTCAATCTCTAGTACTTGATCTTGATGTTCACTACAAAAGTCTAGAAGTTGGAGAATTCGCAGGGCTCTCTGCAATGTAGAATTAATTGATCTTGATGCTCTCTACAAAAGTCTTGATCTTGATTTTGGCTCAAATTGACTTTTAGCCCAAATAATAATACCAAATTGGGCCAAATTGATTTCATTTAATCTAACGTTTGTGATGAAAACACATGGCGTCATTGAAATTCGTCAATTTATGTCTTCAACTTTGAGGGCATATGTCAACTTCTAATTGGTCCCAAAATCAATTAACAAATGCCCCTTTTTGAGATTTATGCTTATATATAGATGGATAAATCTCAAAAAAGATGAAATTGAAAAAAAAAATAAGTTATTTGCTTTTGAACTATGAATTTGGTACATAAGTTTAATTAGAATTTGAGATAAAATTTGGATTACGATCAAATTTTAATTTGAGATTTTATTCACAATATAATCTCAAAGTTGAACCATTTGAATTTAGGATAAATTTTGGAATATTACCAAATTTTAACTTGAGATTTTACCCCAATTTGATTTGGATTGAAGATAAAAGCTAAACTTGATTTATGTTTGAAATAAAATTTTGTAATATGATCAAACTTTAATTTGCTACCAATTTGAGGTCTAATCCACCATTTGATTAGAATAAGAGTCTTATCATGATTTGAATTTGACATAAAATTTGGATTGTAACCAAATTTCAATTCAAGATAAATTTTAGATTTTATTCCCAATTGGGCCAGAGATCAAATCATAATGTAGTTCAAAAGAATGTTTTCTATGAATCTTCTCGTCGTTGTTTTCTTCATGAAATGGTTTTGCCTTCAAGGTTTTCATCTTTCTTTTATGTTGTTCGCTTGTCATCTTGAGACAATCAAAAGCATATGTTGAAGGCTGATCTTTCTTTGATGTGAAGATACTTAGCCTTTTGAAGGCTGAAGTTCGAGTGGAAGTAGACATTGGACATTGGTTTTCTTTTTCTACCGTGGCCATACTCAATCTTTAGAAGACTAAAGATCGAGTAGTTGAAGGCTTGATACGATCGAAGATAAAAACTCTTTGCTCCATTTGTTTTGAGTTGTCAACTTCTTTAGTAGTTATATGATTGTTGTTGACTTCCACTATGCTGACAACATGACATGCAATAACTTCTGATACTTCTTCTGGATGATTATAAAAAAAGATTCTTAGGAGAAATTCTGCCAAAGTTAACAACTGTCGAAGTTGAAGGAAGTCCTCATCTTCTTTCTTAGTAGGTTTAGGCTTCCATGCCTTCTATTTGCCTTTCTTTTTATGAGTCTTATTCCCTCTACTATAGCTTCAATAGGAGCGCAACTCTTTTCAGGTGGAATTTGGTTGTCTTCTTTTTCGACGAGTCACAATTATCCACCCTTCATTGTCATCTTCAACAAGATCATCTTTTCTTTGGGAATCTGTTGTTAGAATCTCTTATTGAAACCGAACGACTATAAACTCAAAGGTCCCAAACTAGATGAAGCTTTATCTTTGATCATAAGACGCAAATGGTGTTGGAATACTTGAAGTCATTGCTACTACAACGTGATTTGTTTGAGCTAGTTCATCAAGATTCAGTTCAATCTTCTTTTCCAAGCCAACTTCAGAATTAGCCCTTCTAGCACAAATCATCTTTTCACTGGGTGGCTAATGACTCAGTGATACTTGCAGTAGTTAGGATCGTCTACTTTTCCTAATTGCTCCGGCCGCTTGCATTCTGGCAGTTGAATGAGTTGTTCCTCTAGTAATTGCTTCAACTTGTCTACAATATCAGAGTTAAGGAATGGATAAACTTTTTCCTCCTTTCTTTAAGAGTTGGGTGACGCTTCTCGCCCTCATTGTGTTTTCTTTCAAATTTTGTTTGTTTTCTTTTAGAGGAAAATTTGATTGGGGCTGCATAAATGACCATAGATTCTCTGATGGCACCATTCAAGATATTTTTTGTGTCTTTGGTTTCATTCTTATCTTTTCTCCCTTCAGAGAGTAGGAAATCTTTAGTTCCCCTGTTGTTGATGCTTAGCTCCACGTCACAAGCGCATGTCGCTAATTTTTCAAACGTACGAGGTTTTATCCCTTGTAGAATATAGAGAAGCTCCTAGTTCATGCCTTGGGTGCACATCTCCACTGCGAATAATTCAGTAAGTCTATCTTTATAATTGAAATATAGAGCTCTCCATCGATTGATGTAGTCGATGATCGATTCTTCCTTTCTTCGCTTGGTGCTTGTAAGCTCTATCATGCTGATGATACACCTAATGCTATAAAAGCAGTTAAAGAACTCTCTTTCTAACTGTTCCTAACTGTCAATCACTTCCAGCTTTAGATTAGTATACCAATCAAAAGCATTTCCTTTCAAGCTACGGACGAACTGCTTGACTAGATAGTCTCTTCTAGTTCCTGCATTTTCACAGGTTTCAATGAAGTGAGCAACATGTTGTTTTGGATTGCCCTTTCATGAAATTGCTTGAGCTTTGGAGGTTAGTGCCCATTAGGCATTTTCATATTGTCGATTCTCTTGGTATACGACTTGGTGTACATAAAAGAATATTGTGACGGTCCTCTATACTGAGCCCTTAAGAAGTTTTTAATCATATCCTGCAGCCACTGAACTGATAGAGAGGCGACAAAGGTAGATTGTTGCAACTTATTTTCCTCTAACACAGTTTTCCCTATGTCATTGGCTTTGACGATAGAAGTTTGACTTAACTCAATAATTTCTCAAGCCTGTATTTGATTTCTTAAGGCGACAATTTCATGGTCTCGCTTCTCAATAGCTTTCATTAAGAGATTTATTTTCCTCTCCATCTCTGCTATGGTTGACTCAACTGTCACATCAACCATCATGACCGACAATACATCAAAGTGTGATTCTTTCTCTAATTGATAAGAAATAGGAGCATAGTTATCGAATCAGGAATTTTCTCTAATGGCGATTTTACGTTTAGGAAATTCCATCAGCTATTCCTGGATTTTCTCTACGATGACAGAATCTTGTTCTTGCTCATGCAGGCTCCCCTTTGAGTGACTTCGAGTGACAGGTCTCGTATAGAAGCTGCTTGTAGCAATGTCTTTGGATGCAACTTTTTTTGGTGCCATTTGTTGATTTGTTGATTTTGATGACGAGAGAGAGATGACAGGCAGAGAGGTCCCATTGGGCGTACCAATTTGTTCACACGAGGTTTTCGAAGAAACTTGTTTCGTGGAGTTGAACTTATGTTGATGTTGATTTGATGCGATGTGGTTCAATCTCTAATACTTGATCCTCTGATTCTCTCACATTGAATGGTACGCTTGATTTGAAGAAGCGGAGCACGTAATGTTTTTGAAGTCGAAGACTTGGAATAGTCTTTGTATTTTCAAGAGACTTTTGTTTTCAAAGACTATGTAATTTCTCAAGCCTGTATTTGATTTCTTAAGGCGATAATTTCATGGTTTCGCTTCTCAATAGCTTTCATTAGAAGATTTATTTTTCTCTCCATCTCTGCCATGGCTGACTCAACCATTACATCAGCCATCCTGACAGATAATACATCAAAGTGTGATTCTTTCTCTAATTGATAAGAAGCAAGAACATAGTTATCGAATCAGGAATTTTCTCTAATGACGATCCTGCCTTTAGGAAATTCCATCAGCTATTCTTGGATTTTCTCCGCGATGACAGAATCTTGTTCTTGCTCATGCAGGCTCCCCTTTGAATGACTCCAGGTGACAGGTCTCGTATAGAAGCTGTTTGTTGCAATGTCTTTAGATGCAAATTTCTTTGGTGCCATTTGTTGATTTGGATGACGAGAGAGAGATGAGAGGCAAAGAGATCCCACTGGGCGTACCAATTTGTTCACACGAGGTTTTTGGAGAAACTTATTTCATGGAGTTGAATTTATGTTGATGTTGATTTGATGCGATGTGGATCGATCTCTAGTACTTGATCTTCTGATTCTCTCACAGTTGAATGGTACGCTTGATTTGAAGAAGCAGAGTATGTAATGTTTTTAAGTCGAAGACTTAGAATAGTCTTTGTATCTTCAAGAGACTTGTGTTTTCAAAGACTATGTAACTTCAGAAGTCTAGGAGTCTTCTAATTGTTAAGAGAATTCTTTCTGGGCTCTCTACAATGTGGAATTAGTTGACCCCTACAAATGAAGAGAACTCCTCTATTTATAGAGTTCTCAGGTGGCTCCATGGTCTTGGGCTTTTTTGGTCCATGTACCTGGCTCTTGGGCCCAACGGATTGGATTTGGGCCATATTTGACATTTAGATCAAATTAAGCCTTTTTTTTTTGCTCAATTTGACTTTTAGCCCAAATAATAATATCAAATTATTGGGTCAAATTAATTTCACTCAATCCAACCTTTGTGATGAAAACACGTGTCATCATCGAAATTCACCAATTTATGTCTTCAACTTCAATTTGAGGCCACATGTCAACTTCTAATTGGTCCCAAATTCAATTATTTTGAATTTTTTCATTAGGTTAGTGAGTGACGTAAGAATTTGTGATTGGTCCCAAATTTCTCTTTCAATTGTCAATGTTATGTAGTGACTTAGTCTTAATAGTTTATAAAATAAATTTGACCCCCAATCTATTTATCAATCTACACCTGTTATTAAATCATACAATTATTTTTCACGATAAAGACAAGTTAGGATACTCAATTGTAAAGTATGGGGACTAAATTGTTACTTCATTGAAGTCCATTACTAAATTGTTACAAATTTGAAAGTATAGGGAATAAGTCATTACTAACTAAAGTTTAAAGACTAAATTGTTTCTAATTTTACTAAAGTTTAGGAACCAAAAGGTGTTTTAAATTTTTTTTTTTCAACATTTAAAAGTAAAAAACCCAAATTTGCTGGTATTGAGTTTAGTTAATTATAATTATTATCTCGACTACTACATAATTCTTCTCATTATGCATTATTTGAGTTCTTTATTTTTTGACAATATGTTTGATAACATCGAAAATATGTTATCTCGCTCTTAATTCAAGAGTGTTCCTTCATTTTATATGTTTCTTTTATGATTTTATAGGTATTGACCATCAAAGAGGTACAATCAAGTATTACGGTCAAAATGGTGCTAAAACAAGAAAAAACGAAGCTTAAATGCATCAACCAAGCAAGAGGAGACCAAATTACCAAAATTTGGAAAAGGGCAAGGTGTCGGACATCGATGGGCAGAGAGCATTCTCTTGAGTTTGACGGACACAACGTACGCACATCATGTCTCGAGCACCACAATGCTGCACAATTCTTATAAATAGATCGTTAGTTTTAGGGGTTTCGAGGAGAGCATGATAGGAGGCGATTTTCAGAGCCCTAGGCTCACTTTTGGCCATTCTTGGCCAAAATCCATGAGATTTTCTTCATTCTTGAGTTGTGATCAGTATATATTTTAGTGTTAGGATTCATGTTTTGATGAACAACTAAAGCCCAAACGTCGATTTTGAGGTTTGTTGGGTAATTTTCTATGGTTTAATGAGATTTTAATGTATGTTCTTGGGATCATTTTTCCGATTGTTTCTTGTTTTCCTTTCCTTGCTTTAACCCATATGCAATTGTGTTCGATTAATATGACAAATTAGTCGTCTTAAGCATCGATTATGGATGTACACTATGCATGTTAGAGTTATATGTGATTGTAACAAAATCCTGCTTAATTTGAGTAGAAAATAAGTTTGTTATAGTTATGGTTCGACTGCTAGCATTTTTAGGGTCACCCAATAATGAAAGATAACGAAACCTAAGGAATGAAAATACGTTAGATTAAATTTAACCAATTTAATCTATTTTTCTAATCAATCTAGAGCTTAATGTGGTTAATTAAGTAAATAGACTTGTGTGACAATATTTAGTTAATTTAGAAATCGGCATTCTCATTGGTTTTCTAAAATGAGTCAGTCTAGCTTCTCTAGATAATCGATTAGGCTGGATAATCAGTTAACCCTTCGATTCGCATGATAAATCAATGAAATAATCCATAGGTAGCCCAACAATCTCTTAGACGGTGAAGGTAATCTCGTGTACAGATTTTATCTTAGGCTTCCTGTGGCTCGACACAATATTGCTACTAAGAACTACTTGTTAGTTGAAGTTCTTGATCGAGATTAGAAATTCTTTTTTACTAATAGAAGGCCTCGATGACCTTCTGACCATAAGTGTGATGGATGAATAAAACCATTGACTTCAAGGTTGATAGTACAAGTACTATGTTAGTTGAGCAATACTCATTTAATTGGCTCATTATTTGAGTATTTAACAACTTATTATGTATTGCTTAATCAAATTGCGTATATGATATTAATTAGATGTAGTTGATTAGAATAAAATTAATAATAATATGTTAAAAATACTAACACAAAATTTTGAATATGAATAAGAAAATAAATTAAGAAAAAGAATTAGGAAAAAAAGAAAGAAAATTGCACACAAATCATCCCTTAACTATGGATTTTGTAACAATTAGACCTCTTTAACCTTTATCCTAATCAAATATTTTTAAAAAAAAAAAAAAAAAAAACTTGAACTTAATCAATCACCACTTAAACTATGTAATTTTCTATAACTATGCCTCTAAACTTTTAATTTGACCACTTAGTACCTTGTAATTTGTTATGAAGGAAATCTAAATCGAGATCTCCAAGAGCGGAAAGAAGATCTTTCCAGGCCCATTGTGCAGGAATACAAAACATTCACAAACATACAGAATAGTTATGCATCTTATAACAAATTACAACATGTTATCTTCAACAAATACAAAAGGAGAGAAACATACCCTTGAAGCATTCTTCTTCTAGAAATCTCTCGCTGTCGTTGTCCAGCCAAACCTCTGGCTCTCATGAGCAATGGAACAGTGATCTCTCGCTGTAGCTCCAATCATCTGGCCAGTAATCTCTTGTTGTTGCTTGCAATCACGAACAAATTTCTTCACGAACACTTCTCCACGAACAAACACCCTTTGACACTACCACTCGACAACCTTGGTATTCTCAGAGTGAAAGTCCAGGAGGTGTGGGCTCTGTGTGAATTTGGTAGAGGGAAGGAAGAATCCAACGACCGAACTACACAACCAACCAAGTGGGAGAAGGAATCTGTCTATTGCATAGATTGAGAATGCTTGATCGTTTAGTAAATCTCGCTTACGTGAGAACCTCTAGCCGATCATTTAGTCTCTCGCTCAATCGTTTACATTATTGCTTAGACTCTTGCCTGATCGTTTAGTATCTCGCTTACACGATCGATTAGCAAACCTTGTTTACACAATCGTTTAGTAAATCTCGCTTACACGATCATTAGCAAATATCTCGCTATCATTTAGTCTCTCGTGAGGGCTATCGTGTAGGATCTCTTGAGTAAACTATTAGTGAATTACTTAATAACGCGATCCTTCATAAAATGAAAAAAAAAAATCTCATTTTTTACCCATCAGTTATCAAATAACTAAAATTAACTTAACCTTCCACTTGTACTGTTAATGGAGAAAAGAATAACCAATTCAACAATTATCTCATAATTGTTTAATTATAAATAAATGTAATAACTAACTTATCATATTATATTTATAACCTATAGTTTTAATATCACATCATATGTAATATTTAAACCATAGTTCTTTTCTCCTTGATGTAAATCATATTTATATCAATTTCTTCAATTAATATATCTCATACATCAAATCAATTATATCACATATAATTGAACCAATTTAATTATATCATATATAATCAAACTCCCTCTTGTCAATTAGAACACTTCAAACTAACCCAAAAACTTATTCTCAACTTGAATCCATTGAGCTACCAATGGGACCTAATGGACCTGTAGTTTGAAGCTCCAATGATACGTGAATAACTGACTAAACTCTTTAGTCATGAGATCCACTAACCGTTAACTACTAGGCACTCCACTAAAGACCGACAGCTACACTCTTATCACTACAGATATATTTCTGTGTCCATATTAACCAATCAATAGTGTGATAACCTTTCACAAATTGCTCATAACTACAGTTGGGCCAATTTACTGTTTTGCCCCTGTAGTTACATCTAACTCCTTAAGTATTACTGATTCCTCTAATGAACAATAAGTCAAAGTCCTACTATGACCGAGTCCTCTCTTTCAAAGAAAGGGTGTGGCCACTATGTTCAAGACCCGAAATCAGTCCTTAAGGGAGCAATCTATCTACTTACCCCTACTTCGGGGAAGGAGTAAATTTCTTCTTGTGTAACTAAGTCCCCAGCTCCCCAATTAGACAAATCCCCAAAAAGGTAGACTTGTTGAGTTGGCAATCTGGCCACTCTCATCCATACTAATCAAAGAACCGCCCTCATAGGTAGGAGTTCCCAAAACACTCATGATTAAGTTCATGTCACCTATGGTTGTTTTACTGAAATGTAGGCCTCAATTATCAACAGCGTTATATAAAGAGGCTATCTCGTGGTCCGATCTTATACAAACTCTTTGTATAGGACACCCCTGCTCGCATGTCTCCACGTGAATGATTAGGAACAGACCATCTGTAGCAGTTTACAATACTTGTAAACATCTACAAAGCGAGCTGTATCCATAGTGTCACCAGGATAAGGTATCCCTCCTTTATCCTTATACTACAGACCATGTAGGTTATTACTTAAGGCATGATCCACTTGTATGTCTCACATATATACTTAAGTTTACATGAAATAACCATGGATCTCAGTTTATTGGATATGAGTAAATGCAAATAAAATAACTCTTATTTTATTAATAACAATGTGTACAAACTGTTTACAAACTACGAGACTTCGGGAGAATTAGGACACCAATCCAAACATGTTAGGGGTTGTTTGACAACCAATAGGTTTTGGTTCTTGGTTTCTAGTTTTTTGGTTTTTGGTTCTTATTTCTTAGCTTTTTAAAAAGGGGTGGTTGCATGAAGAGTAAAAAATGAAATGGAAATTAAAGGCATATCTCCAACGTTTTTTTCTTTTGCAAATGTAGCAAAATAAAAGCTCGACCAAATCATTAAAAAGCTAAAAATCCAAATACCTTCTATTATTGATATACATCCAATTTAGGTAATCATCTTAATGATATTCTACCAATACACTAATGATATATTTGAAATTTTATTTTTAATGAGTATTAATGTTTTGTTGCTATACCCTTCTATTATTAATATACTTCAAGTATTTACTGATTGATGTTTTATACACTCGTGTCTTATGTATTATATACTGTTAATATACTTGTATATCTACGTAGACAAGGAAAATGTATGTTTACTTCAAAATAAGTTGTCGATTGAATGTTGATTGTTATTAGATATATTGTTGATACAATTTTCATATTGATTGTTGTTAGATATATTGTTGATATACTTATGTCTTAATATGCTTGATATACTTATGTTTAATATATGATATATAACTGATACACTTAGAATATTATGCTTATAAAAAAAAAATACTCATGTTGTACTTTAAAATAAGTTATTGGTTGATGTCATATATGTCGTTGAGTAGTTTTGGAACATTGATTGATGTGTTTGATGTACTGTTGATACATGCATGTCATACAATGTAATATATATTATACTTATACATTTGGAATATCGTGTTTATAATGAGACACATTTTTTACTTCACAATTAATTGTTGATTAATGTTAGATATACTGTTGATACAATTGAAAAGTTGATTGACGTTAGATACATTGAAGATATACTATTGATAGATATGAAGGTTGTTTGATATTTGATATAATATTAATACATTATTGATAATCTTTAAAGTTGATTGGTTTGTGATATATTGTTGATATACTGACATTCTTAAAAGTTGTTCAATATATATTGATATATATGAAGGGATCGAATCCCAAACAGAAGCGTGTAAACGTCTTGGTTTAATATATATATGAACGTCTTGAAAATTGAATAGTAAAAAGAGGAAGAAGAATATCACATATCTTCGTCGATTCCTTAACTCTATGCGATTTCCTCGTCGTCTTCTCCAGAACGATTCTTCAATGAACAATGGATACTAACGTTAGTGCGACCTTGTTATTCTCTTAGGAATCCAGGGATAGAAGAGTGATTTTTAATTCTTTGATGAGGAAGAAGAATAGAAAATATGGAGAAGAGAAATTTTGAGGCTAGAATTTCATTCCACAAAAATTAATTGCCTTACCTTAATTTGGGCAAAATAAAAAATTTATATGGAGGCCTTATCCATAGCTTTCCATTAATTAAATAACAATATTAAATCCAATCACTACAAGAATTTTTGGCTTTAATGTCGATTGAAAAAAGTGAAATCGAATGTATAATGTCAGTTTTGTTTTTTTTTTAAAAAAGCGGATCTTTAATGTCAGTTTTAAACCGACATTGTAGGGGTACCATTAATGTTTGTTTTAAACCGACATTAAACACCCGCTTAATTTTTTCCTCTTCACTCTCCCCCTATTTTCTATTTTCCTCCCAATTTTTTCATTTTTCCCTCTTCACTCTCCCCCTGTTTTCTTTTTCCTCTCATTCTCACACTTCCCTCTTCAGACCCTCTTCTTTCTCACTTCTCTCTTCCAAACCCAGTCGTCTCCTCTCACTCTCCCCCTATTTTCTATTTTCCTCCCAATTTTTTTCATTTTCCCTCTTCACTCTCCCCCGTTTTCTTTTTCCTCTCATTCTCACACTTCCCTCTTCAGGACCCTCTTCTTTCTCACTTCTCTCTTCCAAACCCAGTCGTCTGTGGTGTAGATCCTCGTCCGTCGATCCTCCGTCGTGTAGATCTGGGTGAAGAATCTGCCATTCGTCCGTCGATCGTGGGTGAAGAGTCTGTCGTGTGTAGATTTGGCTCAGATCTAAAGTCGCACCCAGTCGTCCATGGTGTAGATCCTCTCATTCGTCCGTCGTCAACCGCACCCAGTCTCCCAGATCTGAAGTCCAGATCTATAGTCGCCCGGATCCGTGTGCCACCATTCGGTCGTTCGATCTGAAGTTCACCCTTTGTCGTTCGTCTAGATCAGTATGCTCTTCTTCTCTTTCCTCTCTTAAACTCACAGCAATTTTTGTTCTTATGTTACGTCTCTCAACTGTTTCTGTAAATGTCTCGATGAAAGCCAGTTGTGGTTTCACTTCAATATGTCTCTCTACTCCTAGATTTGGGCCTTTTTATGTGTCTATGGCCTTTGAAATTCGATTTGATTAATGGTTTTGTTATATATGATACATTTGTTAAAGTATTGGCAAGAGGTGTTTCCAAGAGTTGCTCCTACGTTGGGTATGCATGAGCAAGAGCAATGAAAACAAAATGTTGAGTGCAAGCCGTTGGGTAGACGATCGTGTAGCAAATGGGTAGCGCTACACGATGAGGTAGGTGATTGTGAGGCGGGTGCTGGACGATTGTGTAGCAATGTAGGGAGCTCAACAATGAGGTAGGCGATTGTGTAGGCGGGTGCTGGACGATCGTGTAGCAATGCGAGGAGCTAAACGATGAGGTAGACGATCATATAGTAGATGCGTAAAGCTAAGCGATGCGCTAGACAATCGTGTAGATATGCGCGGGCACTGGATGATCGTGTAGGCGGGCGCTGGACGATCGTCGATCGTGTAGGCGAGCGTTGGGTGATCGTATAGTAGATGCACGGGCGCTAGATGATTGTGATTATGTAGGCGAGCTCTGGACGATTGTAATAACAGATGTGCAGGCGCTAAGCGATAGACTACACGATTGCAATACGTGATGGGCATGAGTGCTAGACGATGAGCAGATGCGCTACACAATAGGTGGAATGCTAAGCGATAGGCGATGACGTTAAGTGATAGGCGAATGCGTTAGACGATAAGGCGTCAGTACTAAACAATGGGTGCGGTAGCTAAACGATAGCCTATGCGCGAGATCATTTATTAAACGATTGAGCTACACGATGGGCCACTTGAGCTAAGCGATAGATGCAAGAACTAAATGATTGATTGGCTTGAGAACATATGCATTATGCTAATTAAATACACTAAAAGAATGTTTGACTCATAGTTTTAATAAGTTTTAGTTGATGACTCACAGTGTTAAAAAGAAGATTCTCTCATTTATTCAACTATTGAGTTTTCTTGTTTTGCAAGTGCAACAAAGGAGTAAAGATTTGGTATCGTAACCTCTTTATGCTTTTTCTTGGGGAACTCTAGATCCAACACATTCAATACAAGAATTTTTCCTTGAATGTACCATTTATACTCATTCCCAATAAACACAGTTACTTGAATATGAATTATGATCACATTTTCATTTTCAATCCTTTGTCTTAAACCTTTTTTGTATGTGATCCTTTGAACAACATTGGTCAGACAAAGATGCCTATAACCAGATAATGCTGAAGTTGGGGGGGTCTGCTCAAGAAGAATTATGACGGGATCCATACTTACGAATTGGAGAGGGACAATAAACTCATAATATTTGTAAAATCATAATGTTTGTATTACTTGTAATTTGTGTTTTCAAGGGTTGACTTATTGTACGACCTTTTAAATTATAATTTTATAGCAGAATTTATGGATTAAATATAATAGATTTACAATCCATACATAAATAATATGTCATAGCCACAGTGTTCGATGATGATGTGTCATGTTATACTTTTTTACCAAAAAATAGATTCGGCAATGGAATTTAAAAAAAGGGACAATAATTGATAAAATAGACAGATTCTGGGCTTTAATGTTGGTTGCAACCGACATTAAAGACATTGTTATTAAATCCCTTTAATGTCGGTTTAAAACCAACATTAAAAGGCTTTGATAACACTATCTTTAATGTCGGTTGTCAACTGACATTAAAACCCGAAATTCTTCTAGTGAATTTAATATATATATTTAATTAACAAATAAAAATTATATGTTTATTTGCTTCCACCTCCCAAAATTAATTAATTAGTTATTTATGAATCAAATTCATAAGAATTTAATATTTGAATCCTATTCAAATATTTATCTCTTATTATAGATCAAGTCTATAATTAACTATATCATACTAGTCTCATTAATATGTTATTCCATCAATTGATTTGAACAATTCAAATCATTCTTCTTTTCCTTTAATGAGCTAACAAGGGGACCCTATGGACATATAGATTAGAAGCTCCAATGATTTGAGATTAATTAATTAAACTCTTTAATTAATTAATCAATATTCATTAACTACCGGACACTCCACTAAATATCGATAACTGCACTCTTCACACTGTAGATATATTTATGTGTCCACGGATATAACCAATAACAGCAAGTTAGTCCTTTACCAGTGTCCATAACACCAACTAGAGCAAATTACCATTTTACACTTGGGTTACCTCTATATTCTTAAGTACCGATGCTCCTCTAATGAACAACTTGTTATAGTCTAACCAATAAACAGAAACCCCTCTCAGGTTAACGAGAGGATAGGACCCTTTGTTCAAGTCCTGAAGATACTACTTAAAGGAACACTCATCTACTTATCTTGAAGTTGGGAAGTAGTAAATTCCATCTTGTATTATTATGGTTCCAGCTCCTCACTTGGTCTTGTCCACAAAATGGTAGTCCTATTAAGTCGGCGAACTAGCCATTGTCACCCATACAAATCAAATGACAATCTCTCGTAAGCAAGAGTTCATAATACACTCAGGATTAAGACTAAGTTACCTAGGTCATCCAATTGAAATAGGAACCAAACTAGTTAACGACGTTACATCTAGTGGTTACTATTTCGCGGTCTGGTCTTATGCAAACTCATTGCATAGGATATCCCCATGCGCGTGTCATCTTCACAAACGCGTTGGGATCATTGCATTTGTATCAAATACAAAGTGGGTCGTATCCATAGTGTCACAAGGATAAGGTACCCAGCTTTATCCCTATACTATAGACCCATTAGGTCATTTCTTGAACATTGATCCCTATATGTTTCTGTTGGGGTTGATGCCCTAAATCTCGTGGTTCCTGTATTTTATAATTGTAATGTACAAATGATTTATTTATTTAATAAATTATGAGGAATTTTATTCATCATTTAGTAGCATTAACCCACAAAACCAATAAACTAACATCTAAGGTTATCTTTTGTAGCTTAAACATGTATGTAGAGACATACATGTGGATCATGTTTAAATGATAACCTAAATGATCTGTAGTAGGTGGATAAGGTTGTGTATCTTATCCTAGTGACACTAAGAATACGATCCACTTTGTAGATGTTACAATTGTTGTAAAGTGCTACAAATGATATGATCCTGATCATTCATTTAGGGGCATGTGAGTAGGGGTGTTCTATACAAAAGGGTTTGTATAAGACCGGACCACGAAATGATTAGTCTCATTCTATAACGCCATTAATAATAGAGACTTACATTTTACTAGGATGACTATAGGTGACATGACCTGAATCCTGAGTGAGTTGCGAACTCCTGCCTATAAAGGCGGTCCTTTGATTTGTATAGGTGAGAGTGGCCAGATCGCCGACTTAATAAACCTATTATTTTGGGGATTCGTCTTATTGAAGAGTTGGGAACACAGCTATACAAGATGGAATTCACTCTTTTCCTAATGTTGGGATAAATAGATAGATTGTTCTCTTAAGGGTTTATTCTAGTGCTTGAATAATGTGGCGCGACATCCTTTCTTCGCCCAAGAGGTGTTTGGTCATAATTCAACTATGACCGATTGTTCATTAAAGGAATCCATGGTACTTGAGGAGTTAGATGTAACTATAGAGAAAAAAACGATAGTTTTGGCCCAACTATACTTACGAACAATTTGTAAAGGGTCATCGCATTGTTGACTGGTTATATCCAATGGACATAGAAATATATCTGTAGTGCGAAGATTGCAGCTGCCGGTTTTAGTGGAATGACCGAAGTTAATGGATGTTGAGTAATTTAATTAAAGGAGTTTAATTAATTATTGAAGTACCATTAGAGCTTTAATCTACAGGTTCATAAGATCTCCTTTGTAGCTCAACTAGGATTATTGAAATTTAATTTTGGATTAATTAAAATTGTTCAAATTAATTGAGAGAATTAATTAAATATGATATAATTAATTTAAATTAATTATATGTAATATAATTAATATAATGTATTTAATACATTATAGTATAAAGTTTATTTTGAGAGGAATTAAATATTTGGATTTGATTCAAATATTAATTGTATGGATTAGATTCATATAATTAAATTTAGTATAAATGTGATTTATATTAAATACCAAACATTATTGAGAGAAATACAAAATATAGGTTATATTGTATTTGACATAATATAAATTATAAGTTATGTGTTATATTTTGATATAAAATATAGTTATATAATGATTTAGTTATTATATTTTTATTTAAATTAAATTTTGGTTTTTAATTTAAATTAATGGGAGGGAGTTATTAAATAACTTCACTCCCCTTTTTTCTCTCTAATCAAACGTGTAGTGGTGGGAGATTGGAGAATCTTCATCTTCGTTTTTCCTTTTACAGAGAGTGAATCTGGTCTGTTCAATCTAAGAAAACTCATAGAATCTCTCCCCCAAAAAAACTCCTCTCATAAAAATCTTTTCCCTCTTCCAAAAATCAGAGAAGCCCACAACTCTCTATATTATTCTCAAACCTTAAGGAGAATAAGGTTAACTTGTGGTGATGGCCAAATTGGGTTGTTTCATTTTTGGAGATTGAGTTTCATACGACAACCCAATTTGGCTTTTATACGCCAACCCTAATCTTCCTATAGATTGAAGCCAAGAAAACTCTTTATTGATGATGAAAACCCAACCGGTTGAAGAAAGATTTTGTGAAGATTATTTTGTTCTTCAAGGATCAGTAACATTCGAAACCCTAATCTTCCTTCTTTGTTACAACAATATGCTGTAAAATTATTTGTTTCATTTTTAGAATGTATAAACTAGTAGGTATCTGTAATTTTAATTCTCCATGAGATTTGAAATTGGGACACGATTCGCGCTTCCGCATCGAACTTCACTTTCCCTTCAGTCTCTACATAAGTTCAAGACTCAAAAGCCAGCCTTGGATGTTAGTTTATTGGATTTAGGGTTATTAAGACAAAATAAAATACAACACAGTCAATAAAATTTATTAAATTAACATCGATAATTCTTTATTGATGACGATCAATTGATAATATTTACTATCCACAAGTTTTAGGGCATAAAACCCAACAAACTCCCACTTAAACTAAAACTCTAGTCAGTGGGTTATACATAATATCAAATTAAAAAATGGGGGGAATATGATAAATAAATACAATAAACTAGGACATTCATATACCCATTATATATCTCCCACTTGTCCTAGATTATACAATATACATGTCTCGTAGACCTTGATTATCTAGATGACCCTCAAAAAATTTAGCCGAGAGAGCCTTCATAAATGGATCAGCAATATTGTGCTCGAGGCGATCTTTGTGACGATCACATCTCCTCGTTGCATAATCTCTCCTATCATGTAATACTTCCTCTCAATATGCTTTCTTTGTCTGTGACTGCAAAGTTATTTAAAGTTGGCTACTGCCTCACTGTTGTCACAGTATAAGGTGATGAACAAGTTCATATTTGGAACTACTTCCAAATCGCTTAGGAACTTCCTGTGCCAAACCGCTTTCTTTTCTGCTCAAGGACATTGCTTCTCTCACAACTTGCAATTGTGTCCCTCGCCTTGCCTTGTTCAATTCCCCCAATCTTCAAAAATTACTTAGCCAACATTCCCACTTTCCAAAGAGTCCTTGTTTTTGTCTCGTTCAAGTCTCTCCTGATAAGTAAAGTCCCAATGGAGGACCAACTAGATCCAACCAAAAAATGATATAACTAATCTTATCAAGACAAGTCACTTCAATCACCTAACTTATTCCAATCCTTTTAACTCTTTGCTAACCCATATTTCCTTAAATTTGAAGCTCAATTCAATTTAAAACTATCCTAAAACATTAGATACATTATAATTTGGGAGTTTCAAGCCAAAAGTGGGGTTATTCAAGCTACAAACTAAAAAAGGCAGCAACTTTATAACAAATGAATATTCATGTAGCTACTTTGTTCTTTCAGTTTTCTTTCGAATTTGAATCATACCTAGTCCAACTATACTTATTTCTTCAATTAAGAGATTAAATTTAAAGGGAAGAATTCACCTAAGATTAGTTTGCTTCTAAATATTCTTCCAAGAAAATCAACACAACCATAATCAACATCCCATCTACTTCTTTTTCTTCTTTTTCTTCTTCTTTTGATAATCCCCAACAGAAATTGATGGGATCGTCTCTTGATAATCCCCGATGTCATTTAAACATAGTAGCTTAGTTGCTCCATAGTAGACAAATGCCATTATTTTGGACAACTCATCTGCATTTACAAATTCTGAACCAAACCAAAACTCAAAGCTCAACTCACAAAAGTTGGAGCAAAAATAAAATTAAAAAAAAAAACTCTCAATGTTCTCTCTTTGTTTCGCACTTACCCTTCTTATAAGATTTTTCCTGCTTTAGTGAAGATAATCGCTGGAAAAGCAGACACTTGAAGAGTAGAGACTAAGTTGTGTTCAACAACGGCATTGACGACAACACACTGCAATCAACAATTGTATGTTTAAAATAATGACATTTGCTAAAAGTAGAGAGATGAGTAAACTACAATAAAAAAAAATGATAGACATACTCTTGGAGAAGGCAGATTGCAATTCCATATTATGTGGATAGCATTCTCCAGCTCCCCACAAACTTTTTCATTTTTCTCTAGCCCACCAAAGTAAATATTACTAATTTCATGTAGCTACTTTGTTTTTCAGTTTTCTATCGAATTTGAATCAACCTAGTCCAACTATACTTATTTCTTCAATTAAGAGATGAAATTTCAAGGGAATAACTCACCTAAGATTAGTTTGTTACTAAATATTCTTCAAAGGAAATCAACACCACCTTAATCAACATCCCATCTACTTCTTCTTTTTCTTTTTCTTTTTCTTCTTCTTCTTCTTCTTCTTCTTCTTCTTCTTCTGACATGATGGCACAACGACAACTAGAATGAGCGAAGGCACGATATTCTTCGACTGGCGGGAGAGGACATGCATTTGGTGTGGTTTTGGGGGTCTAGGGTGATTTGAGGGGGTGTCTCCCCCTATTTTTCATCTCTTTAATATATGAAACACTAAAAAAAAATAAACCACATATTACTTGACATTTATAAAGTGTCAAGTAAATACGGGTTGAAAAAAATTCAAAAATTTCGGCCAACCTCTACTTTTTTTTTCATTATTCTTGACGTTTTCCATCAAATTTACATGTTATTTGACGTTTTTTGATAAAAACATCAAGTACTCAAAAGTTCCAAGCGTCAAGTAATGTGGTTTTTGTAGTAGTGGGTGGATGCAATTACACTAAGATATTTAATTGGTTTTACTGTGTATGGAAGTTTAGATATGCATCTTATGCATGTAGTCACAACATATTTATATGGATCTCTTGATAATGATATTTATATGAGAATCCAGAAGGATTTAAGGTACCTGAAACATATACATCAAATTCCCAGGAATTGTATTCAATAAAGCTATAGAGATTACTATATGGATTGAAACAATCAGGACGGATGTGATACAATCACCTGAATGGATATTTATTGAAAGAAGGATATCAAAATAATCCAATATGACCGTGTGTTTTTATAAAGAAATCATAATTAGGATTTGCTATTATAACTGTATATGTTGATGACTTGAATATAATTGGAACTCCTGAAAAGATTTAAAGGGCAATGGAATATCTTACGAAAGAATTTGAGATGAAAGATCTCAGAAAAAGTTTTTGCCTTGGTTTGCAAATTGAGCATTTAGTAGATAAAATATTTATTCATCAGTCAACTTATACAGGAAAAATTTCGAAAAGATTTTATATGGACAAAGCACATCTATTAAATTTTCCAATGGAAATCCGTTCATTAGATATAAAGAAAGATATATTTTGACTTCGATGCGATAATGAAGAACTTCTTGGTCCTAAAGTACCATATCTTAGTGCAATTGGTGGACTTATGTATCTTGCTAATAATACAAGACTAGATATTACATTTTCAATCAATTTATTAGCTAGATATAGTTCTTCTCCTACAAAAAGACATTGGAACGGAATTAAGCATATACCTCGTTATCTCCAAGGAATAATCAATATGGAGTTTGTTTTATTCAAATAAATCAAATTTTGACCTAGTTAGTTATGTAGATTGTGGATATTTATCTGATCCACACATAGCTAGATCTTAAATAAGTTATCTGTACACATGTGGAGAAACTGTTATATCATAGCGATCAGTGAAACAGATCATAATGGCCATTTCCTCAAATCATACTGAAATTCTTGCAATTCACAAGGCTAGTTGAGAATGTACATGGCTAAGATCAATGACTCAGCACATTCGTGAAACATATGACTTGTCTTTTAATAAAAATCTTCCAACAATATTATACGAAGACAACACAGCTTGCATAACTCAAATCAAATGAGGATATATTAAAGGAGATAGAACAAAGCATATTTCACCGAAGCTTTTCTACACTCAATATCTTGAAGAAAATGACGACATCACTGTACAACAAATTTGTTCAAAGGATAACCTAGCAGACATATTTACAAAAGTATTACCAACCGCAACTTTTAAAAAATTGGTGCACAACATTGGAATATGACGACTTAGATATCTTAAGTAATATTTTCATAATGGGGAGTAAATATATTGTATTCTTTAGGAGTATATATTAAATGAAATATGTAATTTTTTTCCTTCATTAGGGTTTTTTCTAGTAAGATTTTAACGAGACATATTTCATATATATATATGGACATCTAAGGGAGAGTATTATAAATATTATAAAAAATAGATGCTCATTTCTTAGTATCATAAAAATCATGTGTCAATCTTCATGTCCATGTGCCCTGTAGTTGTTCATGCTTCATGTCCATGTAAGGTCACATCTTACTCGCCACTTTGCCTATAAATAGTGACATTTTGACGAATCTTAAAATCACCACATTGATGAGAAATCCATTTTAAATTTTCACCAAATTTTCATATTATTAAATTGTTATAATTTTAGTTATTTTATTCTTCTCGAGAAACAAGTGGGCTATTTCTTTACAAAATTGTGCTCAATTTCATATGTGGCAATTCCGCCAAGATCTCTTCTTTAATTGGGGGATTATTATATTTATTTATTTATTATTATTATTATATTTAAAATTGTTATAATTTTAGTTATTTTATTATTATATTTGTTCCTCAATTTCACAACATATTGCTATTATTTTATCAACATGTAAATGTTAAAAAAAAGTAAAAAAAAAAAATGATATATAAGTATTTATACAGTTGAAAATTATTGCAAAAGAAAAGATTGATGATATTTTTAGGAAAGACATAAAACTAAAAAAGTTATTAAAATGTGTTCTGAAATTTTGAAAACAAAAATAAGAAACGCAGTCATGAAACATGTTTCTATATTTTATTTTTTGAAAAATAGAAAACTAAAAACAATTACCAAATATGCTTTTGGTCTTTTTCTTTTAAAAAATAGAAAATCAAAAAATAGTTATCAAACATATGTGATTTTTGTTTCTTAAAAATTGAAAACCAAAATTAGGAAATCCAATATCCAAAACCAAAAGTAAAAAATCAAGACAGTTTTTTGTGACAATTTGATTCTTGATTTTTAAGTTTTGAAAGTATTATTTCTTCTCAATTTTTTACAATAGTTTGCAATTTTCATCTTTCTTAAGTAAAAAAGTTGAATTCTTAACCAACTCCAAAAACAAAAACAAAATTTTAAAGATACTTTTTTTAGAAATCGTTTGATAATAAGCTGATTTTTCGTTTTTAGTTTTTTAAAATGGGTATGCTTGATTTATAATTATGTTTTCCATTTTTTCAATGTTATAAACGTTTTCAAAATTTCTAAGACTAAAAAGTAATAATAAAAATAAACGTTTCAAAAAACCTGTTTTCATTTTTAAAATTGAAAAGAAAATTAATTTTTTAAAGTTTGTTATATGTCTTGGTCCAACAGTTATGGTGAATGCTTGGAACTTGGAGTTCCTAAGTTCGAATCACACTACAACAATATCTTTCAACAATTTCGATATAAGATATGTAACTATTTGGATTGTCACAAACAATTTATAAAAATATCAAGAATTATGTCTCAAATTTCAACCTCTTTTGATCATACATTTAAAATAATGATATAGCAATACGAAAGTTAAAATAAAATAAAATAAAATAAATATATTATGAATTTTAAAGAGCTTGCTTAATATAGAAATTAAAGAGATCAAACAAGAATTTTTCTCAACCTTAGCAAAATCAGCCTACAAATTTGAAATAAGCTTTGTAATGATCCTCACATGTAGAATTCACAATCATTACACTACTTCTTTACTAAAAATAGACCTATAAAGTGAATTCTTAGGTCAACAAAAGTATTTTAATTTAATTAATTTGTCAAAGATGGCCTAGTACAATGAAGGACAACTTGCCAAAAAGAATGTTGACCCAAGGCGTACAAAGAACTTTATTTTAGTTCTGTCTTAAGTTAATTATTTATCAAATTATTTACATAGAACTTCATCCCTTTGTGATGCATTGGTGGCCTGAAGGTTCATTTATGTTTAGTTTTGAACAATTAGTAAACATTGATAGTAATATTCAAGAAAGCTTTTGAATCTTTTGGAAAGAAAATGAAATATTCTCATTTCTTAATCTGTAAAATATGAATACACAATATGTGAAACTAAATTTAAAAAAACAGAACATGGATCACAAGACATAAATAATAATGGAAGGCCATGGTTTGAGCGAAATGACGATCATCGTTAGGCCATCTCTTTATTCTATGAGTATTTTCTTCTTTTACCTGCAAGAATAATTTGTAAGATTAAGTGAATATCAATACAACATTCACAATATTATTTTTCAAGAATAATGGAAACAAGACATGGTATCTTAATTGTAGTTCTAAGAGACATTTCTAACTATGAAAACTTTACCTTGAAGTAATAATATAATGCATAGTGATCTAGTAGTGGTAAGGAGGTGGTGGAGGTGAGGCGTAAATGTAGTCCTTTTTGGGTGGTGGAGGAGACTTGTATTCGTAGTCCTTCTTTGGAGGTGGAGGAGATTTGTACTCGTAATCCTTCTTGGGAGGTGGTGGAGACTTGTACTCATAGTCCTTTTTTGGTGGTGGTGGAGATTTGTACTCGTAGTCCTTCTTGGGAGGTGGAGGTGATTTGTACTCATAGTCCTTCTTGGGAGGTGGTGGAGACTTGTATTCATAGTCCTTCTTGGGTGGAGGTGGAGACTTGTACTCGTAATCCTTCTTGGGAGGTGGTGGAGACTTGTATTCGTAGTCCTTCTTGGGTGGAGGCGGAGGACTTGTATTCGTAGTTCCTCTTGGGTGGAGGTGGAGACTTGTATTTGTAATCCTTCTTGGGTGGTGGAGGAGACTTGTACTCGTAGTCCTTCTTGGGAGGTGGAGGAGACTTATATTCATAGTCCTTCTTGGGTGGAGGTGGAGACTTGTACTTGTAATCCTTCTTGGGAGGTGGTGGAGACTTGTATTCATAGTCCTTCTTAGGTGGAGGTGGAGACTTGTACTTGTAGTCCATCTTTGGTGGTGGGGGAGACTTGTACTCATAATCCTTCTTGGGAGGTGGTGGAGACTTGTATTCGTAGTCCTTCTTAGGTGGAGGCGGAGACTTGTATTCGTAGTCCTTCTTGGGTGGAGGTGGAGACTTGTATTCGTAATCCTTCTTAGGTGGTGGAGGAGACTTGTACTCGTAGTCCTTCTTTGGTGGTGGAGGAGATTTGTACTCATAGTCCTTCTTTGGTGGTGGAGGAGATTTGTACTCATAATCCTTCTTTGGTGGTGGAGGAGACTTGTACTCGTAGTCCTTCTTGGGTGGCGGTGGTGACTTGTAAACTGGTGGTGGAGGGGAGTGATAAAAAGGTGGAGAGTAATAAACTGGAGGTGGTGGTGATTTATACTCGTACTTCTTTGGTGGGGGAGGAGAATAGTAAACTGGAGGAGGTGGAGAGTGATAAACAGGTGGTGGAGGAGAATAGTAAACTGGAGGTGGTGGAGAGTGGTAAACAGGTGGTGGAGGAGAATAGTAAACAGGAGGAGGTGGTGATTTGTACTCATATTTCTCTTTTGGTGGTGGGGGAGAGTAATAGACAGGAGGAGGTGGTGATTTGTATACATAATAAGGAGGTGGAGGAGAAGAATAGACATAATCTGCTGCGAATACCGATGGCAAACTTAGAGTCGCCACCAAAATTGTGGCCACAAGATAGGCCATTGAAGACCTAGATTTCCCCATATTTCTTCCTCAATGGGATTTTTGTTCTGCCTTCAAAACAATGGCTCCCCTCCCTTTATATAGCTTTCATATTTGCTTCTTTAATGTACAAAATGATGGTCAAGAAATTAAAAATTATATTCATTTTTTACACCTAACCTTCGTGGAAAATAGCAATATGTTGACAAATGAGTATGGCATTTATACTATTCAAATTTGGATTGGATTATAAAATTATATAAATTTATAACTATCATTTTAGGTTTGAAAAGTTTCTCTTACATTATCTTTGAACTAGTTTTACATGGTATTATATTTTTTTTAAGAACAAATGTAAAAGATCAAAGTTTTTAACTTTTGTAAAATAATGGCAACTTTTCTATAAAGCTAGCTGTCTATCCCAACAAGAACCAAGTATGAATTATTCAAAATTTACAATATTGAAAGATTCAAAATGTCAATTTTTGGATAATTAATAACTTTGTAGAAATTTGAAGTGATAGACTTTTTGGCTTTATTTTCATATAGAGTTTCCAAACAAGACTAGTTATCCAAGATATAGCAATGGCTTATATTGTACATAAATGAAATTTTATACCAAAAGATTTATTCTATTGTTCTCTATAATATATATACTTATAAATATACATACACATGTCTTAACAAATATTTTAGAGACAAAAAGGTTGAAAACTTACTTTATGATGGAGATTTTGAAAGCCATGGGTTTCCTTTTATTATTGTTTTTGTTTGAGTTAAAATATTAATTTGGTCTTATACTTTGACATATATGTTCAATTTTATTCTCTACAGTTTCAATAAATCTTAGATTTAGTCTTCATTGTTAATTTATTGTTGATTTTTTTTTTAAAAAAAAATGTTATCTATTAACATTATTACTATAACTTTTGAAAATATATTCACATACCATATTTTCTTGCATCAAAATTATTGTTATTATTTAACCAATTTTAGTAAAATTAATTTTGAGGGACTAAATTGAAGATTTATGGAAACTGCAGGAACTAAAATTGAACAAATTTTAAAGTATAGGAACAAAAATGGTACTTTTTAATTTATTTTTTTTTACTTATTTTTGTTGTTGTTATTGATGTCATAAACATATTTGAAATAAATAAATAATTGTCAACTTGAGTATAACTCAATTACTTAAGACATTATATCATCAATCAAAAGGTTAGAGAATAAAAATGGACCTCACATCAAGTAAACCTAAAAATAAATAAATTGATCAATGTTATAACTTGTTTTATCAATTGCATATTTAGGGTTAAAATTAAACCAACTATTATTGATGTTCCTTAAGGTAGAAAATAAAATTTTAATATCTGGTGTGTGTGTTTTTCTATTTGCATTTATGTTTTTAACCTTCGAATTAAATTTAAAAAAAATAGTATTATTAAAAAAAATGAAGAATTATTTACTTAATCATGAGAAGCCTAAAATACTATGCATTGATATAACATTATTTTCAACAAGGACTAAATACTTTGAATGTTAGTTGGAAATATATTTGGACACTAAGCCCATGCTTTTTATGAGTTTAAGTTTGTTCATTTCCATATTAGAAAACTTGGGATCAATGCAACTTGTGTTTGGATTTAAACAAGATTAATAATAGATTATTAAAATAAGTTGGATTTTGTTTTTAATTTTATAATTTGTAGAAGAGTTAATAAAATTATATTAAGTGTTGTTACTTCTTATCAAAATTAAGTGTTAAGTTTTATTAGGTAACGAATTAGTTTTCATAATTTTCAAAGATACATGAATTCCAATAATTTTATCGATTTACACATGTAAGAAATTTTGTTAAATCTTAAGAATATTTCGTTTACAATAAATACTAAAGCATTACAAAATATAAATTATATGGATAAACGGTTATTTCATAAAGTTCAAGAAACCAAATATATGTATGTTATAGATTTGAAAGTACAACTACTAAATCGTTATTAACTAAAATTCATGATATAAATTATTACTTGTTGAAAGAATCGAGTTGTTTTAAAAAAAATTTTAACTTGTCTAAATGAATATATATCGCAGATTGTACACCCGTTTTCCAAGTACAAAATCGTAGTACTTTCTGGCACGTGATCTAAGATCTAACACGTGAGGGAGATGACTTGAATTTGAAAGAAACGTGTGAATATTGAACTCGTGTTTTACTTTTTCTTATGGTTGTTGTAATTTTAACTAACCTTATCATGGTTTTTGTTTTCTTTTTATTTGCTACTTTTTAGATAACATATACTATTTGTTGACCATTTTTTTTAATTTAAGTTAATTTTCTTTATTTTCTTATCATAATTTGTATCTCTTCTAAGTACCGAAGTTAAATTCTTAGTTAAATTTTAAAAATTAAAGAAATACTTTTTAAAAACTACTTTTTTAGGTCTCGTGGGATCATCATTTCATTTTTTGTTTTTGATTTTTAAAATTATGCCTATTTTCTTCTTTTTTTTATAATTATTTGTATCTTTCTTAAATACAATGATTGAATTCTTAGTCAAATTAAATAAAAAAATAAAAAGTTACTTTTGTAGTTTAAATTTTGACTTGGTTTTTTAAACCATTGGTAAAAAGAAAGTAACAAAAGAAGAAATTTGGAGTTAAAAGCAGTGCCTAAAAACTTAATTTTTAAAAACAAAAAACTAAAAAACAAATGGTTTCCAAATGAGGCCTTGGTTTTCAAAAATTGACTTGTTTTGTGAAAACATTAGTAGAAAATAGATAACTAAACAACAGACTTAGAGGTAGAATGAGTGTTTATAAACTTAATTTTCAAAAACTAAAAATCATGGTCCCGGTGGTAACCATTTGATTTTTGGTTTTTGGTTTTTGAAAATTATTTTTATTTGCTCTCAATTTCTTATCATGGTTCTCAATTTTATCCTAAGTACAAGAGTTCAATTCTTAATCAAATTTTTTTTTAAAAAAAAATATATATTAAAAACATTTTTTTTTTAATTTGCAAAAATTTACTTGATTTTTTAAAATATTAGTAGATAGGTATTTATAAAGTAAAGAAATGTGGAGGAAAACGGGTGTTTATAAACTCAATTTTTAAAAATTAAAAATTAAAAATTAAGAATAAAATTATTGCCAAACGGCCCTACATTTAAAATTTTCAAACACCAATTTAAAACATGCCTAACTATAAAAACCAAACTCTTAATTTAATGTTTTAAAAGCAATAGATCAATGGTTTATTATCAGCCATAAAATCATGACTGAAATAATAGTAAACAATTTGTTTTTTTTTTCAACAAATTGAAGTATATGATTTTGAATCTTCAACTTCAAAAAGACATGCAAATTACTAATAAATTATATTTATTTTGGTAGGTAAACAATTTGATTTTAGCCAAAGATACTCTTTTAGTTAAGTTTTAAATCTCGTTTTCCTTTGCTATTTAGATTTCAAAATGAGACTTTTAGTCCCTAAGTTTCGATTTTAATTTTAATTTAGTTCATTAATGTCTATTAATCAATAAAATTATAAGAAATTAAAATTTTAAAATTAGTTTTCATTATTTCTTTGTTTTTTTTTTTTTCGGATGAACAGTCATTATATCTTAGGAGGTGCATGAAAATAAGTAACAGAAAAATATATACCATAATTTGTGCTATCTAGCTGGAGTTGATTTATAGTCAATATTCCACTCTAATGTTAATGTTATTTGATTTTGTTCTATGTTTTTTCAATGATTCATTTATTATTACAATTGAAATTTCCATAGGGTCTGAAACAGATACCCTTTTGGAATAAAATAAATAAATAAATAGTTGATCTATGGATCTCTAGCTTTCATAAATATTTTCTATTTTAAATTAATTTATTTTGGACTAAAACCCATTTTGATTTATGAACTATGAAATTACCATCAGTTTGATCTTGAAATTTAAATATCGTTAAAAAAAAAACAACAAATCTAATTACAAAAACACTTCTCAAAATTAAACATTTGTACTTCTCACACTCGTTAATCACGTTCTCAAATGATAGAATACAAAGGAAAATTTAATTAAGTTGACATATCGAAATTTAAAGTGTTTTCAAAGGAGACATTTTGAAATCAAAGTCATATCCCTTTTACGCAATGCTTCAGCTAGAGTCCCTCACTTCCTTTAAATATCTTCGACGGGGGACGACTATTTTTCTAATAGTTTGTCAAAACTTAACAAATATTTCAAATTTCACCGCGTAATTTTGCACGCATTCTTCAATATATACAATATTTTATTTAAAAACACTAAAAAACTAGTTTATTTAATTTTCGTCACTATTTTTGGAGGTTTATTTTTAATTTATATACTTTCAATAAATCTAAAATTGGTTAAATAATAACAATAATTTCATGAAAAAAATACGTGAATATGTTTTTAAAATTAAATTTATCTTTAAAATGATAATAGATAATAAAAAAAATTTTATTAATTAATAATAAACTAGTAGTAAAAACTAAAATGACTTGTTTGAATTGACTTGAAAAAAAAATGTTTTTCAAAAATCTCGTTTTTATTTAACTTTTTTTTTCTTTCTATTCTACAATTTAAAGCTCGTTTTCCATTTTCAAGAAAGAAAATAGCCATGGCATTGCTAATATTTTACTTATTATTGAAAAATATATAAAAGCCACAAATAATCCTTTCTTATCTCTTACACTCAAATTTTGAAGAAAAAAGTTTTAAAGTTTACCGGAAAAGTAATTTCTTAAATAAAAATTCTGAAACTATATTGCATTGTTATCTTATTTTAAGGTTTATATGCATTTCATAATCATTTACACTTTTGTTTTTGCTATTAAAAAATCAAAACAGAAAAAGAAAATGATATATTTGAATATTTCTTAAAAATGGGATAGTAGATTAAAAAAAATCATTATTCAAACACCCATATTCTCAACCAATGGAAATTAGAAATGCTTAGGAGAAACATTACAATATCACCAAATAGTCTTAATCTTAATGAATTTTATTCCCTTTTTAAAAATTTAGCTGAAAGATGAAAAATCACACACAAACAAAAGTTTTTGTTTTTAATATGATAGAAACCGAAGATGAAAGGATTCAAACCACAAATTTCGATCGTTATTAACGTGTATAGTGTTAATTGAGTCAAACTCGTTTTGATAACACAAATTCTACTAAAGTTGGTGTAACTAAAAGCACTACTTTCTTGAAAATTCGCAACATAAGATGAAAATTTATTAAAAGAATCCTTTAAAAGTCGGTCTTAATAATTTAAAAGCTATTTAGAAATAAGCAAATTTTTATTTTGCCATTCTTGAAAACATGATTGAAAAGGATAGTTCTTTGAGATTATGACTTTTCACACGAAATATAATAGAATTTTTTTTTACGTGAAATTTAACCGAACATATAAATGATATTTAGTTTACCTAAAATTTGTAGAATTTTATTTTCTTTATGTGGTGACCATTACGTAGCTTTCATGGCTAAAATCACTTTTAGTTTTTTATATAATTAATAGTCTAGTCTCCGAACTTAAATTTGTAATGATTTAGTCTTTATATTTCAAATTTGGTAACAATTTAGTCCATGAACTCTACTATGTAACAAATTCGTCCATTTATTTTATTTTTTAAAACTATTTAATTCCTATGGTAAGAAATTAATGTTAAGAATAATGAGACTTTTTGAATAAATAAACCATTAAGCTAATTAGAGATTCAATATTTTCATAAAATACATAGTTTACATCATAAAATAATAAGAATTGTCATTTAATTTTTATTTTTTTAACATTAGGGACTAAATTATTATAAATTTAACAGTTCAAGGACTAAATTGTTACATACTAAAGTTCAAGAGCTTAAATTGTTACAAAATATGAAGTATACAAACTACATTTCAAGAATGAAATTGTTGTTTTTATAAAAGTTTAGGACTAAAAGTCTTTTTTAACCATTCTCTTTGATCTCTTAGAGTTCTTAATTGTTATTGTCATAGGTGATTTTGTACCTTATGAAAAAGACTAAAAGTCAGAAAAATAGCTTAGTCTTCCTTCAATTCAATGTTTATGTATAGTTATTTAACTTCAAAAAGATTTAATTATGCTCGTAATCTTTGGATTATATAATTTATTTAATAATTATTGTTATGGATGATTTTGGACTGAAGGGTATAATCAACATAGAATAAAAATAAAAGCAACAAAGTAGAGAAAATAATAAGGTTTAGGTCAAATATAGCACCCGGGCCTAGGGAAAGGGTTAGTTCGGGTCACAACCCAAATTCATGTGCTTGGCTTTGATCGGCCTTGGCTAAAGCTCGACCACAAATGCTCGGCCAAAGTTGAGGTCGACCTTAGCCAAACATAAAATCAAGCACGCCCTTCAACCATGTAGATTATATAATTATTATAAACCAAGATCACATTTGAATGAGAGAAATCCTAAAGATATGAAAGTATAGTTAAAAAACGCTTAAAAGAATTGAAAGTTATTACCTATACCAATAAGGTGCATCTACTTTTTCGGTGGCTCAATGATAGAAACTCCAAACTTAAGTGTGTTTAGCTTGGAGCAATTCTAGTTGGGTGACCTCTTGGAAATTTTCGTAGAATGCATGTGGGTGAGGACAAAATATGTTGAAAGGACCAGTGTTGTGGGAATAATTTTCACTTCTAGAAACATTCGATACAAGTAAGGATGACATAGCCGAGTCGCAGGGGATACAGAGGAATGTCGGGGCCATCAGATGTCGAATCTTACTTTCAAACTCTCTAGCTTCTACACTTTTTTACTTTTTAACTTAAGCATTGAAGTGTTGAAGGTTTTTTCTTTTACATGACACGTTCTTCTCCCCTTCAAACAAATTTATTATTGATGTCACATAAAGGTCATATTTGTTTCCTTATCGAGATTTTCGCATCAACAATTACTAATTCTAACACAACATTCTCCTTTCAAAATTTTGCTTGAATTACAAATTCTTTTTATCAAGTATGGGTGAAATTTTGTAGTTTTAACTTTTTAGACAAATATTTTTCCATAATCCTAAAATCAGATTGGGAAGAAAAGCTTTTATTTATTTATTTATTATTATTTTAATACTGTCAAACTTGGGCCAAACGATCGCGCTAATATTTTTCTTCTTTTTCCAATGTTGTTTGTTCCACCCTTTGCTTTGCGGTAAAATCAGAACAATTCATGATGAGCAAAATATGGGAGATTTGAATCCCAACATGAGTTGAGTTGAGTTGAGTTGATATAATATATCAACTCATTGTTTGATCACCAACTTTAAACGTTGATGGAGTTAAGTTAGTATATTTTACCAACTCACCCCAACTCTCCATTTTTCCAATGTTTTCAATGGTTCCACCCATCAGCCACTATCACACTCCGAGAACTAACTCTAGGCTCTGACAACCACCTCTATGACAATTCCAAACTCTGACAACCACCTTCGATGGCAACTCCAACGACCAACTTCGAGCTTCGACAACCACCTCTCATGACAATTTTGGCGACGGAATTCAGACTCCGACAACCACCTCCGATGACAGCTCCAACGACCAACTCCGGCAATCACCTCCGGTGACCTAACTTTGACGACCACCTTTGCGCTACTAACTCCGATGACCAATTGGCTTTGACAACAAACTTCGATGACCAACTCCGATAACCACCTTCATAGGCTCCGACAACCACCTCCGACTACAAACTCTGATGAAAATCACCTTCGATGATCACCTTTGAGCGAGCAACTCTAACGACCAACTCAAGGCTTCGACAACACTTTCGACGACAGACTCTGACAACCAAATCTAATACCACCTTCATGAAACTAACTTTGGGCTCCTACAGTCATATCCGACTACAATCTCCAACGAAAATCATATTTGATGATCAACTTCGACACTACTTTCGCCCGCCTCAACTTTGGGATTTGAAAACCTTATCTGATGACAAACTTCAACAACCAACTTCAATAACCAACTTCAGGCTCCAACAACCACCTCTAGCTACAAACTTCAACAAAAATCATCTAAGATAATCAACTTCGACAATCACTTTCGACTATTATAAGACTGATGACTGTTAAAGTATGTTGTAAAGTTATTGATTATATAAAAAAATATATTATTTTGTCTACATTAAGTGCAATATTTATACGTAATGAATTCACATATCAAATGAGTATTAAGAATATTTATTGAAAAGTATGTATGTAGTTGAAAAGTCTGTAATATATAACAAAAAAAATCAGAAAATGAAAAAAAAAATCTGGAACATTTGTCACAAAGAATTAGTGAAAAATAGAGATTTGTTCTCTAATGATTCTCCAAATTTAGAGGAAATGAAAGTGAAACTGTTGAAGAAATGTGATGACATTGGCTTTTACGATGATGGGCGATATTTAATTAAAAAAATACACGACATAGTAAAAATATAGAGCAATAATAAGAAGAAGAAAAATAAAGAAGATGATAATGAAATTCATGGAGAAAAATTGGCTAGAAAGTTTTGAATGCGCTTTAGCTTCTCATTTTATTTAACCATATTTCTATAAGAAATATAATGAGTTAATTGTTGTTAATTGCCCAAAAAAGAAAGAAAGAAAGAAAAGTTCTAAAAATGAAAAAAAAACATTACATTCCATATTTTATTCAAGCAAAGACGGATAGAATTATTGAATAAAAAAAATTCAAAACAAAAATAGTAATCATAAAAATATATTATTTAGAGTTCAAAAAACTGCATCAAATACCTTAGACATATGAACTCAACTCTACACTCCAAACAAAGACATATGAACTCAGACTAAATAACTCTGCACCCCATATACAGACATAAGAACTCGACAGATATATAAGCTTGACAGATATATGAATTTCACAAACATATAAACTCTAGATATTCTATCTCAACTCAGCGCCCAAACAACCCCTTACTTTCTAACGTTTATTTACATTTGATTATTTAATTCTAAATTTTTCAAGAAGGAAGAGGTTCATAGAGGGAAAAAAAGTTATTTTTCACTCTAAACTTGTGCCAGTTGTATCAATTTTAACTCTAAATTTTTAATTTAATCTATTTAAATTTAAAATCCGATAGATTTGTAGCAATTATAACTCGAAACTTTCCATTTTATCAATTTAAACTAAATAAATGAATCAATTTACACTTTTTGATAAGTTTTCATTTCATTACTCATTAGAAATGTTTCTCACACATACTCAAAGCTACATTGTGCTCTATGATATGTACTTTTTTTTTTTTTTTTAATAAATAAATTTGTGGAAGTAAAATTTTGAGTAGATTTGCCATACTGTATTTCAATTTCCTGGCAAAAAAATTTTTTTACTTTTTTTTTTCCCTATCATTATGTTCTCTTTTTCCATATACTTGAGAGAAATTTTTTCAATTTCAATGCAGGATTCTACTTTGTTCATCGACTTTTGATAGCAAACAATCTTAATTGCATCAATTTTCTTTTAATGAAGTACTCCCATATTCTTGAATCAGTTGATGGACAATGTTTGGTTAGTTTTTTTATTTTTATTTTACTATTTTTAATTTTGAATAGAATAGGTCCTTTTTCACCTATTCTAACATTTTTTAACATTCATGAATTTACTAGACAAAACCAAGAGGGCGTTTGGGGCAATAAGTTAGTTATTATAATCTTAGGTTATTATAGTTGGGTTACGATAGTTTGCGCTTGAGGTGTAGATTATTTTAGTTTGGATTACAATAGTATGTGTTTGAGGTGAAAACTATTTTAGTTTGAAAAGAAAATAGTAAACACGGTAGCAAATAATAAAATAATGATGAATGTAAAATAGTAAAAAAGGTAGTAAATAGTAAATACTGTAGCAAATGTGTGTTTTGAAATGTGTTGATTGTAGCTCATTTGAGGTTTTGAAATGGTTTTTATCGTAGCAAAATATGGTTATTATATTTTGATGATAACCCTTGCCCCAAATACCCCTAAAAATTTAGGATTTTTATTATAGGAATGCTCAAATGTGTTTATATTTAATAGATTAATGCATTATTAAAAACCTTAAAATATCTTAGAAATCAAATAGACACAAAATTGAAAATTAAAACATCTACTAAACATTTCTAAAGGTCATTAATAACCTAAATAAAAATTTACAGATCTTTCAAACACTTTTAAAAGTTCAAGATCTAAATAATCACGAATCTCAAAGTTGAAGTCGGTAGATATTTAATTAAATGGACATAAGTTTCAAAATCGACTTGAAACTACTAAATCTTATCTTATGTACACAAAACAAAATAAAAAAAGAAAAAGAAACTAGCTTTTTGATGAACTAAATTATTTGGAGGAGCAAGTGTATGGAAAGACATGAACTTTGAACTCTCTTTTGTGATCATACTCTTTGTGTATGTGTTGAAAAATTTGGAGAGAGGGAATAAAAAAACAAATGGGAAGAGGAAAATTGGGGCATTAAGGAGTTGGAGTTTGGCAAGAGTGGTTGGCATGTCTCCTATAATCTCTCATTTTTTTAACTAATTAAATTTTCTTCAAAATTAGGTGTAAACAAAATTAAAGAGGCCATTGGAATTCCACGTAGGGGTTTGTGTGATTTGTTTTGACTTTTGACTATCATATTTCATTTTTTATTCATTCAATTATTCACTAACTTTTTCTTTTTATTCTTTTTTTAAATTCATATTCATTTGTGTATTTAATTATTGAATGAATGAGCTTTGGTGTAGAGCCAAATAATCTTCACTTTTTCTCGGTTTCATCCCAAACTTGTTCTATTTTAATCCTTAAATTTTTAAAAAGTACTTATTTTGGTATACTATTAAAATTTTGTTAACTCTTAAATAAAATGATGAGATGACTTTATTTTTAGATGACTAAAATACCAAATAAGTTAGTCACGCTAACAAATCTAAGTTTCAAATTTGAATTAGGTGGTAAAGTGATTTTCTTTATGAGAATTCAAAATTCATTTTATATTCAAGATTTTGGTCATTCAGTATTTTTACTTCATCTTCATTTTGCTCAACACATGTCAGATGCAATTTCATCAAAGTACTAATAAAATCTTAATAGTAAAGACCAAAACGAATACCTTTTAGACATCCAGGTACAAAAACGATCGTTTTTAAAAGTTTATGAACGAAAATAGAACAAGATTCAAAATTCAGAGACCAAAATAGGATTTAAACCTTTTTTCTCCTTTTATGCTAAGGCTTCCCATTTTTTATCATTAACCATAGATATTTTTAATAAAAACTTTAGTAGAAAAATCAAAATTAAGTTAGGATACAGGAATCGAGGGGTTATTCCAATTCTAGCATGATTTACATCTAATATTGCAAAAAAAATTTACCATTTAAAACACGATAAAAAAAAAAAAGAAAAGAAAAAATACTATCTATCAGCGATAAAACACTATAGAAATCTATTAGTGTTAATAACAATGTCTATCATAGTCTATTATTGATAATCAATGACATTTTGCTATATTTAAGAATATTTTCAACAGTTTTATCATTTAAAAAAATAATAAAAAAAACTAATTTCAAATAGATCACTATAAAAATATATGTATATTATTGATTGATGTCAATGATATATAGGTTAACAACTTAACAAGTGATTTATCGAGATGATAGTTAATTAATAAACAAGTAGGTAATATATTGAGAATATGGTTGATCCATATATATGTTAATTGGTGATAATACAAAGATTATCATATAAGTTAATTTTTAATTTATCAAGTTCATAAAACTTTTTTATTTTTTAATTACTAAATTACATATTCTAAAATGCCACTTCTCAATGCTTTTTATAAATGCTTTTGTTGTTGTTTTTATAAAGTTATACTTCAAACTACATGTTATGTTTAATTTTAATAAAATCCTATTCTTTAGTTTACGATTTTCTTGTAAAGTTATTTTATTTTGATCTTTGATTCTGACACGCCCTTTTTTCTTAATTTAGTTTTTTTAACTCATAATAAGTTATTTTTATTTTGGTGTTTAAATTTTAACCATTCAACTTTGTCTAAGAAAATATTTCAGAGTTTATTATTATTATTATTAATTAATTGAAAAAAAAAAAAAGCTAACATAGATATACATATGTTTTTTCTTGGAAAAATATATTTTTTAATTTAGTCCCCAAGTTTTCGGTCTAGTTTTCATTTAGTCCTTATGTTTCAAAACATTACATTTTTAGGCTTTAAATTTATATTTTAATTTCAATTTCGGGCATAAATTTCAAAATTTTACAAATTTACTTTTGACATTTGAGTTTTGTTTCAATTTGGTTTTAGTTTTCAAGGTTTACATTCAATTTCGATTTTTCACAAAATACGACTCACTTTTAGTATTTATTGTTTGTGTGTATTGAATAATTTAATTAAAGTAATTAAAAGGATTATAATTTATTAAGTGTTACTATTATTTCACCATTAAGAAAATTTTAAACTTTACTTCATAATTATGTTAAATTAATTCATAGACATTAACAAAAAAACTTGGAAATGAAAAAAAAAAGTAAATATTGAAAATAGGTATCCAATGAAAAATCGAGGTTCAAAGGGTAAATTTTGAAACATAGAAAGCAAATTAAATTGAAACGAAACTCAAATTTCAAAGATTAAACTTGTGATGTTTCGAAATCAAACTCAAAATTTACGATAAAATTTGAAATCTATAGAAGAAATAGAAACTAGACACAAAAAATTTAGGGATAAAAAATGTAACCCATCATCACCATTTAGGGGATGTGCAACTCCTTCAAGCCACATGCAACGGAAATAACCATGGGGTTTTAAATTTTGTGTTATATGGCTAAAATGGATGAAAGATTAATAATAAAAATAGAATAATTACAAAAAGAAAATTCAAATAATGAAAAATAAGATTTGAACCTTATCTTCATCCATATAAAGTTAGTTTTTAAAAATATAAAAATAAGAGAAATTATTTACACAAAATAACAAAACTTTTAATTTTCTTTGATAAAGGCTGATAGAAGTCTATCAGTATTTATCAGTGTCTATTAATTATAAGTGTTATATACATACAAAAGAAGATGATATAAATGAATTGATTTTAGATCATCAAACAATGTTTTTAATTTTAGAAAAGTAAATATGATTATA
Source organism: Benincasa hispida (assembly GCF_009727055.1). Lineage (NCBI taxonomy): Eukaryota > Viridiplantae > Streptophyta > Magnoliopsida > Cucurbitales > Cucurbitaceae > Benincasa > Benincasa hispida. The sequence continues at coordinate 39,008,254 of NC_052357.1, forward strand.
AATTAAAACTAGAAGTACAAGTGTACAAGATTGTTTAATTGAAAAAAATTAACTTATTTTATTATTTGTTAATTAATTAATATTTTTTAAAGACTAGTTGATAATTTTAATAAATAATTTATGATGTTAATATATATTACTAATAAAAAGGGATTTAAGAAAATATATTTATGGTAATTCATATTTTTTTTTAAAAGAGATTATGATTTTTCATATTAATTCATTGATAGAATAAATTATTATATTAGTATTATTAATAATAAAATTAATTATATATGTCAATTATAAATTTAATTTATACATATTTATAAAAATCATATAAATTAACCAATATCAACAAAGAATAAAAACAAATAAAATGAAAAGATAATTATAGGAGAGAGAGATAAACTATTGGAAATGGAAAAAAAACTCATCTATTTGGATGATTAATAACTTAATTCTTTACTAAAATACTATGAAAAACCACCATGGATGAGAATATGAAAGGCCTTGAAATGAGATATTCTCATTCCCAAAGTTAACAACTTGTACCAAACATGGTGATAGAATATCATTTTCCATTCTCATCTCTTATTCCCATAAACCAAACAGGTCATAAAGGATTATACCAAAAACTTTTAAGGTAAGAGTTTACCGACAAGTTTTAGGGTATGTTTGGAATCATCTTAGAAAAAAAAAAGTGTTTTTCATTTAAATATTTTTTATAAAAATTCCTCAAAATAAAAATACACATGTATTTGATAACTTTATTTTCAAAAATGTTTTTATGTAAAAGAAGTTTGTTTGGTTTGTTATACATTAAAAGTATTTTTATTAATTTCAAATTATGTAAAAGAATTTTCCTTCTAGAACCAAATATATTTGTTTGTATTGTTCATATATAGAACTGACATTTTGTTAGTCGTGTGAAGTAATATATATGATATGATCCACTCTCTGATGCAATCAATTTGCTTCAATGAGATGATTTGATGCAATTAACTTGCTTCAAAGAAGTAGATCCGCTCTCTCTAGCATTTAATGGCATTTAATGGCATTGAATTAGTTAAACTAAACCACACTCACACTGTTTTTCTTTACCCTCTTTATCAAGTCTATGTGGCTTTTGAAAATAAATAAATAAATAAATAAACTAAAAGATGACTCGTCACTCAAAACACAAATGTTAAACAGAAAGCTCAAACAAGCACCGTAACAACAAACAGAACTAACATCAAGAAGGTAAATATATGCACATGGAAATTGGTAACCCAGTTTGGTGAAATCTACTTACATCCAGGGGAAGTGTGTCCAAGAAAGATAATCTACTAATATTAAAGAGTAAAGTAACTACAACGTAGTACTTATCTGTAATTCAATGAGGACTACAATGACTCACGTAGAGCCCAACTCACAAGTCACCTAGATTCGCCCTAGATGTGAGACTCCTTTTCAATTGCACTTAGGCTCCCCCTATGTGTGATAATATTAATATTGAATACTTCGGCTTCCGACAGTATGTGACACTCATCTCCACTCGATTATCTTCCTTGTAATTCAGTGAACTCCTTTCACTGACGAATCTTAGGTCCTCCTTAAGATAAAGAAATCCTTCTTTCCAGCGATGTCTTAGGTTCTCCCTAGGATATAAGTTATCTTCAAGTTCTGGAACGATTCAGCTAGAACAAAGACACCATGTTGCACAATTCAACCACCAAGAAAAGACACTCTCGCTATAAACAAATGTGGCAGCCTTAAATGAAAGCTATTGTTCCCCTTCTAAAAATCATGGCTAATTAAGGGAAAATATTTTCCCTTTAATCAAAATAAGTTGCACCATATATAAGAAAAATATCAGGCAATATACATCTACTGGGATTTTCTAGAGCAGGAAAGAAAAAATATTCTACATATAATTTTCAGACTAGACAAGAAAAATATTATGAGGAAATAATATTGTCTAAGATAGATGTTAAGACTTCATTTGTGACAATAGCAAGAACCACCACAAGCTACCTTAGAAAAAATATATATATAACCAATCAACCAATCTCTAACAAGCTCCCTTTTTGGTTAATATTTTCTAAGGCAGAATTATCATACACCAATCAATCAACAAAAATGAGAGTTGACAAAAATTAAGTCTAAACAACAACATAAACAACAAAATAGGCAAAGATCTTTACAACACAAATCAAACAAACTAACTTCCAGCCAACCATAATCCAAACAGAAACAAACAATAAAACTACCAAAACTAGAGCCATCAAAGCAAAAACCACCAAAACAAAAAGTCAAAACCAAATTGAGCCCCCAATGTTTCCCCCTTTCTGAATAAAAAAGTCAACCCCTCCTTCGAGAGAAGAGCCCCCACCAGACTTAGACAAAATAGCCCGCATCAGTTGCAACACTTCATCAATCTCAGTCTTTCATTCTTGAAGATTTTGCAAAATGTTCTCAATATCATGAGACTTATAGAATAATAGATGCAGAATTCAGCTGCCAACCAAAAATTCAATTAAGGCTTGGCTGGGGTCATCAAGATAATGAGTCATGGTTATGGTGTCAATATTAGGAACATGATGACTTTGTAGGAACTTGGGATGAATAGAGAAAAGACTCGGAGGAGAACCAATGCCATAGGTCATGTTTGGTTTCTGAGACAATAAAATGCCACAGATCAACTGAGGGTAGCATACGGGTAATCGAAGAGCTTTTGATCCAATATGGAACTTTATTGGTTCTGGAAAAACACTCCACAGTTAAATTAAGTCCGAGTCTTAATTTGGTCAATCAAAATAGCAAGAGATATAGACAAGCTTAAATTATGAGTTGAGGAGCACCAATTTGAGATTCCAATCTTGTGGAGAAGGGCATACTTCACACTTAATACGACATTAGAATTGTCTCTTCCTAGGCCACAAAGAACGAGCACCATTAGTTAACTCAAATACTAAATCCCTCAAGGAAGAATGTTGTTCGGTCATGTTTTCAAGCATATTTTTATGTAGAAACTGGTTGATTAAGGCAGGAGAAATAACAAATGGATGGCATCTAATATGAACTTTTTGAAAATCTGGACTAGCAGGTTTAGCAAATTCTAAGGTCAAATTCACAATAAACTCTCGCATGAGCTGGGGATAATAAGGTCCTAAATTAAAAAATGTTTGTTCTAAGCCAGCATCAAAAAGCAACTTCATAAGATCAAGATATTCTTGAGTGTGCTGTGACAACTTCTTTTCATCAACAATATTTCGTTTAACAACATACTTCCATAAACACTTTCTTCAGTGTGGAAAGACACCCCATTTAAGGGCACATGAGAAACATTAGAACTAGCTATCTGTTTACCTTTGGCTTTCAAAGTCACGAGTGACATGTGTTGGTCCTAAAACTCGTGGTTTGTAAACAATAAACTCATTCTATAAATCGATAAAGTTGTTATTGAATATATGAATTGCTTATTTCATTTTAGAAATAAATCCAATAAACTAAAAGATTCATGACTATTACATGAGTACTTTAACTTTATGTGGAGACATAAGAGTAGATTAGGTTCGAGTAAATAGTCAAAATGATCTATAATATATGAATAAGGTTGGGTGTCTTATTTTAGTAACACACTCGGATGTGACCCACTCTATAGTTATTACAAAGAGTTGTAAAGTGCTACAAACGAAGTGATTCTGATTCGTTCATGTGGTGACATGAGGAGTGGGGACGTTATGTGCAATGAGTTTGCATAAGATCGGACCAAGAAATGAGTCACTCTTACTTTATAACGTTGTTTACTGTTTATGATTGACTATTTCATAGTGATGACCTAGGTAACTTAACCTTAATCCTAAGCTAATTATGAACTCCTGTTTATTTTCATCCTTAGATTTGCATAGGTGAGGATTGGCTCAACACGCTGGCTCAATAAGCCTCCCATTTCAGGGGTAAGACCAGGTAGATAGTTGGGGACATAGGGTGCAAGACGGAATTCGCTCCTATCGGTTTTTAGGAACAGTAGAGAGGTTGTTACCTTAAGTGCTGACTCCGGGTCTTGAACAAAGAGTCCCCCTCTCATTGGCCTGAGAGGGACTCAGCTTGATGATCAGATCACAAACCAATTGTTCATTAGAGAATCAGCGGGACTTAAGGAACTAGAGGTAATCTCGAGGGTAAAACAACCTTTTGACCCAATCGTTATTACGAACAATCTGTGAAGGGTTAACTTACTAATGATGGTTATATCGAGTAGACACAATATATCTATAGTGAGGGGAGTGTAATTGTTGAGCTTTAATGGAGTTACCTGGTAGTTAATGAATGAGAGTTAATTCGGTGTAAAGAGTTTAGCCAATTAATCTCGGATCGTTGGAGCCCATGATCTATAGGTTCATTAGGTTCCACTACTGACTCACAAACGGATTAGCCTTAAAATAACGTGATAAGTTAATTTGAAATGTTCAAATTCGAATTAAAAGAATTAGTAATTATATGTGATATAATTACACGTTAATATATTAATCGATTCTTCAATTAAACGTAATTGAAGAATCGATTAATATATAAATATGATTTAAATATTAATTTCATAAATAAGGATTCATGGTAATAGAATTGGTGACAAATTAATTTAATATTTGATATTAAATTAATAGAATTAATTAAATTGTTTAATTAATTATTATTTATTAATTTTATGAAAAAAATTAATTATTGAATTTATTTTTGTAAAATTAATAAAATTTCAATTTTAAATAAAGAATTAAAACTGGAAAAAGTTTTGATTTTGAAAATCAATTTCAATATCAAAAGGGAAATTGAAAATTAAGAAAAATCTCAATGTGGGACTTTCCCACTTTCAAGGAAGAAGACTAGTCACTTTCTTACACACAATTCTACCAACAAATTCAATGAGTAGCTGGAATCACTTCAAGTGATCAGTTTACATGAGAGTCATGTAATAAAACTACTCTTGATTGAGTAGAAAAGATGAGACAATTGTTGAATTGCTAAGTTTTTTAATGTTGAAGAAGTTGTTCTTCAACAAGCTGAAAAACTAGAAAACGTCTCCTCCAATTTCATAAGTTCAAGCTTGTTTTGTAACACCCCGTATTTTTTTAGTAGTATTAATGTAATTTCAGTAATTTTTACTAATTGAGGACATTTTTGGAATTTTGGACAGGAAGAGAGTTTAAAGAATTTATGTGGATTAAGAAAAGAATAAAATAAAAAATAATATATTTTCTTTTCTTTTCTTTTCTTTTTCTTTTCTATTTTTTTTCTTTTTCTTCCCCTCCTTCCCTCTTCTTCCTCACGCAGAGCCTAGCAGCCACTCACTCCCATCGCTAGCCATGAATCCCAGCTGCTCGTCGATCACCTCCACCACTTGCATCTCTCTCTCTCGACAACCCTTGCCTAACGGTGTCGTTCGTGAGCATCAGCGACCCAAATCGTATGATCTCTCCCTTCTCAGTCGCGTGTCCGTGCCTCTCCTCGCCGCCGACTCTTCGCACTGGGGTTTCGCACGCCTCTGCTCACGCCGTGTCGGTCGTCGTCGACTCTCAGCCGTCCGTGGGTGCCAGATCTAAAGTCGTGCGCGTCCTCCATCGTTCGTGGGTTCGGTGCCATTGCTAATTCGTCCAGTCGTCCGGCGCCGCTTCTTCGTCCGACGCTGCCAAGCTTCTACCGTCGTCGCGGTTGCTGTCACATCTCTTTTGTGTAAGATTTTAGTTTTAGGTGTTTTCCTTGAAGTTTGGATGTGGTTTGTTTTGGAATAATTTTGGTTAAAATCCGTTATGTTTGGACTTTTAGAAGCGAGATTCAAAGAATTTTAGGGATGTTGCTCATCGAGAAGGAGATTGATTTTTCGTCAAGAATTGTTAAGTTTGGGTAAGTAGTTGGGCTGTTTGTCTTTTGGGTTAAGGGTACCTATAAAAGTTAAGTTACTAATTTAGGACTAACATCATATTCAGATTGGCGTTTTGGTATGAGTTTTAAAATATGCTAAGAAGAAATTTTGGAGTCGAAATCTTGCGAGTTTTGTTTGGGTAAGTTTTGGTGACCGTCTGATTAAATTTGTATGTTGGGTCCTGATTCCAAAGACTAAAATTTAGTATTATGCCTGTATTAGGGGACTTAATTCAAGGTTTATTTTGTTGGAGAGCATTAGCTTGGATTAATATCTGAACTTGACTTCGAGGTAAGTAATCTTACTACTGGAACTGTCTATGGGCCAGACATTAGATGTATGCTAGCATGATAAATGAATGTTATGGCAGAATGACAGCATGATAGACTGATAGTATAATACGACCAAAGTATGTTCTGGTACGAGATTTGAAATATTTATTTGTGCACATAGACACTTGAATGCTAGTATGAGATGGTATGTGATTCCATATGGTTTTATTTGATCTGATGATGTTGAGGTATATATGTATGTCATAGATTCATATAGTGATAATTATGATGTTGAGACTGTGCAAGTGTCCTTACTGATTAGTTAGATGCCCATTAGATTTTGTGTTTCCTTCGGGATTCACCAGTTTGTGTTTCCTTCGGGATCCAGCAGTTTGTGTCTCCTTCGGGATTCACCAGAGGTAGTGGGCATACTTAACTACAGTAGGATAGAACTTAGTCTCCTTTTTGTTTCATGTGTATATGTGTCCCATAAGGACTAGAGCAGTTTATATGTTTTACTAGAGGTAGGTATCTAGAGAACATAGATGCCTAGCCTGACCCCAGTGGTGAGGTTACTTGCTGAGTATTTTATACTCATTCTTTCTCATGTTGTTGTTTCAGGTAAGAGTAGGGATGCACCGGCAAATGACAAGCGAAATCCGTGATCGAGCCACTGGGACCATTTTTTATGCTTCCGCTCATAAGACTTAGATTTCCTTCGTGTTTTTGCTAAATTTTTAGTTTTTATGTTTGCAACTTATTATTGAGAATTGTTTTTCATACTTATTTATTAACCTTGTGATTTATGGGTACCCTATTATTGTTTTTAATATTTGCATTTAGTAAAGGACTTTTGAACTCCCCTTATCTATTTAGCATTTATTTCACCATAAAAGAGTGTCGTTTTAAGTTCCATGCATGTATGTATTTTAGTAACGGCCTAATTTAAGTCCTAGGGAGTCAGGTCGTTACATGTTTTAGGTACTACAACTCAATCTAAGGCTCCTAGAGAATAGTAGGGAAGCTCTAGTGGTGGTCTACAACAAGAATTGGAGAAGATTACAACTGAATTTCGAGTTTGAAGAAGATCTTCAAAGGTATGTAATGAAACCCTCTTGATACCCCATGAACATGCTTATTTTGATGTCAAAATTGAGGAATTAAAATGCTTAATGATCCTGTTTTCTTTTGCTGTATGTTTCTGTAAACCAACAATTGGTATCAGGCATCATTTAAGCATTCAATTCGAGTTAATTTTGGCTTGGTGGGTGTTTTTCCTAAGTTGTATGAAAATTGTGAACCGATATGGTTTTTTTAGGCATTGAGATAGAAAGAGACAGAAAATGGGGCAGATTACTTGTTAGCCAATCTGAATATTGTTCAAATATTACAGAGGTTCAAGATGGAGAATGCTAAGCCAGTAGGTACTCCTCTTGCTCCTCACTTCAAGCTTTCAGCTGCCAATAGTTCAAAGAGCACAGATGAAGAGCATTTGAACCATATGAAGGTTGTCCCTTATTCCCAAGCATTGAGATCTCTTTATATCTTATGACTTTTACACGATTAGACCTGTCCTATGCAACAAGTATGGTCAGTAGGTACATGGAAAACCCTGGTAGAAGACATTGGGAGGCAATCAAGTGGATACTTAGGTATCTATGTTCATCCAAGGAGGCAAAAATCTTAGATAGACAGAATAAGCCATCCAATGATGAAGTTTATGGTTATGTAGATGCAAACTATGTAGGGGACTTGGACAAAAGACGTTCCGTATCAGTCTATGTTTTCCTATAGGAGAACAATTTGGTCAGTTGGAAAGCTACATTGTAGCCTGTTGTAGCCCTTTCCACAACAAAGGTTGAGTTCATCGCATTTTCCGAAGCTGTGAAGGAAGGTTTGTGGTTGAAAGGTTTACTATACGATTTTGGCATAACAGAAACAAAAGTTAGAATCTATTGTGATAACCAGAGCATGATATACCTATCTAAGAATCAGCAGTTTCACAACAGAACCAAGCATATCGATATCAAATATCATTTCATCAGACAAGAGATTGAGAAAAGGGATGTCAAGGTATTCATACTTCTGATAATGTAACTAATATGCTAACCAAAATAGTTCCATTAAACAAGCTTGGCAGATGCTTGGACTTTCTCGAGTATGAGTTACCTGCAAAAGGTTAGCTCAAGTCAGCTCAGTGAAACAAAGAGGGAAGGAACTCTGGATGCTTACAAAGGTGGAGATTGTTACAGAAAGACTCGAAATCAAGAAGTAGAACATTGCAGTTGGCAGTTGAACCGTTGTCGACTTCTTTCTGTTAAGTGTTGTAACCACCAGAGCTCATCATCGTTGACCGAATCGCCTGCACATATATAAACGAAATCGAATGTGAGATTAATATAAGATTGAATAAGAAATCGAGAGAGCTAGACATCGCTCTGTAATACTTTGAAGAGTAATAAAAGAGAACCTCCCAATTTGCACAGTGGACGTAGGCCTTTGGCCGAACCACTTAAAATCCTGTGTCTTTTCTTCTTACCTCTACGATTGTTTAGATTTTGCTAAAGTATCGTTTGCACAATCGTGTAGTTCCTATCGCCTCATGTACACGATCGTTTAGCTCTGTGCTCAATCATCTATACGATCGTTTAGCTCCTCAGCTATCGTCTATATAATCGTCTAGCTTTAGTCAACTGTCGTCTATACGATCGTCTAACGCTTCCTCCTATTGTTTACTTAATTGTACTATTGTTTAGTTCTTGGTACATCGTTTACATGATCGTGTAGTCTTTTGGTAAACGACAGAAGGAATTTCAAGCATCAACATTCTATCTCCCCTGACTCATGAATTGTTATCAACTGTTATATTTGAGTGTTTTGTGATTATTAACGTGAAGATCTAGTCATCTGAGACAACACAACAGTAATACGAGAAAGCACAACGTATCAAAGTTAAAAGCACTCTATTTCAAAGCAAATGGCAGCCATGTTAAGGTATGGCAAACTCTACAAAGTAAGGCTCAAGGCGTCTAAAGAAAAGATGTGCTGTGGAGCAATGCTTTCATTGCCTTGTTGAGCACTTACTAAAGAAGCCTAAAGTCAATGAAGGACATTCTTTTGAAGCAGTTTGATCAGGGAAAAAAACCTTAAAGTTGATGATTATGGTTGGCACACTAGAGGGAAAATGTTTAAAATGCATAATGGTTCATGCGTTTATTGTTTTGATTTGCATGCTTACAATTCCTTCTCATGTGCTCACTTTTTGTGTAACATGAACTTTTTATGCCTCATTTTGTGCTTTTCTTGATTTGTATGTGCTTTGGTTTTGAAATTTTCCTACTACAATAGTACTAATAGTGCATTGAATTTTGATGCTCTCAGCCTTTGTGTTTTGTCACATTCGTGCTTCCCTTATGTTTTCTTTACTTTAGCCTTTGATGACATTATGCTCTAGCTCTTATGAGCAACTCCTCTATGTGTTAACCCTCTCTTGCCTTAAATTTTTATAGAGATTTCAATCTCCTAAGTCGATAGTAACCTAGTTGTATTGCACTGCCACATTTCCTTTTACTTAGCCAATGCAATATGTCCTCCTTGTGCTATATTAGAACCCCGACTCCTACCACAAAGTATAAAGTAAATTTGTTGGTACAATGAAAACATTGTACATTTTAAGTTTAGGTTGAGAGTGCTGAATTATCAATATGTCAAACCAAAAACCTTGTTAATACACTCTTCTAATCAGCTTCAAAAAAAAAAATGTTCTTTCTTGACGCACTAGTAACCAAGGGCATTTATGACACCCATTGTTTGCCTTTGCATGAAAGCGTTAAAAGAAACTGAGCATGTAAAATGCGAACTTTATTAGGGTGCTCGTAGTTGAATGTCTTGCATCGCCAATGTTAATTAGCAAGATAAAACCAAGGTAGAAGCACCGTTAAAGGAAATCTTCCACTCTTTTTAAAAATAGAAAAAATAGAAAAAAGAAAAAAAAGAAAGAAAGAAAGAAAAAATCATGCTAACAGTTGAGCATCTAGCGTCCATTTAAATTTTGAAAAAGTATTTGCGTGTTAGCCAAGTTAGGAGCTAAGAGTAAGAAAATTCTTAAGAAACATTGTAGAAAGAAAGCTGGGTGAAAACTGGGCTAAGGTAGACAAAGATGTCTTGAACCAAGTGGCCATTTTAGGCGAATGACATTCATCTTCTTCATTTTATCATCCTCTATCCATCTAGAGAATTATGTTTTAGCGTTTCTTTGGTCTCCTTTTGTAATCTTGGCTATGAGATGATTGTTTAACGTGGATTGTGGCTAAGGTAAGTTTTTTCTAACTGATTAGTAGGAATTAAACCATTTGAATTGATTGGGAGAACTTGTATTTTCTTATTTACTTGCTGAATTCTTTTGGTTCTTGAATCCATTACAACTTCTATGATTTGAATCTATAAATAGTTTGATCACCCATCACTTGTTTGATTAGAGATTCACAATTGGTATGTGACATATAACCTTTGTATGAATCGCATAGTAGTAAAAATCAAAGTATGCTTGTGTATAGATTGATCAATTGTTTAGAATAACCTATTTACAACATTGCATGATTAGTTTAATTCAAGAACGAAATCGATTAGTAATTTGGGCTATCCAAGTCTAATCATCTTAGTGAAATCCCCTAAGCTTAACAGGGACGTGAGATTTTTATGGATGCTATAAAACCCAATTATTTGAGGATCTAGTTTAATTAAGAATTTAATTAATCAATTAGGCTTATTGTGATTGCGGTTGCGGCAACTAAACTAAGCATATAAATTGACAAGTAACAATCTTTTGTGTTCTATGATCAATCAATCAAATGTGTTTATCTGATCGCTTATGCTAGGCTTTTCAATTGGTACATCGTTTATATTCTTATTATTTACATTTTTACCATTTATTTCCTTCTCCTTTCATTAATTGCACAACAAATCCCCTCCTCCCCCACATCGTTTACGTCAAGAACTTTCAATCACAATTAAGGAAAAGACAATTGCTCCCTATGGATTGACTAGGCAACTATTACTGTAGTTTTAGTTTGAGTCTAGAGTTTATGATGAAGGAACTCTAATTATAGAGGACCTTTGAGTAGAAGCGAATTGTTCCAAACTCTATTGTGAAAGAACTCAAATATTTACAACCATACAGAAACGATTATGCATTAAAGATAAATTACAGCATGCTTCTTATAAAAAAAACAAAGGATAGAGTGACAATACCTTTAAAGAACTCTTTCTTCACATATTTCCCTCAAACAAATTCGAATGCAATGAGCAACTGGAACTTCCTCAAACTCCAGCGAGTAAAACTCGATACTCAAATAGAAGTAAACACCACCACAAGATTACCTTGGTATTCTCATTTGGAAGTATCGTTAGCAAATGGAAGTCTATCGCATAGACTTGACGCTCGATCGTTAAAAAATGAGTAGTATCGTATAGTAAAACTCGATCCTATCGTTTAATCTCTCGATAAGAAATCTGATTACTTGTTGCACGGATTGATTAGAAAAACTACATTTCATTTTAACCCGCTTAGCCACTAACTTAACATATTATATAACCTATAGTTTTAATATTGCATCATATGCAATATATAAACCATAGTTCTTTTTTTATTTTATGGCATTTAATCTAAATCATATTTATATTAACTCCTCCAATCAAATCATGTATAAAATACATTATATCAATTATATCATATATAATATAATTAATTTAATTATATCATATATAATCAAATTCCTTTTTGTTAATTTGAACATTTCAAACTAACCCAAAAAACTGATTCTCAACTTGAATCCATTGAGCTACCAAGGGGACCTTATGGACTTGCAGCTTGAAGCTTTAATGGTACATGAATAACTGATTAAACTCTTTAATCATATTATCCACCATCCGTTAACTGTCGGGCACTTCACTAAAGACTGATAGCTGCACTCTTTGCACTACAGATATACTTCTATGTCCATTGGATATAACCAATCAATAGTACGATGACCCTTCACAAATCGCTCGTAAGTATAGCTGGGCCAAATTACCGTTTTGCCCCTGTAGTTACATCTACCTTCTTAAGTACCACTGATTCCTTTAATGGACAATAGATCATAGTTCCACTATGACTAAACCCTTCTCGGGCCAAGAGAAGGTGTGGTGCCACATTGTTCAAGCCCTGCAATCAGCCCTTAAGGGAGCAATTTATCTACTTATCCCTACTTCGAGGAAGGAGTGAATTCCATCTTGTGTAGCTGAATTTCCAGCTCCCCAATCAAATGAATCTTCAAAGTGGTAGGCTTGTTGAGTCGGCGATCTGGCCACACTCACCCATGCAAATTAAAGGACCACCCTCATAGGTAAAAGTTTACAACTCACTCAGGATTAAGGTCATGTTACCTATGGTCATCCTAGTAATATGAAAGTCTCAATTATAAACGGCGTTATATAGTGAGACTAAACATTTCGTTATTCGGTCTTTATACAAACTTCTTTGTATAGAATATCCCCGCTCGCATGTCTAATACATGAATGATCAGGATCAGATCATTTGTAGTACTTTACAACATTTGTAACATCTACAAAGCGGGCTACATTCGTAGTGTCACAAGGATAATGTATCCCTCCTTTATCCATATACTACAGACCATTTAAATTATCACTTAAAGCACGATCCACTTGTATGTTCCACATACATACTTAAGTTACAACGATAACCATGGATCTTAGTTTATTGGTTTGTGGTTAATGCAACAAAAATATCTCATAGTTCATAGATTGAAGTGAATAAAATATCATATATTATAAATCACAAAATTTGTGTTCATATAAGTATTTAGAAACTACAGAACCCTACGAGATTTAGGGCATCAACCTCAACATATAAATATTATTTAGTAGATGAGAAAGGATTTGACACCCTTTTTTGGGCTTTCAAGAATCAATAGTTCAAGTTTGAGGGTTTGCTAACTTGTGATAATACGTTATTTGGGCACTATAAAATTGGATATTGTTAACCTTCATGCATTACAAAAACTAAAAATTGTAAGTCATTCTATATAAAACATATGCTAGCATAATATATTTCTTAATGTATTTTATTTCATGAAATCCACATGAAATTGTGTTGGTTCTGTTAGCTTTAGGGCTTCAATCAAACCAAGTATTTTGATGATAACAAAATCAGATTTTTTGTACTAATATTTTTAGTATTTCTAAGTCACTATTTAGTAGATCTCGGAAAGACAATTCTAACATAATTTGAATCGCTCAAATCGGAGTTCAAACGAGAAAGTTATAAGCAAAAGAAGATTGGAGAGGAAATCCAACGTGGCAATGACACGTGGCATCGTACGTGGTGGCTGACGTGGCACATAAACGGTCAATATTGATTATGTGGCAACTGACGTGGTGGGTGATGTGGTGCTCAAGCCGGTCACTTTTTGCTGACGTGGTGGGTGATGTGGTGCTCAAGCCGGTCACTTTTTGCTGACGTGGCGACCGTGGACGAATGAGATAATGACCAGTGGCAGTCATCCAATTTCACGTGTGGACGCGTGCGTGCGCCGCACGTGTTTGCGGTTTCTTCACAAAATGCGGCGCATCACGCTCAATCTCCTCCCCTGTGTGCGTGGTGCCCATATCATCCGGCTATTTTTTATTGTCATTTTTACTTTCTTATTTTCCTTTAATTTTCTGATCAATTTTCTCTAAATTCTCACCAAATTTCAGCCTTTTCAAATTTGATTTTCTTTCTAAATTGTCATCCTTCAAATCCTTTTTATTCTCCAAATCTCAATAATTCCAATCTTTCAAAATTTCTCTCTTAATTACAAATCCATTCCTTTTCTATTTTTATTCAATCTCCACCCTTCATTTGCAATCATATCCAATGACCAAAATTTATCCCCCTCGCCTATAAATTCAACTTGATTTTACTCTTCATTGACACACCAAAAAGCTATCAATCTTAAGCTCTCAATTCTCTCTACTCTCAAATTTGTCCTCTTTGCTCCTAAATTGGCCTAGAGCTATTTTTGTGAGTTTTTTTTTAGTGCTCAACTTGTGTATTTAGCCTTCAAGAGGTAATATTGTGAGGTTTTCTTTTTATTTTTGGGAATTGTATTAAGGTGTGGGTACACCTTGGGTTATGAGAAAAAGAAATTGGTTTGATCATGAACCAGTAAAAAGTATCTTGGGTTTCTCTTTACCTTAGGAAAAAGAGGGTCATGTGTCGGTTTGGTCCTCACCTGCAAGAAGATCACTTAGTGAAATACCCAAGAAGGAGTCTTGGAAAGTGGAGTAGGCAATTTGCCGAACCACTATAATTCCCGGTGTTTTCTCTTCCTCTCTCTCTTTTATTTCTTATTTTCAAATTTTTTTGCTTCTTGTCTTAATTATTTTTTTAATCTTTCCTAATTGCATGATTTAATTTTTAGTGTGTTATTTAAATTTATCCTTGATTAAATTGTCTTTAAATTTGAAGTTATCATAGCTTGCATGATTTAAGTTTTTTCTTGCATAAATTTCTTTAATCAAATTAGTGGGTTAACTTTATTAAGCATTGTTTGAAGATAAAATTATTTCTATTCACCCCCCCTCCCCCCCTCTAGTGTTGCCTTTAGATCCTAAATATTGATCCTTGACATGTCTGGAAAATTTATTGTTGACTCACTAAAAAAAAGGAGTTATCCCGACGCCTAAAGAGAAGCGTCGGGAGTTAGGTCGTCAGGACAGACGGTCTCTTCCGACGACGTAAATACCCGTCAGTCGGAGAGGGATTGGTTTAAACCAAACCCCTTCTTCTTCCCCACTCCCCATTTTTTCCCATTTTCATAAAACCCTAACCCTATCTCCCCCCCCCCCCCCCAACTGGCGCCGCCAACAATTTTTCTTCCTCTCTCTCAATTTCTTCCCTCATTCTCCCATTTTCCTCATTTTTCTTATCATTCTCCCTCCCTCTCCCCATTTTCCCATCCTTTTACACCTTACCTCCCATTTTCTCCATTTTTCTCCCTTTACAATATAAAGAGTACTTTTCCATCAACTCCTTTCCCTCCCTGTCCCATTTTTCTCCCATTTTCCCCTATTTTTCATCCATTTTTCACCCGCCGCCGTCGTCATCTCCTCGCGGTAATCTTCTCATTTTATTTTATCTTGTATATTTATTTAAATCATTATTTCACATTTTTTTGTAACAAATAATGCCCATTAAAATGTGTTTCAATATTGTATTCACTTTTGTTAATCTCTGAAATTGTTGTACAAATCATGCTCATTAATATCATACCCATTAAAATGTGTTTTAATATTGTATTCGCTTTTGTTAATTCTTTGAAATTGTGTTGTACAAATCATGTCCATTAAAATCATGGCCATTAAAATCATGCCCAGTAATATCTCGTCAATTTGCAAAATATATTTGTTTTTAAAATTCTCTGAAATTGTTGAGAGTAATTTTATAACAAACATGTCATATGATGTTGGTTATTTGGAGCCTAAGGCATGCATATTTAACATTTCGAAGATGTTGAATAGATGAAAGACCTATATTAATCTAAAAAATATAAAATAAATCTTTAAACCTCCAATTTGGTACTTAACACATTTAATATTTTTAAAAAGTTTAAAGAATCTACTAGACATAAAACTAAATTTTGTGTCTAATAGAAAATTGAACTTTAAATTTTGTGTTCAATAGGCTTGTAAATTTTAGAAGATGTTGAATAGATGAAAGGCCTATATTAGACACAAAATTGAAAGCTTAGAGACGTACTAAATAAAACATTTGAAAATTGTTAAGACAATTTAAACGGTCTAGGGACCTAGGTGTTTATTTTGCCTTAAAAATGAAAATTATGGAACTCGATGCTTAATAGTACTTTGTACTTTGTTCTCTAATCTAGGTTATTGTTTTGGATTACAAGTTGTTCAGAAAATATTTATTTTTAAGGATGAATAAAGAATGGATTAAACTAAGGAATAAGTTATCAGTGGAGTATAGAGAAGGAGTATCACAGTTCTTAGATATGGCAAGGTTTCATGTTAATGATTCTGGACGATTAAGATGTCCATGCAAGAATTGTATGAATTCAATTTGGGAAAAGATAGATATTGTGGAACGACATCTATTAACATATGAAATATCTCCCTCATATTTTGAATGGGTATATCATGGAGAGCCAGTAAACTTATCTAGAAGTCATACAAGTCATTCAATATAGGATGTTGAAGTAGATAGTATAGAGAGTAATGCTGTCGAAGAAAATGAGATGTTGAATCTTATAAACGATTTACAAGTCCCAATTGAAAACGAAAATGCAAATGAAGGAAGGATTGAGAATGAAATGTCCTTTAATGGTCAAGAAAGAGATACCACGAACTTATTCGAGGATTTAATGACCGAAGCACGTAATGAATTATACCCTGGTTGTTTGAAATTTTCGTCCTTGAACTTTTTAGTAAAGTTTATGCATATCAAAGTTCTGAACGGCTGGAGTAATAAATCGTTTGACATGTTGCGGGAATTTTTAAAAGCAGCGTTTCCAGCTGGCACCTCTATACCTACTTCCTATTATGAAGCCAAGCGAAAATTGTGTGATTTAGACCTAGGTTATGAGTCTATTCATGCGTGCAAATATGATTGTGTATTGTATTAGAAAGAGTTTGCAGATTTGCAATAATGCCCTGTTTGTGGTGAGTCCCGGTACAAAGTTAATGATGACAAGGGTAAAAAAATACCACATAAGGTATTGGGCCATTTTCCATTGATACCGAGATTAAAATGATTGTTTGCATCAAAAGAAGGCACTTCTGACATGCAATGGCATAAAGATAAGCGAGTTGAAACGGAGGATGTATTGCGACATCCAGCTGATGCAAAGGGGTGGAAATATTTTGATCGTGAATTCCCTCATTTCGTTTTAGATCCTCAAAATGTTCATTTGGGATTAGCTTCAGATGGCTTCAATCCGTTTGGAAATATGAGCACTTCTTATAATATGTGGCCTGTGGTGATAATTCCTTATAATTTGCCCCCTTGAAAATGCATGAAGGAAACAAACTTCTTCATGTCTTTGCTCATACCTAGTCCGAAATCTCCTGGAAAGGAAATTGATATTTACTTGCAACCGTTGATTGAAGAGTTGAAAGAGTTGTGAACAATTGGTGTGTGAACTTATGATTCTATTGCTGGTGAGTTTTTTCAACTATATGCTACTTTATTATGGACGATTAATGACTTCCCTGTGTACAGTGACTTATCTAGGTGGAGTACAAAAGGTTATCAAGCATGTCCAATATGCAAAGAAGATAACTCGTCCTTCGGGATAAGAGGGAAAATATCATTTATGGGACATTGACGTTATCTTCCAGAGAATCATAGTTGGCGTTGAAGTAGACAACATGATGGAAAAGTTGAACGTAGTCCTCCACCAGTTGTAATGCATGTAGAAGAGATATTACAACAAATAAATACGCTAAACTTTTCTATGCTTAGCAAACATCCATCGAAGCGAGATAAAAAAAAAAAAAAAAAAAGTGAATTCTAAACTGGACTAAAAAAAGTATTTTTTTTCCAACTTCCATATTGGTCCAGACTATTGTTACGACATAAATTGGATATAATGCATATTGAAAAAAACATATGCGACAATTTGGTGGGCACATTGTTAAATATTAAAGGAAAGACAAAGGATAAAATGAACGCTCGATTAGACTTACAAGATTTAAAGATAAGAAAGGACCTACACTTGATATAAGTCGATAACAGATTTGTAAAACCACACACAGCATACACATTAACAAATGGTAAACAGATTTCGTTTTGTATGTATTTGAAATTAGTGAAATTCCCTGATGGATTCATATCTGACATATCACGATGTGTGAATGACAAAGATGGAAAAATATCAGGGCTGAAAACACACGACTATCATGTGTTGCTTCACAGACTACTCCCTATTGGTATTCGAGCATACCTACCAAAGAACGTATCCACTACTATTGTTGAGTTGTGTAAATTCTTTCGCGACTTATGTGCAAAGACAATATGTGTAAGTGATTTGAACAGATTATAAGCATACATCATAGTCATACTTTGTAAATTGGAGAGAATATTCCCACCTGTCTTTTTCGATGTAATGGTACATCTTGCAATTCATTTACCATATGAAACCAAAGTGGTGGGTCCAGTTAGTTACAGTTTGATGTATCCTACTAAAAGAAGTTTACGAACATTAAAACAATTTGTATGGAACAAAGCACGTCCCAAGGGGTCTATAGCGGAAGTATATGTAATGAATGAATCATGGAACTTCTGCTCGTGATATCTAAGTGGGATTGAAACGAGATTCAATAGAGATGAACAAAATGATGATAACATTCCGAATCACGAGATATTTGGTGAATTTGAATTATTTAGGCAGAGGGTACGACCATTAGGGGCGTCAACTTTACGGACGCTATTAGCGGAGGAAAAGTGTATTGCACATTGGTACATTCTCAACAATTGTAAAGAAATAATAGACTCTCGCAAGTACGTTTCAAACTTTTTCCTTTTCTAAATTCTAGGGTATCTCCTTTGATATAACATTTAAATGATCAATTTTATAGGCAACATTTGAGGTTAATTCGTCGTGAAGCTTAAAGCGCCTCTGACTTATATATAAAACATCAACACAAATTTCCCGATTGGTTCAAATCTCAGGTATACATAGTCATTTTATAGGCAACAGTTGAGGGATGATTCATTTTTCGTAGTTATTTTTAATGTATAATTAATTATCAGGTTCTACAACGGCGCGAGAGAGAAGATATCTCCGATGATTTCTTTTCACTTGCAATGGGACCTTCATCTGAGGTGCGCTCTTACAATGGATGCATTGTTAATGGAGTACGATTTCACACTATAGAGCGTGATAATCGTCGAGCTACACAAAATAGTGGAATCCTATTGGCCTAGGAGATCAGTGAGAACACAAGTGTAGATAACAATTTCTACGGTGTTGTAGACGAAGTATTAGATTTCCAATATGCAAACAGAAGACGCATTTTCTTGTTGAAGTGTAGATGGTTTGACACAGATAACAACAAAAGTATTGGGATATATGTGGATTTATGATACAAATCGATCAATACATCACATTTTTGGTATGTCGATGAGCCTTTCATCTTTTCTATCCAAGCATAACAAGTCTTTTACATTGATGACATCAAACATGGTAGCAATTGGAAAGTTGTTCAAGTAGTCCAAAATAAACAAATATGGGATGTACTGGAAGTGGATGATGTTGAAAACGCACAACTAGATTTACTAGAAATTGTTGGTGGCGTCCGAGCGGATGAAACCATTGAGGAGGTGACTTTATGCAGAGTTGACGTTGATCCTACAGTTGTGGAAAGACCAATTATTGTACATGGCGATCATGACTTCATAAACGATGATGATGAAGAACAATTATCTCCCAATAACAGTTCAAGTGCTGATGAATAATATGAATTAGATTACGATGATGAGTAATGATGTATCTACCCAATTCTCTCTTTCTCTAACTTACACATATTTATTGTTAATTTAATATTGTTTTCTCTTTTTTGTGTTTGTATAGATACGATGTCAACCCCTAATAGGAAACGGGAGGTTGATGAAGAATTTCAGGAGATATATCTAGGCAACACGGTATCTTCTGTGGGTGATACTTCAGGTTAGTATATTTTGAAATATATTCTGTTAACTGAAATACATCATAAACTGTTTTAAATTTTTTATTCTTCAGATATTAGCTCAGCATCCAATCGGAAGAAACAAGAGCATTTGCGGAACATCAAGTTGGAAAAATACGTCTAAAAACATGGAAGAATTACAATCGTGATAAATGGGGGGGAGATGAAACCGATATCTCAACATTCGATACGATTTAGTAATGCGATCGGCGTCACCGTGAGATCTGCATTTCCAGTACGTTGTCGTACTTTTGCTGAGGTTCCAAACGAGTTCATAGAATTGGCTAAAAGTCAATTATTGGTAAGTAATTATAAGTTTATTCTTTTACAGTCATGAACATCATCTATGCTAATTCTTCCCTCCATTTTTTGTAGGCTCATTTCGAACTTGATCTGTCCAGTCAACGACTTAACCGTTTTATAGAACATCAAAAGCAAAACTTCTTCAAAGAATTTATAGCAAATTTGCACAGACACAACAGAAAATGTGGAGATCCTTAGCAAACACGTGCCAATTTGCTTAGTTGGCTTAAAAATAGGCCAGAAGATTGGTGCTTTTTGTGTGATCGCTTCAAGAGTGAAGCGTTTCAGGTAGAATATTTATGGCGTGTATCATTTGCTGCATTTACTAATACATCACACTATTGACATATTTTTTTTCTTCAAATGTAGGAAATGTCTGTGACTTACAGGAAGAATAGAGAGAAATTACCGTTCGACCACGTAGGTGGATCGAAGTCATTTCTACAAATTCAGACAGAGTTGCAGGCAAAGGAGGGTCGAGAAATAGGACATGTTGACCTATTTAGAGAAACACACTCTAAAGGTGGCATGTTTGTGAACGAGGCAGCTGAAAATGCACATGTAACATTTTTTGCTTTACTATCGTGTTTTTTTTTTCACTTTTAACTTTAGTCACTCGTTCTTACCCATTTAGTTATTATGTCTAGCATCAAATATTGGAATTACAATCCAGCCCCACTCTAGAAGGTTCTCAACCACTAATAGGGGTGAAATCTGTGAGACGGTTTTGGGTAGACGACCCGGATATTCAAAAGACCTAGGTTGGGGCCCTAAGCCTAATTCAAGAAGGAGTACCATCTCATCAAGCTCATCATCTACTCAAGGAACAAAGAGGGGAATGGAGGAATTGAGAGCCAATTTCCAACAGTCTCAGTTGAGGATTAAGGAACTTGAAGACATTCAGAAAAAAATGCAAGAGGATCATGCAAGACAAATAGAAGAAATGAAAAAAATGATTGAAGACATGATACGATCATATTGAGGAGACCCATCAAATTAAGTATGATCTACATTATTTATTTGTCTAATATGTTACTATCCTGCAGTTATGGTAGCAAAGTTTAGTTATGTCTTAAGTAGCTTTATGATAATTAAAGAATTATTGGCTATCATGCAGTTATGGTGGCCAAACAACTGGATTTTATTGTGTTGTTTGTTGGCTATCAAGTGTATTTATGAATGTTTACGAAGTTTAATGTGTTGTGGGGTGGGGGGTGGGAGGTTGAGATTGGGTTAAACCATTTTAGGGACAAATTTGAGTTTTATGTGTGTTGGTCATTGTTTACTCGTTTTATGTGTTTTTTATGTTTGGGAGGTTCCATGTTTGTCATGGGAGGTGGGTAGAGTTTCATTACACCCGTCTTATCCTTGAAATTGGCTATCTTGTTGTATTTATGAATGTTTACGAATATATATATATATATATAGAGGGAAGAGGGGGGGAAAGAGGTCAGATAAACACATTAATCTAGGAAACGATTTTGGAAGATTAAATTATGTAGTAGATATGAGTACAATTGATACAATCGTTTGAAAAAAAACTGTGAATATTTTTATAAGTTACGGAAAAGGATAACCATGATTGTCCATAGATAAGAGAACGTGCAAAGGAATAAGAGTATTCAATATACAACAGTAAATATGATCCTTGAAAAATTGGCATCTTGAATGAATAAATTTCATTAGAATGGATTACGAAAGATATTTCTAAAATATGATAAACATGTAGGTGAAAGGAGGATCGAGGAAGAGAAGGGGGAGGAAAAAAGAAGGATATAACTCAATACAATTAACTATATGGGAGACGAAATTTAGTTTTTATGTGTGTTTAGTTATTGTTTTACTCGTTTTGTGTGTTTTTGATGTTCGAGAGGTTCCATGTTTGTCGTGGGGGGTGGGTAGAGTTTCATTGCATCTATCTTGTCCTTGAACTTGGCTATTTTTTGTATTTATGAATGTTTACGAAGTTTAATGTGTTGTGGGGTGGGGGAGGGGGGTTGAGATAAACCATTTTGGGGACAAATTTGAGTTTTATGTGTGTTGGTCATTCTTGAGGCGTTTTGTGAGTTTTTTATGTTCGAGAGGTTACATGTTTGTCGTAGGGGTGGGTAGAGTTTCATTACCACCGGTATTCAAGTTTGAACGTGTTGTGGATGTTTATCGATATAACATTTTAATGTTTTTTGTTTTATTGTAGAATGCTGTTCGAAGATGAGCTGGGACAATTGTTGAAGATGCTGTGTTCGAGACGTGTTCTAGATGTTGTTTTGATTTTACTTCTTTTATGTATTTGTGATATGAATGTTTAAGAAATTCTAGTATCGACTTCGTTTGGATATTGTAATTTTTTATTTACTTGTTATAATATGGACTTCATTTTCGTTTTTTAATTATGTGAATCTTTATTTGGTTTAATATTTTTTTATAGGTTTTCAGATCAAATTTTAAAAAATTACAAACGGTATATTAAATTTTAATACTCCCCATGCATATAGGATCTCCCGACGCACTTTAAAATGGCATTGGGAGTTATGGTGGAACTCCCAACGCACAAACGGTGTCGGGGTTACGGGGGAACTCCCGACGCACATGTATATGACGTCGGCAGTTTTAGGAACTCCCGACACCCTCTCCTGACGGGTTTCTCCCGACCGAACTCCTGACGACCTTTTATTCGTCGAGAGATACTCTCCCGACGAATTTTCCACACTTTTCTGACGAAATGTGACGTTGGGAGAAGTCAGATTTCTTGTAGTGACTATCAACGCATCAAAATTTACCTGCCAACGTATCATGGGAACTCATTGCTACTACATAGTGGAATTTCCTCGGCACCACATGGTGGGATCACTACCACCTAATGGAGTATTTTGGGACCCCTAACGTATTCAGTGCACATGGTAGACAAAAAGTAAATAGGACCACTGCTTGACACAATAAACGTTTGCAAATCTATTATACCCACCTACAACTTCTATTGTACTTGTCTGCAACATCTTCCATAAAACATTTTTGTTCCCCCAAGTGTGTGGACCAATTTTATTGGCTGAAATACACTTTATATGGAGCCTTTTGTCTAGATTTTCAAGGGAAGGACGAGCTCTTCATCTTCTTCCTCCATTTTTATTTGGAATTCATGGGTGGTGGTGGCAAAACCACCATTGTTGAGCTCGTGATAAAGTCATTGTTGTGGTAAAGAGGCTACTGCGTCAATATTTTGTTGCAATGTTATGCTAATGCATCAATAGAGTTTTGTTCTTTCCATCTCTTTATATTCGTAGTGTTTAATGTTTATTCTTATGAATTTTTCCTTCCCTTTATTTTTTATAGATTGTTATATGAGCTAAATTCTCCTCAAGGCTTGACTTAAGGTTCTGTATACGCTGTAACCATCCATATGTTTTAGCCTAAACTTTTATGAATCATCTTAACGAATCTTCTTCTTGAGAGTTCCTAATTAACTTATATAAAGTAGTAGTATGTTTAGGCATTGGCCAGTCGAAATGTGTAACTCAAGTTAAGTGACAATGAATATAATTTCACTAGATTTCTTACAGGAATGATTCAATCACTTGTAAGCATTAAAAGAGGGTTGTCTCATATTGAACAAGGTTAGCACATATGATCTCCAATTGATCTTGTGCCCAACGTTGCATCGGAAAGGCAAGGCAGTAGGTTAGTAAGATGAGTAGTAAAGCATAGGGCTAACACATTAGAACATGTGCAACATAGGGCAACAAAGAGTTAAGCCTTGTCACACCATGTGTAACTTCTCTATAACATCGACTGTATTTATGCATTTTGCATTTATACATCAAATTTTTACACACTTTTATTTACTTTTGCACACTAAAATCCCCCAAACATATCTTCTCTATAACATCGACTGTATTTATGCATTTTGCATTTATACATCAAATTTTTACACACTTTTATTTACTTTTGCACACTAAAATCCCCCAAACATATCTCTAATTGGTTGCTCTCATATAATGCATTAAGCAATTACTTGCATGTTTTATTAGTAAACATTTTAAAGTCAATTTCCTTGTGGATCTGACCCTAGAATACTCCCAGGTATTAATTTCCAAGTCATAGTTTATACTTGGGCTAGTGCGTTGGGTGGTTGATAAATGTCAAAAAGTGTGTGTTTTCACTACTTTTCTCTAGCAAAAAAACCATTTCATATGATATTTTGACCTCAAAATTGCCTAAAATGAGTAAAATAAGTAAATATATATCATTCAACTATTTTAAGTTAGTTTTTGCTATTTTGAGCCAATTTCATGAGCTTTTACAAAGGTTTTATCCTTTTTGCAAGAAAAGTCACTAGTGCACTTGCATTGACCCATAGATGCCACTGTAACTTGTCTTAGACCAAGTCAGAGTATGCTCTACTCGTTCAAACTTGCTAGTTTTTTGGTCTTCAACCATTTTTCATCTCTGAAGTCATCTGGGGATGTTCAAGGCATTAAAAATTTTGTCCTTCCTCCAAGCTCCTTGGCCTATGTAAAGAGAAGGAATCCTCAAGAATCAACCATTTTCACTCCTTGGAAGAAAATCTACAGACACTTGTAATATATGACTTTTGAATCAATGAAGTCTATTCCTTTTCATCTACTTATGGGCTAATTTTCTAAGAGATTCAATCATGTGAATACCCTAAGATAATATGGCTTGAGCTAATGCAACTGCATCATATTGCATCGTCCTTTCTATTTCTTTTGTTGATATATTTTTATCTTGTTAATTTAAACCAGTCATTTAAGTATCACATTACATCATCCTTTCTATTTTGTTCATTGCATCTTGCACAGATTTATTGATTTTATGTGTTTATTTGGTTAGTTTATAGGTTTCGAGCATTTAAGAGGTATAATGGGGCGTTAGTGACACATGAAGTTAAAACGTGCCAAAATGAAGCTTAATTGCTTCAACGGCGTGGCGCCTAACACTTTTTCCAATAGCATCGGATTTGGTGCAGCACTGCAGCGTTTTCCTATGGCGCCAACTTTTTCCAAAAGCGCAAGGATTTCCATCAGTGCTGCTGCACCCTAGCACAACGACACTACCACAATTTTATAAATACTAATTTTAGCCATCTAGGTCAAGAGTCCCATGGATCTGCCAATTTCAGCCAATTCCCACACCAATTTCTCTCCTCTTTTCTCAACTTTTAGTCTAAAAATGTATCAAAAAAATTCCTGGCATCATTCATGAATATTATGGGCTAAGGTATTCATTTCTAGCTTGGATTTTAGAATTTTTTTTTTTCCTATTTTGATGTATTTATGAGTTTTTTAACTAGATTATTGCAATTGTCGAATTCAATCCCATTCCTTATTGATTATAATTATATTATTGAACGCTTGAGAAAATTATAGCTTTTGATTAACATTTGATACATGACATATCATCTTGTGTTAATCACTTAGAAGCAATATGTTAAGTTAGCTTGCAAATCAATTTGGATGAGTATTGTTCCAACTAACTTAGAATTGAACCAACGAATATTTAATTAAGGCTTTTCCTATTAGATATTCAACCTATCTTTGCCTTAGACCTTAGTGTAATTAGGCCAAATTGAATTATCATGTTGTTGATGTTAGGGTTAATTCCCTAAATATTGTGGGTTTCGTAGTTTGTAAATTATTTGTACACAAATTATTTATTTAATAAAATAAAGTGTTATTTTATTTTACATTTAGTTTGCATTAACTCAAATCCAACAAACTAAGATCCTGGGTTATTTAATGTAAATCAAACATGTATATAATTGACATACATGTGGATCATATTTAAGTAATAACCTAAATGTTCTGTATGTTGGGATTGGTGTTCTAAATCTCTTGTAATCTCGTAGTTTATAAACTTTGTATAAAATATTGTTGTTAATCAAACAAGTGTTATTTTATAAGCATATACTCAATCCAATAAACTAAGATTCGAGGATATCATGTAATTTAAACAAGTACGTAGAGACATACAAATGGATCTTGTTTAAATAATAACCTAAATGGTTTATAGCAGATGAATAAGACTAGCTACCTTATCCTGGTGACACTACGGATATGACCCACTTTGTAGGTGTTACAAGTGTTGTAAGGTGCTACAAATGACCTGATCCTGATCATTCATGTGGAGACACGTGAGCGGGGGTATCCTATACAAAGAGTTTGTATAAGAACAGACCACGAAATGATCAGTCTCTTTATATAATGTCGTTAATAATAGAGACTTACATTTCACTAGGATGACCATAGGTGACATGACCTGAATCTTGAGTGAACTGTGAACTCCTGCTCATGAAGGCGGTTTTCTTATTTGCATGGGTGCGAGTGTCTAGATTGTCAACTCAACATGCCTACCATTTTGGGGATTTGTCTGACTGTGGAGCTGGGAATACAGCTACACAAGACAGAATTCACTTATTCCTTGATGTAGAGGCAAGCAGATAAATTGCTTCCTTATGGGCTGATTCCGGGTCTTGAACATAGTGGCCAAACCTTCTCCTAGTCTGAGAAGGACTTGTTCATAGTGGGACTATGACTTATTGTTCATTAGAGGGATCGATGGTACTTAAGGAGTTAAATGTAACTATAGGGATAAAATGGTAATTTTGGCCCAACTGTTCTTACGAGCTTAAAGGGTCATCGCACTGTTGATTGGTTATATCCAATGGACATACAAATTTATCTGTAGTGTGCAGAGTGCAGCTGTCGGTCTTTAGTGGAGTGACTAATAGTTAACGGATGTTGGTAATTTAATCTACAGATCCATAAGGTAATTTAATCTACAGGTCCATACCACTGAAGCTTCAATCTATAGGTACATAAGGTCCCCTCTGTAGCTCAACAGGGATTTAATTGAGAATTGATTTTTGATTAATTTGAAGTGTTTTAATTAAATTAATTCTATATGAGATATAATTAATAAAATGTATTTGATACATTATAATATAAGGTAATATGAAAGGAATTTGAATATGATTCAAATACTAATTATATGAATGAGATTTATGTAATTAAATTTAATATAAATATGATTTATATTGAGATGAATTAAATATTTGGATTTGATCCAAATATCATTTATATGGATGAGATTCATATAAGTGAATTTAATATAAACTTGATTTATATTAAATGTCATGTATTGTTGAGAGAAAATAAAATCTATAGGTTATGTTGTATTGGATGCAATATAAAACTATAGGCTATATATTACATTTGATATAATATATAGTGTGTATATATAATAAAGAAGTTATATATATATATATATATATATTACTAATTTAATTGAAATTAATTAAAGGGAAGGAGTTACAACTCCCACCCACCATTCTCTCAATTATTATACATGGGATGTGGTTAGATTTTATGTTATTCCTCAATTCTCTCTGAGAGAAGGGAAAAGTTTTACAGAGAATAAAAGTTCTTCTCTTCCTTCTCTTCCTCTCCATCTCCTTTCCCTTTTCCAAGGATTCAAGCAAAGCCCATAACTCTTACTTGAATCTTTTATCCCAAGAGAATACAAAGAGCTCTCAAGTGGTGGTGTCTCTCTTGGAGAAGGAGACTTGTGTGGAGAAGGTGTTCTATTCGTGGCTTGTATGGGAGAGTTCCTAAAGAATAGGTTCTTCAAAGGTAAGGGTTTCCAAAACTCTAAGTATTTTATTTAAAGCATGCTATAATTTAAGAAAATGTATATCTTGTTCTCATTTACTGTAAAACTTATATTCAATGACAAATAGAATTTGGGTTGATCTTTGCTTCCGCTAAAAGAATCTTTTTCAAAAATTTCCTTCAATTGGTATCAGAGCCAGGTTGTTGGTTTTCTGATCCCAAATTTCATTTTTTTATTAAATCGATTTTACAGTGATGGTGGGTTTTATATATTCAGCATTCTGGTTCATGCGAATGTGGTTTTGTTAATGGATGTTTCGGGATAGGATACTTAGTTTTAAGGCTTTCTTTGTTTACAAATTTGGTCTGTAAAGGCCCCTGCGTTTTTTAGCATTAATCTTGCTATAACGTATGTAATTCGTAAGTTTGAGTTGCTCGTGCTGTTCCCAGGGAGTTTTAAAGAAGAGTTGTAAAGCATTGTTTCGATGAAGAAGAAGAAGCAGTTCTACAAGATCGTGTAGCTACAACTACACGATCGTGCAACTTTTGCTAAACAATCTTGTAGCTTTTGCTACACGTTCGTGTAGCAATTATTGAACGATCGTGTAGCTAATGCTACATGATCGTGTAAAATTTGCTACACGATCCCGCATCCATTTTGCTACACGCTCGTATAAAGAGTTTGCTGAAGGGCGGTTCGGTTCGAGTGGTTCAAGGTCTAGTTCACCTGTTTCGAACTAGAGGACTCTTGATTATGTAATAGTTAGCCTTTAAATTTTCTTTTAGGTGTCCTATCCCGGTCCATTAACTGTTCAAATTTAATATACATGTGATGTATGTTTTTTCTTATATGTCATATTGTATGTCATATAGAATAAAAACCCACCATAGGTTATACATTTAATTTCATGCATCATCAATATTATAAGTGTTATAATATATTATATGCATGATTTAATTTTATAGCATGCTCATGCATCATATAATATAAGTGTTATACTATATGCTTGCATGCATAAATAACATAGCCATGCATCATTTATACTATAATCGTTATAATATATAGTTTGAATATATGCAAGTGATGTACGTTATTTAATTTCATTACTTTGATATATATATAAGTGTTATGTATATGCAGTAATGAAATGAACATTGCATGATGCATGACATTACTTTAGGTAATCTTATAAACGTTTTAATTTTATAAAGTATTTTAATCAATGCAATGTAGGTTTTAATTTGTTTCATTTACTTTATAAGAGTCATAAATAAATGAAATTAGAAATTAAAATCAATAACTAAGAGCTGCATGCAAACTTAGGTGAAATAATTTTTAAAATAGTTTTAAAATATGATTCACATAGATCTAAGTTCATAAATTTATAATGAGATTAGAAATTAAATTAATCTTCTTAAATCGATTTAATAGGATTAAATTGATCTCAATAAAAGATTAAATTGTAGCAAATATATCTATAACGAACCTTTTTTCTAACACAGATTCTGGCTAGGTTGGGGTACTTAAGATGATGGAAACGGATACTACAAGAATTTTGGGCTTTAATGTCGGTTGGAAAAAGTGAAACCGAATGTATAATGTCAGTTTTGATTTTTTTTAAAAAAAATGGTCGTTTTTCTTTAAAAAAAACAAAACAAAACAAAACCCATTCTCCCCATTTTTTTTCATTTCCCGCTTCACTCCCCCCTCCCCCCCCCCTCCAATTTTCTTTTATAAACCCTATTTTTCCCATCAGCCACCTCCTCCCTCCCATTACCAGCCACTGCTTCTCCCTCGTTCTTCAACTTTCTTCGCTCGCCGTCCGTCGATCGTTCTTCAGTTATTAGAGTGATTTACCTGTTATCGGTAATGCAAGAATCTGACACCATTAATATGCCTTTTTTTTTTGTTTGTTCTTCAGGTGTACAGTCTGTGAAAGTTGTGAAAGTCGCAGAACTCTCAGTCGCATTGCCGTGTCTCGAATCAAGAACCGGAGTAATTGACCAAGGGATCGCTGGTCTTCTCCGATCCACCGATTGAGACCTTGGGGTCGAAGCAAAGGTTAAATCAGTGGACCTACAGAGCAATGGAGAGGGAAATCACCGAGAAGAAGCCGAGGATGAAGTAGTTGACGAAGTAGAAGTAAAAGTGGAAGGCGAAGGAGACATGTACCTGGAAGGAACCTGTCTGCCTCTAGGTTTTCTTTGAAGAACCCCATTATCTCTCTCAGAGGTTAACAACGGAGGTCTGGCTTGGTTGTTTCTGAGGTGATCTTGCTGTTGCTAGTCATTGCGTTGTTAGGTTGTTGCAGTTTTGGGGATTGAAGCTGCTGCTCCAGAAATGGCAGCCACCATTAATGCAACAAAGCTTCTGTTTGTCCTCTGTTATGTTTTCTTCATAGTTGGATGCTTAACACCCACGATCTCGATGACGAATGACCCATTTGCAGGGAAGAAGATTCAAGAAATTCCACAGAGAATGAGAAGGAATATGGCTCTTTTTTTTCTTATTGATCATCTTGAATCATGTGTTTTGGCTAAATAATAGCATGTTGTGATGTCATGTAGTAGTGTAATAGCTTACGTGTGAATGAGTTATTAAGTGATATGGTGTATATGACTTTGTTGACTTGTTGAGAATGTTTGGTTGTGCATATGATTATGTTGGAGGCATGTTGTTACTTTATGTGTTTTGACATGAAATATGGTTTAGGATTATATGGTAGAACTCATGCATTTGTGAAATTTTGTGAGAAAAGGGTTGAGAACCTTGTAAACTTGTAAAGAAAATGTCTCAATGTTGGAGGCATGTTGTTACTTTATGTGTTTTGGTATGAAATTTTTGTTCTTATGTTTACGCCTCTCAACTGTTTGTGTAAATATCTCAATCAAAACCAACTATGGTTTCACTCCAATATGTCTCTTTGCTCCTAGATTTTGGCCTTTTTATATGTCTATGGCCTTTGAAATTCGATTTGATTAATGGTTTTGTTGTATATGATATATTTGTTGAATTACTTGAAGTTCTAGTGCATAATTACTTGCTACCTTTTGTGATAACATCCTTAAGAAAGATAGGAGTGAGAAGCTGAGTCATGAAGCAATTAAGGACACACTTGAGAAGGTAATTTTTACTGTGATTTGGTGTATCTCATTTGGATGTGTTTTTACTGTGTACTGGAGAAGTTATTTATCTTCTACTTTCCTTCTGTGAGAGATTACCAATAGAAGTGTTATGTACATCCAAAGAGGAAGTTCCAAGGATTAATAATTTTATCCTTAAAATCCTTGGCCATTGGATTAAAGAGATCACTGATTTTGTGCAACACAATTCATCCACGATTGATATTAATGAATCTAAATTGGCTATTTTATGGGGTGTTATTCGTTGTTGTCCATATATTTTAAAATTTCAAGTCAATTCATCCTTACTAATGGGACTTGATTGATGCACTTGATCGGCTTTGTATTGTTGAAGGTAAAGTTTAATCATCTAATATGTGAGTGGTTTATTTTATCTTATTTTCTTTATGACAGTGATATTGATTAGATGGGTGTATAAGATTATCATAATAAGTACATACTGCTTTTATACAACAAGTGGAAAGGTGCTTCTTCTAGTTGAATATGGTTTTGATATTTTGTTTGTTTTTGCACATGCATACCCATACTAGATATGTAAGATATGGCTATGGTTATCTTTATTGCACTAGTTGAGGCTACTACCACTTTTAAGTGCTCGGTTTTATTTTTCTCTTTAAGAATTACAGTTGAATTTATTCATGCTCTTTTAGGCGACATATTTGGCGTCCGTAAAGAAAATTTGGAAAGCATAATTGGTGCCACCATAGGTTCTTACCTTAAGTTGCTCTCTAGTGAGAAGGCTGGGCTTGAAGAATTAAATAGACTTGTGTACCTTGCCAAAAGATATAGCTCATGTTCACAAGTCTTGGTAGCTGTAGCTGATTATTTGGATTTTATTTATGGGTAAGTTGGAAATTTTTCATTCTAGACAATTTTTTCTACCTTCTAATCATTATTTCATCTCCAACCTTGGTTGTTGGAATCATGTAGTATTCCCTTAACCGTGTTAATTATAGGCCAGAGGTCAGCAAAAGATTCTCTTCTGAAGAGTTTCAAACAGATAAGGTTGAAAATGTTGTAGATAATTTGCGTCACCCAGATAAGGGAGTTCGTATATCTACTCTCAGAATATTGTGCCACTATGAGCCTTTGCGGTCTGCCTCCCTTACAAAGAACCCTTCAATTGATCACAAGATGGAAACTGAAAATTTGGAACAATATTCTGATGATTCAATAGGCGGTGAGGTAAGTTTGTCCATGTTCCTTTATTTTCTCATTTGTGGAGCCCTGGATTCACTCTCTAATTGTGTCATGTCCTTTATCATCTTCTCACCATTAAATCAACCCTACTTCAATATCTACCAACAGAAGTATTATATTATTAATCTCTAGAGTGCAGATGGCCTTGTCGGCTAAAAGGATACCTGAGGCATAATTGTGTTTATTACTATTAAACCATTTTCTATTATTTCAAACCTTAGGAAGATCAAAAGATGGCTACACAGTTGACAAATACAATGTCCAACTCGCTGAGATGGAGGCCTGTTTAGGTCCATAAACATAAAGTATACGTGATAAATAGTTTCTATCTTTGAGAATTTCCTTATCATATGCTTTTTTTCTTTTGGCAAGGTCGTATATTTCAAGGCAAAGAGCCACCCCAATTTATTGCCCTCTTTCAACCTTTTGTGGTGCTCAAGGTGGTAGTCTTATAAAGCTTCTTTCTTAACTCATCTCTTTTGATTAGAATCACATTGTAGTTTCTTTTACAAGGTTCTGATGTCGAACTGAGAGGGTCCATGAGAGACACAGATAACCATCATTTTCTTAATGAATTCTGGTATAAGGTGGCTTGAGCTCTAGTTACAAGAAACTCATAGCAGATAAAGCTTTGGCTAATGAAACTTACACGGAAGATTCTGTTGCCCTTATTAGGATATCACAAACATCCATTCACAACAATAAAGCAGTGCAAGTTGAAGTTGTACGTAGTAGTGATTTTGATAATTTTCTTTCTATGTTAAGTGCAATTCATGCTTTTTAAAATGCCTTTCAATCTTGCCTCTTGAGGTTTGAAATATATGTGTGTATACATATTCAAGCTGACTAGAAATAATATTATAACATTGTCATTGGGTCATGTTTCATGTTTATGCTGAAAGCCTGTACTAATTTGAGCCATTGCAAGTCTTATGGTAACATCTCAACTTATGATTATCTAGGTTGCAACCTCACTGAACTCTACTGAGTGTTTTGTCCTGCAATTCGGCTCTTCTATTTTCTCTTGGCATGGAAACCAAAGTACATTCGAGCAGCAATAGTTAGCTGGCAAAAGTTGCAGAGTTTCTAAGGGTAAGGTCTCAAACATTTTTTCCGTTGCATGTGTTACGCCTGTCTCTTATACACATCTAGATGTGTATAAGAGACAGGGGTAAGGTCTCAAACATTTTATCCATATATATATATATTTGAATAGATACAATCTTCCGTTGCATGTGTTACGCTTACGCCCAAACCTTTATTGTTTGTGATCCTTTGAACAATAGTGGTCAGACAAAGATGCCCATACCCAGATACTGCTGAAGCTGGGGGGTCTGTTCAAGAAGAATTATGAAGGGATCCATACTTACCAAGTGGAGAGGGATAGTAAACTTATAATGTTTGTAAAATCATAATCTTTATATTACTTGTAATTTGTGTTTTCAAGGCCTGAATTATTGTACACCTTTTAAATTATAATTCTATAGTAGAATTTACGGATTAAATGTAATAGATTTACAATCCATACATGAATAATATGTCATAGCCATAGCATTCGATGATGATGTGTCATGTTATACTTTTTTACCGAAAAAATGGATTTGGCAAGGGAACTTTAAAAAACGGACAATAATTGATAAAACGGACAGATTCGGACTTCAATGTCGGTTAAGAATTAAAAAAATAGGCTTTAATGTCGGTTGCAACCGACAGGCTTTAATCACTAAAAATCTTAATGTCAGTTGCAACCAACATTGAAGGTTGTGTTATTGGTGTTATTGAAACCTTTTAATGTCAGTTTAAAACAAACATTAAAGGCAACCGACATTAAAAGGCTTTAATAACACTATCTTTAATGTCGGTTGCCAACTGACATTAAAGTCCTTTAATGTCGGTTTAAAACTGACATTAAAGCCCGAATTTCTTCTAGTGGGAACACCTCTACCTGGAAACCTACATGGAAAGGTGAATTAGATAGATTTGCTACAAGCATACAATTGTTGATTAACATTTGTTAAAGTGTTTAACGAATATTAATAAAAATTGTTTAACTTTCCAAAGTAAATGTTACTTTTGGGAAAACTTAAACAATCACTTAGTGAAAATAATTAACCGTATTTTTCCTAAGTAAATTAAACCCTAGATTGTTAAAATACTCAGTGTGGAGGAAAAGATGTATATGATAGGTCATTTTTCCACTCATGTTTTTCCCTTAATATTCACACCGTGAGACTCATGCTTGGTCTTGAGGCACGTCCCCCTTCGGACGATGTTTGCATGGGTCAATATCAAGGTGAATAGAGAGAGTATTTATAGTAAGTGGGAGAGGGATGTGTGTCAACATGTGCTATGGTCTCTTTCATTGGTTTGTACTGTGAGACCTTCTTGCACGCCCTTGAGGTGCTCTGGGAGCGTCCCCCTTCGGATGGTTTGTGCAGTAGGACAATATCAAGGCGAACTCCAGAAATGGATAAGATCGCTTTAGTTTTTGCCCCAATCAATTTTTCCCTTTGATTGGCTTATTGAGTGGAACTCTAGGATCTAAAATAAAAGGTCACACTTATAGGAAATTATTAAGCAAGTTAATGATTTCTTGACTGAATAAATGATAATTGATCGTTATAGGAATAAGAGTTATTTTGATGTAATGATTGGTTGAGAGTGTCTCAATTTAGTGAAGGGATAACTGACTACCCTTCGGTGGCTTTTGTCCTAAATCACTAAAGCGTCATTGTAAAATTAGATGTTAAATGGGGTTCATTTAGATTTTGCTAAGACTGATTGAGTTTTTTAAGAGTTATGCTAAAATCTAATGTAGATCATTGTGTTTATTTGTCAGCAAATATGCCAAATAGCGTTTTTCCTTTAGTTGCCTTTTTTAGTTTGACCAATTTCAATTACATGACATGGATAGAATCAACTAAAATGTTTTTCGTGGTAAACGACCTCGAAATTGTCATGACTAAGGATTGTCTTAAAGTCCCAATCCCTGATGCACCATGAAATGTTCGTAATGTATATAAGGTGTGGATGAAGGCTAATTCGAGCGCTTGATCAGTTCACATTTTGGCAAGCATACCTGATGCATTGGCCAAAAGATTTAAGAACATGGTCATTGCACATGAGATCATGGAATCAATCCAAGAATTGTTTGAATGAAAGTTCTCATCATTCAAGTAAAATGGTATTGATGACAATGAAACCATTAATATTAGTTCCCAAGATAATCTGGAATCTATATTGAATGTCAAGGGACTAACAGAGGAAGAAATTGTTGCCAACTCTTATGAAGTTCATCGACGAGCATTGTCCTCTGAAATGAAACTTGAAGTTTATGATTTGGGTTTTGGAGTTGATCCCACTACTCTCAAGAAAAGAAAGAACTCCAAAGAAAATAAATATGATTTATTTGTCTTTGGGACGTGCTTAGTAGAGAATGATGATTCTTCCTGGATAGTTGATTCATGAGCTACTAATCATGTGTGTTCTTTCCATCAAGAATTGAACTCCTGAAAACAGTTGGAAGTTAAAGAGATGACTCTTTGAGTCAGAATTGATGAAGTCGTTTTATTTGTTTTTATATGCAAGCTTAAGTTATTTTTGGACAAGAAACGATATATGTTATTAGATGATGTATATGTAGTTCCTTATATCAAGAGGAACCTAATTTCTGTTTCCTGTCTAATTGAACAAAAATATTTTATATCCTTCTTAAAATGTTTATTTTTAATAATAGAATGGAGTTAAGTTTTGGTTCAATAGAAAATAACTTATATGTACTAAGGTCGTTAGTCATAAAAGTCATGCTCAATACTAAAATGTTCAAAACAGCAACAACTGTAAAAAGACTGAGAATTTATCCTAAAGAAAATACCCATCTTTAGAATCTAAGGTTAGGTCACATTAATCTCAAGAGGATTAAGAAGTTGGTGAAAAGTGGACTACTAAATGGTTTAGAAGAAAACTCTTTACCAGCATGTGAGTCATGCCTTGAAAGCAAAATGACCAAACGACCAATTTACTGGAAAAGGTTATAAAGCCAAATAAATCTTGGAGCTTATACATTCAGACCTCTATGATCCAATGAATGTAAGAGTACGGGGTGGGTATGAATATTTCATCTCTTTCATAGATGATTATTCTAGATTTGGATATCTATACCTAATGCAACATAAGTCTGAAGCTATTGAAAATTTCAAGGAGTACAAGACTGAAGTTGAAAACTTGTTAGGTAAAAAGATAAAAGAAAACTACGATATGATCATGGTGGAGAGTATATGAACTTAAGATTCCAAAACTATATGATAGAACATGGAATCACGTCCTAACTCTTAGCCCAGGTACACCTCAACAGAATGGTATACCAGAAAGGAGAAATAGAACCCTGTTGGACATGGTTCGGTCTATGATGAGTTATGCTCATTTTCCTGACTCATTTGGGGGATATGCAGTAGAGACTACAGTTTATATTTTGAATAACGTTCCCTCAAAGAGTGTTTTTAAAACACCTTTTGAGTTATGGATGGCTCGTAAAGGTAGTTTATGCCACTTTAAAATTTTGGGATGTCTAGCCCATGTATGAATGGCAAACACCAAAAAGTTGGAACCTCATTCAAAAGTGTGCCTCTTTGTAGATTACCCTAAGGAAACGAGAGGTGTTCTATGATCCAAGTGAGAATAAAGTGTTTGTATCGACAAACCCTACCTTCTTGGAAAAAGACCACATGAGGGATCATAAACCACGAAGTAAACCTGTTTTAAGTGAGATTTCTAATGAGACTACTGAGACTTCAATAAGAGGTGTTGAACAGGTTGATACATCAACAAGGGTTGTTGATCTTAGTTCATTTAGTCATCCTTCTCAAGAGTTGAATTGCCTCGACGTAATGGAAGGGTTCTAAACCCACCTGTACGCTACATGGGTTTAATAGAAGCTCAAAACATCATAACTGATGATGGAGTTATGGATCCACTGTCTTATAAACAAGCAATGGAAGATATTGACAAGGATAAATGAAGCCATGAATCAAAAAATGGAGTCCATGTACTTCAATTCTATCTGGGAGCTTGTAGATCAACCTGATAGGGGTAAAACCTATAAGCTGTAAATGGATCTACAAGAGGAAAAGACGTGTAGATGGAAAGGTACAGACCTTTAAAGCTAGAATTGTGGCAAAGGGTTATACCTAAGTTGAGGGGCTAGACTATGAAGAAACTTTATCACCTGTTGTCATGTTAAAGTCTATCAGGATTCTCTTGTCCATAGCCATATATTATGACTATGAGATATGGCAAATGGACGTCAAGACTGTCTTTTTGAATGGTAATCTTGAAGAAACCATCTACTTGAATCAACCAGAATGATTCATTGAACAAGATCAAGAGCAAAAGGTTTGCAAGCTTAATCGTTCCATTTATGGACTGAAATAAGCATCTCGATATTGGAATATAAGATTTGATACTACGATCAAATCTTATGGCTTTGATCAAAATGTTGATGAGCCTTGTGTTTACAAGAAAATCATCAACAACTCAGTAGCTTTCCTCGTGCTGTATATGGATGATATCCTACTCATTGGGAATGATGTAGGTTTTCTGACTGATGTAAAGAATTGACTAGCCACCCAATTCCAAATGAAAGATTTGGGAGAGGTGCAGTTTATTCTAGGGATCCAAATTATAAGGGATCGTAAAAACAAAATGTTGGCCTTGTCTCAGGTATCGTATATTGACAAGATGTTTGTCAGATATTCGATGCACAATTCCAAGAAAGGTTTCTTACCTTTTAGTCATGGAATTATATTGTCTAAGGAATAGTATCCGAAGACTCCTCAAGAGGTTGAGGAAATGAGATGAATTCCCTAAGCATCGGGTGTTGGCAGCCTTATGTATGCAATGTTATGTACGAGACCTAACATTTGCTATATGGTAGGGATTGTCAGTCGTAATCAATCCAATCCAGGATTAGATCACTGAACAGTGGTCAAAATGATCCTAGAGTATCTTCGGAGAACGGGGGACTATATGCTCGTGTATAGAGATAAGAATTAGATCCTTACAGGATACACAGACTCTGACTTTCAAACTGATCGAGATTCTCGAAAATTTACATCAACGTCAGTGTTTACTCTGAATGGAAAAGCTATAGTATGGCGAAGCATCAAGCAAGGATGCATCGCAGACTCCACTATGGAAGCCAAATACGTAGCTACTTGTAAAGCTGCTAAAGAGGCTGATTCTCTTAAGAAATTCCTTACTGATTTGGAAGTTGTTCCAAATATGTCTTTGCCTATCACACTTTATTGTGACAACATTGGTGCTGTGGCAAATTCTAAAGAATCTAGGAGTCACTGAAGAGGCAAGCACATAGAACGAAAATATCATTTGTTTCGGGAAATCGTGCATCAAGGTGATATGATTGTCATGAAGATTGCTTCGGAGCACAACATTGCTGATCCGTTTACAAAGGCTCTCATAGCTAAAGTATTCGAGGGTCATCTAGAAAGTCTGGGTCTTCGGGATATGCGACACATTGTCTAGGGTAAGTGGGAGATGTTATTGGGGTATAGTGTATGCCCTAGTTTATTGTATTTTTTTACTTTATTTGTATTGTACATTAGTCTTCTTAAGCTTTAGGACAAGTGGGAGATTGTTGAGAATGGTGTCCTAAATCTCCTTATAATCTCGTAGTTTGTAAACTTTGTATAAACATATTGTTGTTAATAAAATAAGTGTTATTTTATAAGCATATACTCAATCTAATAAACTAAGATTTGAGGTTATTATATGTAATTTAAACAAGTATGTAGAGACATACAAGTGGATCTTCTTTAAATAATAACCTAAATGGTCTTTAGTAGATGGATAAGGCTGGGTACCTTATCCTAGTGACACTACGGATACAGCCCGCTTTGTAGCTATTACAAATGTTGTAAAGTGCTAGAAATGATCTAATCCTGATCATTCATATGGAGACATGTGAGCAGGGATATCCTATACAAAGAGTTTATATAAGACTAGACCACGAAATGATTAGTCTCTTTATATAACACCGTTAATAATAGAGACTTACATTTCACTTATAACCATAGGTGACATGACCTAAATCCCGAGTAAGTTGTGAACTCCTGCTGATGAAGGCGGTCCTTTGATTTGTATAGGTAAAAATGGCCAGATTGCCAACTCAACAAGCCTACCATTTTGGGGATTCATTTAATTGGAGAGCTGGGAATACAGCTATACAAGACAAAATTCACTCCTTCTCTGATGCAGGAGAAAGTAGATAAATTGCTCCCTTAAAGGTTGATTCCGGATCTTGAACATAGTGGCCACACCCTCTCTTGGCCCGAAAGGGACTTGATCATAGTGGGACTACAACTTATTGTTCATTAGAAGGATCAGTGGTACATAAGGAGTTAGATGTAACGATAGGGGAAAGCGGTAATTTTGGCCCAACTGTACTTACGAGCAATTTGTGAAGGGTTATCGCACTGTTACTTGGTTATATTCAATGGACACAAAAATTTATTTGTAGTGCAAAGAGTGCAGTTATCGGTATTTAATGGAGTGACCGGCAACTAACGGATGTTGGGTAATTTAATTAAAGAGTTTAACTAATTATCTAAGTACCGGTGGAGCTTCAATCTACAGGTCCATAAAGTCTCCTCTGTAGCTCAACAAGGATTTAATTGAGAATTAATTTTGAATTAATTTGAAGTGTTCAAATTAATTGAGGGAATTAATTATATATGATATAATTAGTTAAATTAATTATATATGAGATATAATTAATATAATGTATTTGATACATTATAATATAAGATAATATGAGAGGAATTTGAATATGATTCAAATACTAATCATATGAATGAGATTCATGTAATTAAATTTAAAATAAATATGATTTATATTGAGAGGAATTAAATATTTGGATATAATCCAAATATCATTTATATGGATGAGATTCATATAAGTGAATTTAATATAAATGTGATTTATATTAAATGACATGTATTGTTGAGAGAAAACAAAATCGATAGGTTATGTTGTATTTGATGCAATCTAAAACTATAGGCTATATGTTATATTTGATATAACATATAATGTATACATATAATAAAGTAGTTATATATGTTATTATTAATAATTTAATTGAAATTAATCAAAGGGAAGGAGTTACAACTCCCTCCCCCCATTCTCTCAATTATTATACGTGGGATGTGGTTGGATTTTTTGTTCTTCCTCAATTCTCTCTAAGAGAAGAATTCTCTCTGGAAAAGTTTTATAGAGAAGAAAAGTTTTTCTCTTCCCTCTCTTCCTCTCCATCTCCTTTCCCTCTTCAAAGGATTCAAGAAAAGCCCACAACTCTTGCTTGAATCTTTTATCCCAAGAGAATACAGAGCGTTCTCAAGTGGTGATGTCCCTCCAAAGAAGGAGATCTGCATGGAAAAGGTGTTCCGTTCGTGGCTTGTACAAGGGAGTTCTTGAAGAAATTGTTCTTCAAAGTAAGGGTTTCTGAAACTCTAAGTATTTTATTTAAAGCATACTATAATTAAAGAAAATGCATATCTTGTTCTTATTTACTGTAAAACTTATATTCAATGAAAAATAGAATTTAGATCGATCTTTGTTTCCACTCAAAGGATCTTTTTTGAAAATTTCCTTCACTGTAGTATATAGATAATGCTTGGTACCTTATCATTGTGATACTACCGATATGACCCACTTTGTAATTGTTACAATTTTTTTAAAGGGTTACAAATGATTTGATCCTGATCATTCATGTGGACACATGTGAGTGGAGGTATCCTATACAAAGATTTTGTATAAGACCGGACTACAAAATGATTAGTCTCTCTTTATAACACCGTTACTTGAAGAGACTTACATTTCACTGGGATGACTATAGGAAACTTGACCTTAATCTTGAGTAAGTTGTGAACTCCTACCTATGAGGACGGTCTTGGATCTGTATGGGTAAGACTGGCCAGTTTCGCCTACTTAATATGCCTACTATTTTTGGGAATCCGTTAGAGTGGGGAGCTGGAAATGAAGTTATACAAGATTGAATTCACTTTTTCCCGATCATAGGATAAGTAGATGAATTACTCCCTTAATGGGTGATTCTAGGTCTTGAACAATAAGGCGCCTCACCCTCTCACTAGTTAGAAAGGGGTCTAATTTATAGTTGGACTATAACTAATTATTCATTAGAGGGATTAGTGGTGCTTAAGGAGTTAAATATAACTACAGGGTTAAAATGGTAATTTCATCCAACTGTAGTTATGAGCAATTTGTGCAAGGTCAACTTACTATTGATCAGTTATATCCATTGATACAGAAATATATTTACATTGCGAAGAATGTAATTCTTGATCTTTAGTGGAGTGATCGACAGTTAATGAATCTTGATTAATTTAATTAATTAATCTCGTATCGTTGGAACTTCTAATATGTAGGTTCATAAGGTCTCCTGCTAGCTCAATAAGCCTGAGGAAAACCCACAACAATCCATCACAGAAGAACAACTAGTAAACCCCAAATCACTAGTAAACTACTCATTTAGCCATAAAAAGAATTAAAAACTCAAAGAAGTAGACACAGAGACAAAAGATGGGGGGATATTGACATCCAAGGAAAGATAAATTTTTCCCAAGCTATAAAAATCACATCCTCATAACACAGTTTATCAAAAAGGAGCATGCATAAACTATCAATGATTTGAAACTAAGTTTATTAGAGAGAAGTAATATCGATCTTACGATACCCAGAAGAATGAAATTTGAAAACATGAAAATTCCAAAGCTTATTAAAATCCAAACATGAAACGGGTCTAAAAGGATAGGAGAATATAATGACTAACCTGAAATTATTAGCTTCAAGTGTCCAATAGTAGTAAGAGTGATGGAGAGAGAGAGAGAGAGCTCGTAGACAAAGATCCTTGAGCGAAATCTACACCAACTAGAGTTGAAAATGAAATAAGGGAGGAAGAAGAAGAGTGCTCGTTCTTACTTGTAAAAGGAAATATTCTCATGTAACTTGCTTGAAATGTGAGGAATCCTAGCTTTTGGAGTTAAACAAACGAAAACAAGAGGAAGAAATTGACAACAGGAAAGTGAAACAAAACTTTGGAGAAAGGAAGAGAGTAAAAGAGAAAATGTGAGGGGATGGTGCACTTCTCAAAATTTTATCCCCCATAGGACGCACACGTATCCAAAATTTCTCATTTCCCACTTCTTATTTTTTTCTCATTTCCCTCTTCTTTTTTTTTTATTACATTTCATAGCCTATTTTGAAAAATACTATCCTCAGAGGCTATAAAAAAGCATTCTTCTTGTAGGGCTAAACTTGTTTGTTTTAGAGTATTGATGAAGTTGTTATGAATTTAAGTTAAATTTAGGATTTCCATGTATGTTTGTTGAACTTATTGCTTTTTAATGATATTGTGCTTCATTCTCATTGATTGGTCATCAATGATTGTCATTTTGAATGTTTAATTGAAAGATTGATTGTTTAACCGAATCTATATCATTGA
The DNA here is from genome assembly GCF_009727055.1 of Benincasa hispida. Taxonomy (NCBI): domain Eukaryota; kingdom Viridiplantae; phylum Streptophyta; class Magnoliopsida; order Cucurbitales; family Cucurbitaceae; genus Benincasa; species Benincasa hispida. The sequence continues at coordinate 39,050,962 of NC_052357.1, forward strand.
ATCATTATAATCTTTCATGCAAATAATTAGGTTAATAGTGAAAGTTGTTAATGACGAATCTTAATGTCTTGTTTCTTAATTTGATTTCAAGAAGTTAGTTATTAATTAAGTTGCATGAGAATAGGTTATTTTTTAAAGGAAGTAATCTTGAATTAAGTTTAAAGACTTAGGCTTGAAGTTTATAAATGATTCCATGAATTGAATAGAGTAGCTCTAATGAAATAATAATAGATTGAATACTCTAGAGCACTTATGATCTTGGATTTTTAATACACTTTTATTACTTTCTTTTATCTCTTTATAATTATAAACTCAACTCAATTTCGGCTCCTTCGCTAAAATTGGCACAATTATGAGATGGCTAAATAATAACTGTTAGTTTGATCCCACAGGACGATAAGCTTTACAAGTCGTTTTAATATTATAACTTGACCACGTACACTTGCGTGTATCACAAAATTTTCACATCACTAGGTCAGGAGTTCCATTAATCTACCAATTCTCACACCGATTTCTCTCATCTTTTCTTCTCTTTTAGTCTGAGAATGTATCAAAATGATTCCTTGTCGTTATTCGTGAATATTATGGGCTAAGTTATTCATTTCTAGCTTGGATTTTAGGATTTTTTATCTATTTCAATATATTTATGAGTTTTTGAACTAGATTATTGTAATTTTCGGATTCAACTCTATTTCTTATTGATTATGATTCTATTATTGAACACTTGAAAATTTTATAGTTATAGCTTTTGATTAACATTTGATATGTGAAATATAATCTTGTGTTAATCACCTAGAAGCAATAAGTTAGGTTAGCTTGCAGATCAATTTGGATGAGTATTGTTCTAATCAACTTAGAATTGAACCTATGAATGCTTAATTAATACTTTTTCTGTTAGATATTCAACCTAACTTTGCCCTAGACCTTTATACAATTAGGTCAAATTGACTTTGCATGTTGTTCATCGATTTGGAATTAGACTAATTAGTTAATGTGGACAAACTAATTGGCTTTTTCCAATTAATTTGGTTAGATATAAATAATTATATGATTCTGGTAACAAGAATTCTATGATCAAATACATTGAATAGAAGAATTTTGTCATAACCCAAACTAGGCTTTCTCACATAAACTTTCAACACTTTACTTTCTACTTTTATTTTATGCATTTATATTTATTTGCAATAAAAACAACTTTAAAACCTCCCTTTTGCGTACCCTCAGACTGCAAATTATTAATTGAGAAATTTGGGGGCTCCCTAAGTTCGACTCATGCTACCACTACTATATTAGTTTTAAGTGGATACGGTAAAATTATCTGGTCCGGATTTAGGCGACAAAATCTGCTCTGACAATTTATTTAGCTGTTAAAGTTGATGTCCTAAATCTCGTGGGTCCTATAATTTGTAATTGTAATGTACAAATGTTTTATTTATTTAATAAAATATGAGATATTTTATTCAACATTTAGTAGCATTAACCCACATACCAATAAATTAACATCCAAGGTTATCTTATGTAGCTTAGACATGTATGTAGAGAATATAGGTGGATCATGTTTAAGTGATAACCTAAATGGTCTGCAGTAAATGAATAAGACTGGGTACCTTATCCTGGTGACACTACGAATACGGTCCCTAGACGTTACAATTGTTGTAAAGTGTCACAAACGATCTGATCCTGAACACTCATGTAGAGACATGTGAGCGGGGGTATTCTATACAAAAGGGTTTGTATATGACCGACCATGAAATGAATAGTCTCATTATAGAACACCGTTAATAATAGAGACTTACATTTCACCAAGATAACCATAGGTGACATGATCTGAATCCTGAGTGAGTTATGAATTCCTACCTACGAAGAAGGTTCTTTGATTTGTATGGGTGAGAGTGGTCAAATCGCCGACTCAATAAGTCTACCATTTTGGGGATTCATCTAATTGGGGAGTAAAGAACACAGCTACACAAGACAGAATTCACTCCTTCCTTAATGTCAAGGTAAGTAGATAAATTGCTCTCTTAAGGGCTGATTCTAGGGCTTGAACAATGTGGCACCACACCCTCTATTGGTCCAAGAGGGGTTTGGTCATAGTTGGACTATGACTTATTATTCATTAGAGGGATCAGTGGTACTTAAGGAGTTAGATGTAATTATAGGGGCAAAACAGTAATTTTGGTCTAGCTGTACTTACGAGCAATTTGTGAAGGGTCATCGCGTTGTTGACTGGTTATATCTAATGGAAACAGAATTATATTTATAGTGTGAAGAGTGCAGCTTCGGTCTTTAGTGGAGTGACTGGCAGTTAATGGATGTTGAGTAATTTGATTAAAGGAGTTTAATTAATTATTCAAGTACCATTAGAGCTTCTTCATAAGGTCCCATCTGTAGTTCAACTAGGATTATTGAGAATTAATTTTGGATTAATTTGAATTGTTCAAATTAATTGAGGGAATTAATTATATTTGATATAATTAATATAATGTATTTGATACATTGTAATATAAAGTTTATTTTAAGAGGAAATAAATATTTGAATATGATTCAAATATTAATTATGTGAATTGGATTCATATAATTAAATTTAATATAGATTTAATTTATATTAAATACCATGATTGATTGAGAGAATTAAAACTATACATTATATTATATTTGATATAATGTAAACTATAGACTATGTATCATATTTGATATAACATATAGTTTTATATATATAATAAGTTAGTTATTATATATATGTTTGATTTATTAAATTAATTTTTTTAATTTAAATTTAAATTTTAAGAAGGTAGTTGTAACTCCCTTTCTCTTAATTCTCTCAGAAAATCAGTCGTGTGGTGTGGAAGAGGGGAGTTGTGCAATGCAATTCTTCATCTTCTTCACAGAATATTTTTCACAGACTATCTCTGTGTCTGTTTTTTCTTCTTCCAACGTCATTCTCCCAAAAAAAAATATATTTTTCTTCTCAAAACCTCTCCCTCTTCCAAAAACCAGAGAAGCCCACAACTCTCTTTGTAATTCTTATCCCTTAGGAGAATACATAAGGCACAATTGTGGTGGTGTCTAAGTTGACGTTTGTTTCTGTTCGAAGTGTTCATCATCGAAAAATGGAGGAGATTCGTGAAGAATTTTTTCTTCAAGGGCAAGTTATTTTCTAACCTTAATTCTCTTCTCTTTTTTCCATCAAAAGCTTGTTATAATTTTTGTTAAAATACATAATTTGGATTCTAAATTTTATCATTCTGTGAAATTAAAAATTTGGGAACAATCCGCGCTTCCACAGTGGACCTCACGGTTCCTTCAATTGGTATCAGAGCGGTGGTTCTTGGTCCCAATTTTAATTTTCCAAAATTGAATTTTCAATTAATGGTGGGATTGCATTCTCTATTTTATTCATGTCTATGAATGGATGAATGAATGGTTAGCAATAGTGGATAATTTTGGGATTGTCTGTAGTTTTTACGGCTTTAAATTTAAAATTTGGTTTGTAAGAGCCCTTTTTCTTTTGGGCACTAATTGCAATCGATTATGTAAATTTAAAGTCTTGATTCATTCATGCTAATTCCAGTGGTTTTCGAGAGAAAACGAGGCCCAAATTGGAGCAAAAACGAAGAAGATCGCTTCTGTACAATAGGTGATTATACAGTAGCATTGCAACATTGTGCCCTAGTGTTGCAACGCTGCGATGAGGCAGATGGATCATCTTTTCTGTAGCATTGCAATGCTAGGTCACAGTTGCAACACTCCGAGACGAAAAAATTCGACCGGTTCACTACTACAAAATCTACATTACTTGACACTTGTATTTTTTAATTACTTGACATTTCTTTGAAAAAAAACGTCAAGTAATGACCTGTTAGAAAATAAAACGTCAAGTAAAAGGGTTAAAAAGATGGAGATTGACGAAATGCTTCGGATATTTTCACGCGAACCATAACTTGACACGTTTTTTGTGTCAAGTATAATAAGCTCTTACTTGATACGAATAAAACGTCAAGAATAATTGACTTATTATTTTAAAGAAGTAAAAGGGTTATATGCCCTAGAGCAACCCAAAAAATTATCTCAAATGCCCACCTCCAAAATCCCTTTCCCGGTCTCTCTCTCACGCCCGATCTCTCCCTCCCTCATCCAATCTCTCTTTTCCCTCATAAGAAGCAGCCCCGTCAATCCTCTCTCTCTCATTGTTGTCATCCAATTGACTTCCCTTTTTAGCTCAACCCAAGAGATCTCATCACCATCAGCCACTCACATGCGGCGATACTGCAATCCCTCTCGTTCTTGCGTTTCGCCGCCAGATCTGCAATCGTTTACTACTAGTTTCGATGTCAGTCAAGTCGATCTAACCAGATCTACTCGTCGTCATCAAGGTTGTCCACACCGTCATCGAGATCCAACTTTGTAACAGATTTGTTCAAGCATAGACTTCACTCTATCTCGCCAAATCTATACTCCATCTCACTGGAATATTTTATTTTTGGGTAAGATTTTCATAGGTTTGGTGAGTTTCGATTACTTTAGTGGGTTTCTTGGAAATTTTTAATACCCATAAGTTTTTTGCCCAAATCGATTGATGCTCTTTGTGATTCGGCTTTAGATTCAAGATTTGGAGAACATTAATGTGTTGTCTAACAGGTTAATATTAATTTCGGTAAGATTTTCAGTAAGATTATGTTGGGTTTTATGTCCTAAAACTCGCAGTTTGTAAAATGATAAACATTTTCTATTATCAATATACTTGTTATTGATCTCATAAATTGTATGAAAGTTTAAATCCAATCAACTAAGACCCATGACTATTGTATGAGTACTTGAACTTTATGTGGAGACATAAGAGTGGATCGGGTTCGAGTAAATAGTCAAAATGATCTATGGTACATGAATGAGGCTGGGTACCTTATTCTGGTAACACCATTGGATGCGGCCTACTCTGTAGTTGTTACAAAGAGTTGTAAAGTGCTACATACGATGTGATCCTAATTCGTACATGTTATGACATGAGGAGTGGGGGTGTCCTATGCAATGAGTTTGCATAAGATCCAGACTAAGAAATAAGTCACTCTTACTTTATAACGTTGTTTACTATTTAAGACTGACTATTTCACCTAGATGACCTAGGTAACTCGATCTTAATCCTGAGCTAACTATGAACTCCTGTTTATTCGGGATTGCCCTTAGATTTGCATAGTTGAGGGTTGGCGCAACAGCGCCGGCTCAATAAGACTACCATTTCAAAGGTAAGACCGGATAGATAGCTGAGGACATATGGTGCAAGACAGAGTTCACACCTACCCGATTTAGGGATAGGAGAAAAGTTGTTCTCTCAAGTACTGAAACCAGGTCTTGAACAAGGGGCCCCGCCCTCTCATTGGGCTGAGAGAGTTTGGTTTGGTGATTGGATCACAAACCAGTTGTTCATTAGAGGATCAATAGGGACTTGAGGAATAAAACGTAATCTCAGGGATAAAATAGATATTTGACTCAGTCGTTATTACGAACAACCTATGAAGGGTCAACTTGCTGATTATGGTTAAAACATGTAGACATAATATATCTACAGTGAGGGGAGTACAACTATGGGCTTTAGTGGAACATTAGTTAACGAATGGAGATTAATTTGGTCTAATGAGTTTAGCCAATTAATCTCTGATCATTAGAGCCCATGATCTATAGGTCCGCAAGGTCCCCCTACTAGCTCGTAACGGACTAGTTCTAGAATAGCGTGATAAGTTAATTTGAAACGTTCAATTAGAATTAAGGGAATTAATAATTATATGAGATATAATTATGTTTAATTTTAGAATTAAACAGAATAGGAGAATTTATATATTTAAATATGATTTAAATATATAAAGATTGATATGTGTTAAAATTAATTTAATATTTGATATTAAATTAATTAATTTTTCATTTTTAAAATCAAATACATTTTTAAATCAAAATTTGATTTTTAGATAAAATTGAAAAAGAAAACAAAACTCATTTAAATGGAAAAATGGATTTTTCCATTATCCATCACTTAACTAGCTCACTCATGAAGCAACCATTTGGCCTTATCTTCTCCAAGCATGAGCTGCAACTCATACAGCTCTTCTCTTTGCATGTTGATCTGCAATATAATGAGAAGACTGGAGTGAAAATCGTGCATGCAATTAAAAGGTTTTTGAGAGAAAACCTGGTTTGAAGAAAGGTTCTTCAACCTTGTTGCAGCAGTGAGCTTTCATCCTTCATCCCTTGATTCAAACTTGTTTTGAGTCCTACAACTCAATTTAGAGTACCAAGAGAATAGTGGGGAAGATCTTGAGGTGGTCTACAACAAGATATGGAGAAGATTGAAACTGAAGAAGAAGCTTTGAAGAATTTCTACAATAGGTATGTCTTGAAACTCATTTTTCTGCAAAAGCATGCTTTATATTATGTCAAAATTAGTGAATTTGAATGCTTAGATGATCCTTGTACTTCCACTGCAATTGATACAATCCTACAGTTTATGAGGTGTATCTTTTTTGTTATTGGATATTGGGTTTGTTATATTGTTGCCCACAATATTTTGGTTGGTGTTGGTGGTTTTACTTGAAGATTTTTTAACACTCAATCAGTTTTGACATTGACTTAGTAATACCTGTCACTTTTTTGGTGTTAGATTGAAGTGTTGGAAGGAGTTGAGTTGCTATCCAATAGGTTTGAGACTGATCTTGACAAGGTTTTGGTAAGTTTGGAGGTTAGTATTAATAGTTCTTTATTACTCATTGAATTATTGGTCTAATAATTGAGTTATTTTCAATTTTTGATGTTCAATTCAAAGAACTAAAAGGATTGAAGCTACTGTCCAAGAAAGTTAACGATATTTGGACTTTTTGATAGGTATTGAGGCCTTGAAACTCTTTTAGAATTGTTATATAGTTGCTCGAATTTGGGTTTGTAACTATTATTATTGAACTTTTCGTAGATTGGATTACTTAGTTGTAGTTTTGAAGTGGCATTCAAATCAAACCACACTTTGGGTAATCTATTTGGAGTTAATTGATTATTTTGGTGATTGAAGTTAGGTCCTAGGGGTTGAACTTAAATTTAGATTTATGATTATAGGTTATAATTCTAGACTTTTATGGGAGAAGCTTATTTTTTATTTTTTATTTTTGCATTTGTAATTTTGCTATCATATTTTTAAAAAATTTGTAACTAGAGTGGCTAGCCTTAGATTCAAATTATTTGTAAATCAAAACTTACATGTTTTTTCTTATTTGATTCCAATGATGTGTTTCTAATCTGGTGATCTAGATTTTGTTGAAGAGTGTGTGGTGAGATACAATTGGTTGTTGATTTTAAACAAATATTTTGGGAGTGTATTTTCCTTTTTCAGGTGTGGTTTATCAAATTTTCAGGGGAAACTTTGCTGAAATTTTTATAAATTTTGATTTAAAAAATTATATTTTTAACGGTTTTTACTATGAAAGATTGCTAGCCAGTTAGTTTTGAAAAATGGTTTTAGAGTACAACATTGGATTTTATAGTTTAGTTGATTTGATTTTAAGTGTTTGAATTATATTCTCAACTCTTGAAAACTCATTTGTTATTATGATTTGGTAAAGTTTCTATGTATTTGATTAAGTTTTAGCAAGATTAATACATTTCATGTTCTGTTGAACTTAGACTTATTATGCTACTACCTAGTTTTGGGAATGAGTATTGCATGCATAGAAATTTTTTATTGCTTGTAGATAAGATTTGGCTTCCAATATTCTCTTCTACTCATTGATTCCTATATTAGTTTCCTATTAAAGGTGCACTTTGATTGTCTTTATAGAGGGATTACAACTATGTCAAGTCGCTTTCGCTTGAAAGTTGTGAAAGTTGGGAAAGTTGGGGGAAAGTTATCTGCTTCTATTTTAAATTTTAGCATATGCTTGATTTTTTTGATAATCTTCTTCCTCTTTATTATATTTTCTCAAATCTCTCTCAGCTGCCTTTGTTTTGCAGCGAAAAGTAATTGTTCCTCGTGAGGCTAGATATGATCAAAAAAGAATGAATGAAAACTCAGTAAGTCCCTAACTTTAAGTTGTAGATATTTTTTAAGTTTCGAGTACGATATTTTTTTCATTGATAAAGTAAGTCAATCATGTACATTTTTCCTTATGCGTAACTTTTTGTTATTGTTGTATCTTAACACTTATTTCTATATTTTGAAATTTGATGTTATCGTCATTTATTCTATTTTGTAGGCTGACTTGCTTAAACATGGCTTCTCTGACCCTTAGTTCTCAAACTTTAGACTTCAAAGCTCAATGTATAGATTAAATAATGTACTTTTTTTAGAGGTTACTTATTAAACAATTTATCACTTTTGTGTTTATTGAAAATTGAGTTTTGTATACAAAAGCAATAGTTGAGATTTTATTTTGTGCATATATATGTGAAAGAGAAATATTGTTGTAATTTGAACATATAAAATTTTCAGTGAATATATTAAGTTGATAGATCTTAAATGATGTAATTGTATTGTTGGAATCTAAGGCAAAAAAATAAGAATATCAATTGGGGCATTTAATTTGGAAAAAAAAAAAGACATACACTTGACAAATAAAAAACGTCAAGAGTTATCATATATGATACGTAATTAATGTCAAGAATCAATAAACTTGACATACCACCAATGTCAAGTGTATTATCTTTCTTGACACGAAAGTTATATCAAGAAACATTTGTCTTAACATTTTTTTCGGAATCAAGTTATCACATTATACTTGACAGTCGAATACTCGACGCTTTTATAAGCGTTAGGTATACACTTTTGTATTTATTGAAAGTTGAGTTTTGTATACAGAAACAATAGTTGAGATTTTATTATGTGCATGTACATGTGATGGAGAAATGTTGTTGTAATTTAAACATATAAAATTTTCGGTGAATATATTGAGTCGATAGATCTTAAATGTATAATGTTTATTTAGTTGATGTAATTGTATTGTTTGAATCTAAAGCAAAAATGAGAATATCAATTGGGGCATTTAATTTGGAAAAAAAAAAAAAAGACATACACTTGACAAATAAAAAACGTCAAGAGTTATTATATATGTTACGTAATTAATGTCAAGAATCAATAAACTTGACATACCACCAATGTTAATTGTATTATCTTTCTTGACACAAAAATTATATCAAGAAACATTTGTCTTAACATTTTTTTCGGAATCAAGTTATCACATTATACTTGATAGTCGAATACTTGATGCTTTTATAAGCGTCAGGTATACCCTTTACTTAACATTGGAAAAACGTCACGTAATCCAATTTCTGTAGTAGCGCTCGCACGCGGTTCGATTCATGGCTCAACTGGTTCGTGTTCGGTTCACTTGGTTTGAGTGTTTCACAAGCGGTTCGGATTTTGGGCAGTTCGGTTCATGTGGTTCAAGGCCCGATTCACATGTTTTGAACCGGTTTTGATTATTATTTGTAATAGTTAGTTTTTAAATTAATTAAATTAATATAGTATTATATTAATTTAATTAATGGTTTAGGAAGTCCAATCCCGATCCATAAATTATTGTTTAAATTATGCATTTTATGTACGGTTTATTTTTAATTATATATGTCATGATGTTATAATATATAATTGCATTATTTAATTTTATAGCATGCTCATGCATAATATAATATAAGTGTTATAATATATGTATACATGCATAAATAACATAACCATATATCATTTATATTATAAAGGTTATAATATATGGTTTGGATGTATGGATGTATGGATGTATGTATGTTATTAATTAATTTCATTACTTTAATATATATAATTGTTATGTATGTTAAGTAATGAAATGGGAATTGCATGAAGCATGACACTATTTTAGATAATTTGATAAATGTTATAATTTTATTAAGTATGTTATTCAATGTAATCTACGGTTTTAATTTGTTTCATTTACTTTACAATTATTATAATTAAATGAAATTAGAAACTAAAATAAAAAATTCAGAATTACATGCAAACTTAGATTCAATATATATTTTTTTAAATAGATTTACAATATGATCCACAGACTTAAGATCACAAAATTTCTAATGAGATTAAAAATTAACTTAATCTTTTTAATCAGTTTAATTGGATTAAATTGATTTTAATTAAAATATTAAATTTGTAATAAACGTATCTATAAAGGACATTTTGTCTAAGGCTAGTCCTGTCTAGGCTAGGGTATTTAAGTTGACGGAAACGGAACACCTCAATCTGGGAACTGATATGGAAAGGTGAATTAGATAGGTTTGCTACAAGCATACAATTGTTGATTAAGTTTATTAAATTTTTTAATGAACATCAATCAAAGTTGTTTAACTATCCAAAGTAATTGTTACTTTGAGGAAAATTTAAACAATCACTTAGTAAAAATAAGTAGTCGTATTTTTCTAAGTTAAATTAACCCTAGGTAAAACACTTAGTGGGAGGAAAATGGGATATATGATACTTCATTTTTCTTTTTCACGTTTCTCCATCAAAGTTCACATCGTGAGATCTATACTCGGATTCGAGGCACCTTTGCTTATGTCCCCCTATGAGTGGTGTTTGTATAGGTCAATATCAAGATGAATGGAGAAAATGTTTATAGGAAGTGGAAGGGGGACGTGTGTCAATACATCCCTCAGTCTCTCTCATTAGTTGTAGCTATAATTCTCATGCTCGGTCTCGAGACACCTTTGCTTGTGTCCCTCAGATGGCATTTGCATGACTTTTTACACAAACTCCAGAAATGGAAAGGAATTTCTTTAGGTTTTACCCCAATCGATTTTTTCCTAGGGTTGGCTCATTAGAGCAGAACTCTAGAATCTAAAATGAAGGTGACACTTACAAGAAAATGTTAGGCTAGTTACAGTTTCTAATCCGAACAATGGTGACTGATATTTACAGGAACAAGGAGTTATTCTGCATATTGGTTGAGATCGTCTCATTTCAGTGATGGGGTACCTGATCATCCTATGATGGTTTTTACCCTGCTTCACTGAAACATCATTGCAAAATAGATGTCACATAGGGTGCATAAGTTATTTAGATGTCACATAGGGTGCATTAAGTTATTTTAGATGTCATATAGGGTGCATCAAGTTATTTTCCTAATATTTGGTTATTTTTTAAAATTGGGTAATGCTTGAATACTAATTAAATAAATTGTATGTTTTAACATATTTATAAATGACTTCTGCTACATTAAATATGCTCATCGTTGATAAGTTAATAGGAGATAATTACATCATCTAGAAAAAACACGATTAACAACAGTTCTAGTCATCGATGACTTGATATTTGTCTTGGTGGGGAAATGTCCTCCAATCCAGCTTCAAATGCCCTTGAAACGTTTGGGAGGCATATGAGCATCGGGTACGGGCAAATAAAAAGGCCCTTGAGCATATATCTTGGCAAACCTTTCTGAAGTCTTGGCCAAGAAGCATGAGCCCATGATCATTGCCCGTGAGATCATGGAGTCCCTCCAGAGAATATTCAGATAACCGTCTACTGAGCTCAAGCATGACGCTCTTAAATACATTTTCAATGCTTGTATGCAAGAAAGGGAATCCATTCGGGAACACGTTCTCAACATGATGGTCCATTTTAATGTGGCAGAGATGAATGAGTCTGTCATCAATGAAGCCAGTCAAGTTAGCTTCATCTTGGAAACTTTACATGAAAGTTTCTTGCAATTTTGTAGCAATGTTGTTATAAACAGGATTGATTACAACCTGACCACCTTGCTTAACGAGCTACAAACTTTTCAGTCCTTGATGAAAATTAAGGAATATAAGGGAGAGGAAAATGTTGCCTCTTCCTCTAAAAAGAACTTCAGAAGTTCGACCTCGGGAACTAAGTATGTGCCTTCCTCTTTTGGCACCAAAAAGTGGAAGAAGAAGAAGGTGGAAAGCGGAAAGCTAACACACCAGCTACTGCTCAAAAAGGCAAGAAGGCCAAGGCTGTAAAGGGAATCTGTTTCCATTGCAACCAAGAGGGACATTGGAAGAGGAATTGTCCCAAGTACTTGGTAGAAAATAAGATGGTCAAGCAAGGTAAATATGATTTTCTTGTTTTGGAGACTTGTGTAGTGAAGAATGATGATATAACCTAGATAATAGATTCAAGCACCACTAACCACGTTTGTTCTTCATTTCAGGGAATTAGTTCCTGGTGGCAACTAAAAGTTGGGGAGATGATGATGTATGTAGGAACTAGGCACGTCATCACAGCTACTGTAGTGGGAGGACTTCGACTTTGTTTACAAAAATCGTATATTATATTAGATAATGTATATGTGGTTCCAAGTTTAAAAATGAACCTTATTTCTATAAAGTGCTTGCTTGAACAGAACTACTTTTTATCATTTAATGTAAAATAAAGTGTTTTTTTACAAAAATGGAGTATATATTTGTTCTTAAAATCTCGAAGATAATCTTTATGTGCTAAGACTGTTAGCAACTAGAGCTCTCTTTAATACTAAACTGTTTAAAACTGTGATAACTCAAAATAAAAGACAGAAAATTTCTCCTACGGAAAATGCCCATCTTTCACACCTAACATTAGAATGCATAAATCTCAATAGAATTGAGAGATTGGTCAAGAATGGACTTTTAAGTGTGTTAGAAGAAAACTCTTTATCTGTATGTGAGTCATGCCTTGAAAGAAAAATAACTAAAAGATCTTTTAATGGAAAAGGCCATAGGGCCAAACAAAAATGGGATTAGCAACCTAAGTTTAATCTTTTTAAATCGATTTAATAGGATTAAATTGATTGGCATAGAAGATTGATATTGTTTTAAATCTATCTATAGACCTTTTGTCTAAGGCAGGTTCTGTCTAGGTTGGGGTACATAAGCTGACAGAAACGGAACACCCCTACTTGGGAACCTACCTGGAAAGGTGAATTAGATAGATTTTCTGCAAGCATGCAATAGTTGATCAAAGACTCCGTTAAAGAGTTTAATGGATGATGATCAAAAGTTGTTCAATTATCCAAGGTAAATGTTACTGTTGGGCAAACCTAAAAAGGCACTTAGTTAAAATTCTTAGCCATGTTATTTCTAACTAAACTAAACCCTAGATTATAAAATACTCAATGGGAGGAAGAGATATATGTGATATGTCAATGATTCCAATCACGTTTCTCCCTGAATATTCATGCCATGAGATTCATGCTTGACCTCGTGGTGCCCTAGGAGCATCCCCATTTGGATGGTGTTTGCATGAGTCAATATCAAGGTGGACGGAGAGAGTGTTTATAGTAAGTGGGTGAAAGGTGTGTGCCAACACGTCCTGCGGCCTTCTTCATTGGTTTGCACCGTGAGATCATTCTTGCACTCCTTCGTGGCACCCTGGGAGCGTCCCCATTGGATGGGTTTTCAGTTGGTCAATATCAAGGTGAACACTAGAAATGGATAGGGTCACTTTAGTTTTTGCCCCAATAGGATTTTTTCCCTTCGGATTGGCTGCTTGGGCGGAACTCTAGGGCCTACAATGGTAGGTCACACTTACGGAAAATTGTTAAGTAAGTTAATGATTTCTTGATCAAATCAATGATGGTTAGTCGTTATAGGAATAAGCATTATTATGGTATTAATGGCTGGTTAAGAATGTCTCAATTCAGAGGAAGGATAAATTGACCACCCTTCGGCGGCTTTTGTCCTAAACCTTTGAAGCGTCATTATCAAACTAGATGTCACATGGGGTTCATGTTAGTTTTGCTAAATCGTATTGGATGTTGTATGTTTTTCAACGAGTATTTGCTTAAAACCTAACGTAGGTCAATGTGTTTTTGTTTTCAGCAACATGTTTGATTTTCTGTTAAATGCCTTTTGTTTAACCGATTTCATACAGTGGAAAGATTCTTGTAAAATGTATTTCGTGGTAAACGACCTCGAGTTTGTCATGGTTGAGGAGTGTCCTCATGTCCTGACCCTTGATGCACCACGAAATTTTCATAATGCATATGAGGTGTGGATGAAGGCTAATTCATTGGCCCGACTTCATATATTGACTAGCATACCTAATTCTTTGGTCAAAATGGGTTGAAAACATGGTCATTGTACGAAAGATCATGGACTTGTTGCAAGAATTGTTTGAACATCAGTTCTTACCTTTCGAGCATAGAGGGATGGATGAAAAAACTAGTAGTGTCAGTTCCCAAGTTAAACTCTAAGAAGAGAAAGCAAGTATTGTTGACTCTGTTAAAGTTCATTGACGAGAAGTGTTCTCTGAAATGGAATTTGGAGCTTATTTAGGTTATGATACTGATCCTACTACTCTCCAAAAGAGAAGGAAGTCTAAAGATAGCAAATATGATTTATTGTTCTTGGAGACGTGTTTGGTAGAGAATGATGATTATGCCTGGATCCTTGATTCAGCTGCTACTAACCACGTCAGTTCCTCTTATCAAGGATTTAGTTCCTGGCAAACGTTGCCACAGTGAGAGATGGCTCTTCGAGTCAGTACTGGTGAGGTTGTTTCAACTGTTGTTGTAGGCAGGCTGAAGTTATTTTTGAACAAGAAACGTTCTCTATTACTGGATAATATTTTTGTAGTTCCTCATATTAAGAGGAACTTAATCTCGGTTTGTTGTCTCATTGAACAAGGTTATACCGTCTTCTTTTCTAAGAGTAAAGTGTTTATTTTCAAGAATGGTATGGAGATTGGTTTTGATTCAATGAAAAATAACTTGTATGTACTAAGGTCATTAGTCATAAAAGCCTTGTTTAATACTGAAATGTTCCGTACGGTGACAACAGCTAAAAGGCGAAAGGTTTCTCCTAAGAAAAACGTCCATCTTTGGCATCTAAGGTTAGGTCACATCAACCTCAATATGATTGAGCAGTTGGTGAAATGTGGACTTCTAAAAGTTTAGAAGAAAACTCCTTGCGGTGTGTGATTCATGCCTTGAAGACAAGATGACCAAACGACCTTTTACTAGAAAATGTTACAAAGCCAAGGCCTTGGAGCTTGTACATTCCGACCTCTGTGGTCCGATGAGTGTTAAGGCTCGAAGTGGGTATGAATATTTCATCTCTTTCATAGATGATTATTCAAGGTACGGGTATCTCTACTTAATGCAACGTAAGTCTAAAGCCCTTGACAAGTTCAAAGAGTATAAGGTTGAAGTTGAAAACTTGTTAGGTAAGAAGATAAAAACACTGCGATCTAATCATGGTGGAGAGTATATGGACCTCCAATTCCAGAACTATATGATAGAATATGGAACTACGTCCCAACTCTTGGTCCTAGGAACACCTCAGTAGAATGGTATATAAGAAAGGAGAAACAGAACCCTGTTGAACATGGTTCAGTCTATGATGAGTTATGCTCATCTTCCAGACTCATTTTGGGATTTTGCAGTGGAGACTGCTTGTTATATTCTGAACAACGTTCCCTCGAAAAGTGTTTCTGAACACCTTTTGAGTTGTGAAGAGGTCGTAAAGGTAGTTTACGCCACTTCAGGATTTAGGGATGTCCGACTCACATACTTATGACTAACCCAAAGAAGTTGGAACTGCATTCAAAAGTTTTCCTCTTTGTAGGCTACCCCAGGGAAACGAGGGGTGGATACTTCTATGATCCAAGAGAGAACAAAGTGTTTGTTTCTACAAATGTCATCTTCATGGAAGAAAACCACATCAGGGATCATAAACTATGAAATAAGCCTGTTTTACGTGAGACTTCTAGTGAAACTACTAAAGGGTCAACAAGAGTTGTTGAACAAACTGACAAATCAACAAGAGTTGTTGAGGTAAGTACATCTAGTCAACCATCTCAAGAGTTGAGATAGCCTCGACGTAGTGAGAGGGTTATGAACCCACTGGAACGCTACATGAGTTTAACTAAAGCCCAAAACATCATTGCTAATGATGGAGTCGAGGATCCATTGTCTTATAAGGAAGCATGGAGGATGTTGACAAAGAAGAGTGGATTAAAGCCATGAACTAGGAAATGGAGTCTATGTACTTCAATAAAGTATGGGAACATGTGGATCAGCCTGATGGGATAAAACCTATAGGGTGTAAATGGATCTACAAGCGAAAACGAGGTGTAGATGGAAAGGTGCAAACCTTTAAGGCTAGACTTGTGGCAAAGGGTTTTACCCAGGTCGAGGGAGTGTACTATGAGGAAACTTTCTCATCTGTTCTCATGCTCAAGTCTATTAGGATACTTTTGTCCATAGCTACCTTTTATGATTATGAAATATGGAAAATAGACGTCAAGACTACCTTTCTTAATGGTAATCTTGAGGAGACCATCTACATGGCTCAACTAAAGGGGTTCATCGTTCCAGATCAAGAGCAAAGAGTTTGCAAGTTTCATAGATCCATTTATGGGCTAAAACAAGCATCTAAATCGTGGAAGATTAGGTTTGACAGTACGGTCAAATTGTTTGGCTTTGATCAGAACGTTGATGAGCCTTGTGTTTACAAGAAGATCATCAACAACTCAGTAGCTTTCTTGGTACTGTATGTGGATGATATCCTACTCATTGGGAATGACATAGGATTTCTGGCTGACATTAAGAAGTGGCTAACTGCACAGTTCCAAATGAAAGATTTGGGTAAGGTGCAGTATCTTCTAGGGATCCAGATCATTCAGGATCGTAAGAATAAGAGGCTAGCCTTGTCTCCATTGATCAAATGTTGATCAGGTACCTGATGCAAGATTCCAAGAGGGGTTTATTACCCTTCAGACATGGAATCGTATTGACTAAGGATCAATGTCCTAAGACACCTCAAGAGATTGAAGAGATGAGATGGATTCCCTATGCTTCAACTGTTGAAAGCTTAATATATGCAATGTTGTGTACCAGACCTGACATTTGCTATGTAGTAGGGATTGTTAGTCGTTATCAGTCCAATCCAGGATTAGATCACTAGAGGACGATCAAAATAATCCTCTAGTATCTTCGAAGAACAAGGGACTACATGCTCGTGTATGGAGATAAAGATTTGATCCTTACGGGATACACAGACTCTGATTTTGAGACTGATAGAGATTCTCATAAATCGACATCAAGGTTAGTGTTCACTCTGAATGGAGGGGTTGTAGTATGGCGAAGCATTAAGCAATGATGCATCGCGGACTCCACTATGGAAACCGAATATGTAGCTGCTAGCTAAGGAGGCTGTTTGGCTGAGGAAATTCTTTATAGACTATTAGAAGCTGTTCCAAATATAGATTTTCAATCACTTCTCTATTGTTGATAAACAGCGAGCTATGGCAATTCGAATGGAATCTCGAGTCATCGTAGAGGCAAGCATATCGAACGAAAATATACATCTGATCAGGGAGATTACGTATTGCGGTGATTGTGATAGTCACGAAATCGCGTCGGAGCACAACATTGTGTGATCCATTTACAAAGGCTCTCATGCTCAAGTGTTCGAGGTCATCTGGAGAGCTGGATCTACGAAATTGCGCATCTTGTCTAGGGGCAAGTGGGAGATCATACTGGGGGATAAAGTATGCCCAGTTATTGTATATTTGCACTGTATTTTTTCATGTATTGTACATTAGTCTCCCAAGCATTTAGGACAAGTGGAGATTGTGGATTTGGTGTTCCTAATTCGTCCAGAGTCTCGTAGTTTTGAACTGTATACATCGTTATGAATAAAATAAGGAGCTTATTTTATTAATTTACTCATATCCAATAAACATAAGCTCCGATGGTATAGTTGTATGAACACCTAACGCATGTATACATGAGATATTATATAGCTGGGATCAATGCTCTATAAATGTGCATATACATAAAATAAGGTCTGTATAGTATATAGGATAAGGAGGGATAACTTGATCCTGGTTGACACTGCGGATACGACCTCTTTGTAGAGGTCTTGATACACTATGTTATGAACTAACTAACAATTTTAATGGTTGATCAATGACCTTAGGTGAGAGGACCACTCACGAGTGGGGAGGTGGTCCTAAGTACTCAATAGAGGTGGTTGTATAAGATCGTGACGAGTCGAAATGACTTTGTAGGCTCTTTACTTAATAAACAAAATGTATATGATACCTTGAGACTTTATCCATATCTCACCTAAAATCGACCACTGGTGATATTGCATCTGCAATTCTAAGGTGTTTTGGGAACCTCCTGCCGTTTGAGTTTGTCGCGTCCTCTAATAGTCTAGGCATGTAGAGTGTCACAGTCATTGACCACTCACAACAAGCCTACCTTTATGAGGATTTTTCTGATTTGGGAGCTTGGAACTCAGTTACACAAGATGGAATTTACTCCTTCCCCGAAGTAGGGGTAAGTAGATAGATTGCTCCCTTAAGGGCTGATTTCGGGTCTTGAACATAGTGGCCACAGCTTCTCTTTGGAAGAGAGGACTCAGTCATAGTAGAACTATGACTTATGTTCATTAGAGGGATCAGTGGTACTTAAGAAGTTAGATGTAACTACAGGTAAATTGGCCCAACTGTACTTACGAGCGATCTGTGAAGGGTTATCGTACTATTGATTGGTTGATATGGACACAAAATATATATGTAGTAAGGAGAGTGCAGTTGTCAATCTTTAGTGGAGTGTCCGACAATTAACGAATGGTGGATCCCGTGCTAAAGAGTTTAGTCAGTTAGTCATATACTGTAGGAGCTTCAAGCTACAGGTCCATAAGGTCCCCTTGGTAGCTCAATGGATTCAAGTTGAGAATCAGTTCTTGGTGTTGATTTGAAATGTTCAAATTGACAAGAGGAATTCAATTATATATGATATAATCGATGTGATGAATGAGATACATCAAGTGGAGGATTAATGTAAATATAATCTACATTAAGTACCATAAAATAGAAAAAGAACTATGGTTTATTTGTTTCATGAGATGAAATATTAAAACTATAGATTATAGATATAATATGGTAAGTTGGTTATCATATATATTTATAATAATATTAGTTATTGGATAATTATCTCGTTTTCTCTAATAACCAATTAAGTCGGAGGTTATTGGTGGTTTTATGGTAACCGTGAGATAAAAAGGAAAAATGTTTTCCTAAAATTAGAAAAGTTGTTACTTTCAGAAAGGAACACACGAAATGCAATCAAGTGAAATTGTTTCACTAAACGATAGCTCACAGAGAGACTAAACGATTGTGGAGGGTCATTATACCATAGTTCACTCAGCTGGTCGTAGCTAAACGATCGCAGAGCATTGTCTATACGATAAACTGCCTTCTTTTACACGATTGAGCATTCGTTTATACGATAATCACTTCTTATCTCCCACTTGCTCAATCGTCGACACGATTGTTGTTCCTCCAATCTCTTCCTCTAACCAAGTCCATATAGAGCCCACAACTCCTAGATTCTCATACCTAGAATACTAAGGTAACCATTGTGGTGGTGTCCTCACTCAACTCGATTGAGTTCGAGGTTTTGGAGGCCGTTCGTTGTGTGTTTGCGTTGATCATGTAGTGGTTGTTGTTAATCGTGTTGTGTTGTGGTCATTGTGTTCGAGTGTTCGTATATTGCTGTCTTGAAGACTGAACAAGCGTTCGTGATTGAGAGAGTTTGAAGAATGAGTCTTCAAAGGTATAATACTCTTTCCCTTGATTATCTGTCAGCATGCTATAATTTCGTATTGTGCATGACCTGTTAGTTTCCGTTTATTATCTGTAATTGTGTATGTTCAATTTCAAATGGAATTTGGAACGATCATTCCGTTGCTCATGGAAATCCTCATGTCTGATTTCCTTCACTGTGATCTGATGAATGTTAAGGCAAGAGAAGGGTTTTAGTATTTCATCAATTTTATTGATGATTATTCTAGATATGGGTATGTTTATTTAATGCAACATAAATCTGAAGCCCTTGAAAAGTTCAAAGAGTACAAGGTTGAGTTAAAAATGTATTAAATAAAATAATTAAACCATTTCGATCTGGTCGAGGGAGAGTATTTGGATCTAAAATTCTAAGACTATTTGATAGAGCATGGAATTGTATCCCAACTCTCAGCACCTGGTACACCTTAGCAGAATGATGTATCAGAAAGGAGAAATCGAACCCTGTTGTTCATGGTTCAGTCTATGATGAGTTATGCTTCCTTGACTCGTTTTGGGGTTAAGCAGTATAGACTGCAGCTTACATTTCGAATTGTGTTCCTTCCAAAAGTGTTACTGGAACACCTTTGGAATTATGGAATGATCGTAAAGGTAGTTTATGCCATTTCAGGATCAAAAGTTGCCCAGCACATGTGCTTGAGGCAAATCCTAAGAAATTGGAACCTCGTTCAAAATTGTACCTATTTGTAAGTCATCATAAAGGAATGAGATGTGGTTACTTCGATGATCCTAAGGATAATAAGGTATTTTTGTCGACAAACGCTATCTTTTTAGATGATGACCACATAAGGGAGTATAAGCCCCTCAGTAAGATCGTGTTGAATGAATTTTCCATTGAAACTACTGAACCTTCAACAAGAGTTGTTAAAGTTGGTTCATTTAGTAGGTCACAGCTACTTCAAGTGTTGAGGGAGCCTCGACGTAATGGGAGGGTTGCGAACCCGCCTGTTTGTTATATGAGTTTAACAGAAACCCTAGCTATCGTAGCTGATGAAGATGTTAAGGATCCATTGTCTTACAGGAAGGCAATAAAGGATGTTAACAAAGATGAATGGATCAAAGCTATAGATCTCGAAATGGAGTCTATGTACTTCAATTCAGTTTAGGATCTTGTAGATCAACCTGATGGGATAAAACTTATAGGTTGAAAATGGATATATAAGAGAAAACGGGGTGCTGATGGGAAGGTCAAAACCTTCAAGGCTAGACTTATGGGAAAGAGTTATACCCAAGTTAAGGGAGTCGACTATGAGAAGACTTTCTCACCTATTGCCATGTTGACGTCTATCCAGATATTTCTGTCCATTGCTTCATATTGTGACTATGAGATTTGGCAAATGGGCATCAAGACTGATTTTCTGAATGGCAATCTTGATGAGACTATTTATATGGAGCAGCCCGAGGAATTCATAACCCAAGGTCAAAAGCAAAAGGTTTGCAAGCATAATCGATCAATTTATGGATTGAAGCAAGCTTCTCGATCTTGGAATATAAGATTTGATACTGTAATCAAATCTTATGAATTTGATCAGAATGTTGATGAGCCTTGTGTTTACAAGAAAATCATCAATAGTTTAATAACTTTTCTAATGTTGTATGTAGAAGATATCCTACTCATTGAGAATGATGTAGGTATGTTAAATGAAATTAAGAATTGGCGACCCAATTCGAAATGAAATATTTGGAAGAGGTGCAGTTTGTTCTGGGTATTTAGATCTTTATAGATTGAAAGAACAAAATGCTAGCCCTATCTCAAGCATCGTACAATGATCAGATGCTTGTCAAGTTTTCAATGGAGAACTCCAAGAGGGCTTTACTCCCTTTCAGGCATGGAGTTATTTTGTCTAAGGAAAATTGTCCTAAGACACCTCAAGAGGTTGAGGAAATGAGACGGATTCCCTATCCATCGGCTGTTGGTAGCCTGATGTATGTGGTGTTATGTACAAGACTTGACATGAGCTATGCAGTGGGGATAGTCTGTAAATATCAATCAATCTAGAATTTGATCACTGGACCGTCGTTGAGAACATCCTCAAGTATCCATGGAGAACAAGGGACTATATACTTATATATGGTTCCAAAGATTTGATCCTTACAAGATATGCAGACTCTGATTTCCAAACTGATAAAGATTCTAGGAAATCCATAGCAGGATCAGTGTTCACTCTTAACGGAGGGACAGTAGTCTGGAGGAGTACCAAGTAGGGGTACATTGTTGACTCCACTATGAAGGCTGAGTGCGTAGCGACTTATGAAGCTGCTAGGAAAGTTGTGTGGCTTAGAAAGTTCCTAACTGATCTGGAAGTAGTTCCAGATATGTCTAAGCCTATCATACTTTATTATGATAATAGTGGTATTGTGACAATTCCCAAAAGCCTAGGAGTAACAAGCGTGAAAAGCACATAGAGCTGAAGTATCATCTCATTCGAGAGATTTTGCATTAAGGGGATGTGATCATCACACAGATAGCTTTGGAGCTTGCTGGTCCATTTACAAAGGCCCTCACGGCTACGGTGTTTGAGGGTCACTTGCAGAGTGTAGGTTTACGGGACAGGCCACATTTAGTCTAGGACAAATAGGAGATTTTTTACTGAGCACGTATTGTTGGGGATGTCCTAAAAACTCGCAGTTCGTAATTCATGTTAAACATTCTATTTATCAATAAAAAAAATTATTGAATATTTTATTCAATAAAGTTGTTGATATTGCATTCTATTATGAAAATCCAATAAACATATCCATGGCTATAGTATGAATACTTTAACTTTATGTAGTGACACAAATAAGATCATGTTATAGTACATAGCCTAAATGGTCTATAAGTATATGGATGAAATTTGGTATCTCATCTTGGTAACACTATTGGATGCGGTCAATTTTGTATGCTGATACAAATGATGTGATCCATAGATCATTTATGTATAGACATGTGAGTGGAGGCATCCTATACAATGAGTTTGCATAAGACTGGACCTCGAAATAGTCACTTTTCTTTATAATGACCATTTACGGTTAAAACTGACTATTTCATACTAAAATAAATCTAGGATAACTCAATCTTAATCCTAAGCTAACTATGAACTCTAGTTTATTCGAGATTATCCTTTGATTTGCATAGGTGAGAGTAGTCCAACAACACTGCTTAATAAGCCTCCCATTTTGGGGATAAGACAGGATAGATAGTTGGGGACATGGCCTTGCAAGATGGAATTCACTCCTACCCGTCTTAGGGTTAGCAGATAGGTTGTTCTCTTAAGTGTTGATTTCTTGTCTTGAACGACGGGGCCCTGTCCTCTCTTGGTAGAGAGGGACATGATTCATAAGTGGTATTGTGAATCAATTATTCAATAAAGGGTCAGTGAAAGCTTAAGGAACAAGATGTATTCACAGGGGCAAGACGGTGACTTTTAACCCAACTGTAAATACGAACGATCGGTAAGGATCGGCTTACCAATTATGGTTACAATGGACAAAAATAGATCTACAGTGAGGAGAGTGCAACTATCAAACTATAGTGGTATGTCTTGATAGTTAACGAATAATAATCAATTCGGTTTAAAGAGTTCAATCAATTGATTAAAAATCGTTGGAGATCATGATCTGTAAGTCTATTAGATCCCTCTACTAGCTCATAAATTGGATTAATAAATTGAGTATTAATGGATGAAACTAGGGTTATGAATTTGAAATGTTCAAATTCAATTTTAGGGTTTCAATTAATTGTATACGATACAATTGAAACGTTTAATTATATCGAAAAGTAAACGAAATTGGAGAATCAATTCATGTTTAAATTATGATTTAAATATTAATAATATGAAATTGAATCATATTAGTGGACTTTGTGTTTTATTAATTTAATATTAAGATATTAAATTAATAATAATTAAATT
The DNA here is from genome assembly GCF_009727055.1 of Benincasa hispida. NCBI lineage: Eukaryota > Viridiplantae > Streptophyta > Magnoliopsida > Cucurbitales > Cucurbitaceae > Benincasa > Benincasa hispida. The sequence continues at coordinate 39,074,443 of NC_052357.1, forward strand.
AAATTAAAAGGGTTAATTAAAAATTGAATTTAGTTTTATTTAAATTAATTATTTTGAATTAATTTCATAAAAATAAAATTTTTTATTTAAATAAGAAAATCAATTTTACAAAATTGATTAATTGAGTTAGTGGATTTTTCCAAAATGGGTGATTTATCACCCAGTTCCATTTACCTCTTCAATTAAAACCCTAAGTAGGAGCTATCCTACATGCAGGCATTCTCCATGCATGAAATTGGTCTATAAATTGAACTTTCATGCTGAGATTTGAGAGAGTTCTCTGAGTTTTTTAAACTGATATGCTGCTGGTTTGAAAACCCTCAAAACCACCAAAGTTCATCCAAAATTTAGCTCAATTTGAGTGTTTCCACTACACATTCCTTCTGGAGTTTAGTAAAGAAGATCTAGGTGGTGGTCTACTTGAAGATTCAAGCTCAAATTTGTGGATATCCAGCTGAATTCGTGGAGAGTTCTTCAAAGGTAATGTATAGTACAAACCCTCTTATGAACTTTACTTGTGTAGCATGTTTAAAACTCAAATTAAGTGTAATTAGAGTGCTTATTCATTCTGAATTCTTTCGTTGCATGTTATATTACTCCTTCACGTATTATACCCTAGTTTACTATTTTGTGTACTTTAATATTAATGTGACTTTTATGATGTACACCCCACTAGCTTTAAGACAAGAGGGAAATTATTGGGGTTGATGCCCTAAATCTTGTGGGTCCTGTAGATTGTAATTGTAATGTACAAACGATTTATTTATTTAATAAAATATGAGATATTTTATTCAAATTTAGTAGCATTAACTTACAAACCAATAAATGACATCCAATGTTATCTTTTATAGCTTAAACATGTATGTAAAGACATACAAGTAAATCGTGTTTAAGTAATAACCTAAATGGTCTATAGTAGATAAATAAGGTTGGGTAACCTTATCCTGGTAACACTACGAATACAGTCCATTTTATAGATGTTACAATTATTGTAAAGTGCTACAAATGATCTGATTCTGATCATTCATGTAGAGACATGTGAGTGGGGTTGTTATATACAAAAAGGTTTATATAAGACCAGATCACGAAATGAATAATTTCATTATATAACGTCGTTAATAGTAGAGACATAAATTTCACCAAGATGACCATAGGTGACATGACTTGAATCCTGAGTGAGTTGTGAACTCTTGCCTATGAAGTCAGTCCTTTGTTTTGTATGGGTGAGAGTGGCCAAATCGCCGACTCAATAAGCCTACCATTTTGGGGATTCGTCTGGTTGGAGAACTGGGAACACAGCTACACAAGACGTAATTCACTTTTCCCTAATGTTGAGGTAAGTTGATAAATTTCTCTCTTAAGAATTGATTCTAGGGCTTGAACAATGTGGCACCACACCCTCTGTTGGTCCGAGAGGGGTTTGATGTCATAGTTGGACTATGACTTATTGTTCATTAGAGGGATCGGTGGTACTTAAGGAGTTAAATGTAACTACATGGGCAAAACGCTAATTTTGACTCAGTTGTACTTACGAGCAATTTGTGAAGGGTCATCGCATTATTGACTGGTTATATCCAAAGAACATAAAAATATATTTGTAGTGCGAAGAGTGTAGCTGTCAGTCTTTAGTGCAGTGACCGGCAGTTAATGGATATTGAGTAATTTAATTAAAGGAGTTTAATTAATTATTCAAGTACCATTGAAGCTTCGATCTATAGGTTCATAAGGTCCCCTCTATAGCTCAATTGAGATTATTGAGAATTAATTTTGGATTAATTTGAATTGTTCAAATTAATTGAGGGAATTAATTATATGTGATATAATTAATATAATGTATTTGATACGTTATAATATAAAGTTTATTTTGAGAGGAAATAAATATTTCAATATGAATCAAATATTAATTATGTGAATTGGATTCATATAATTAAATTTAATATAGACTTAATTTGTATTAAATACCATGATTGATGAGAATTAAAACTATAGATTATATTATATTTGATAAAAGGTAAACTATAGTCTATGTGTTATATTTGATATAACATATAATTTTATATATATAATAAGTTAGTTATTATATATATGTTTTATTTATTAAATTAAATTTTATAATTTAAATTTAAATTTAAATTTTAAGGAGGGAGTTGTAATTCCTTCCCCTTTAGTTCTCTCAGAAAATTGATAGTGTGGTGTGGGAGAGGGAAGTTATGCGATACAGTTCTTCATCTTCTTCATAGAAGATTTTTCACAAACGATCTTTGTATCTGTTTTTTCTTCTTCCAATGTCATTCTCCCAAAAAAATATTTTTTCTTCTCAAAACCTCTCCCTCTTCTAAAAATCAGAGAAATCTACAACTCTCTCTGTAATTCTTATCCCTAAGGAGAATACAAAAGGCACATTTGTGGTGGTATCCAAGTTGACGTTTGTTTCTGTTCGAAGCATTCATCATCGGAACGGTGAGGAGATTCGTGAAGAATTTTTTCTTCAAGGGCAAGTTATTTTCTAACCCTAATTCTCTTCTCTTGTTTCTCTCAAAAGCATGTTGTAATTTTTGTTAAAATGCATAATTTGGATTCTGAATTTTATCATTCTATGAAATTAAAAATTTGGGAACGATCTGCGCTTCCACAGTGGACTTTAAGGTTCCTTCATTAGCATCATTTGCCTTAGTCATTGCTCAATGCTATCTCAGATTTTTTTTTTTTTTTTGCACATTCTTAAGCTTATTTGCTCAAATTGAGCCCAATACTCTATTTAGCTCCAAAATTAATCTAAAACATCCCAAAGGCTTCATTTCTTACAATTGAGCATATTTAACCATGAAATTTTCCATAACCGACTCGATTTAAGCTGTGAAAGATATATGTTTTATATTGGTATTAATTATTTCTTGAACATAATTTCCCTAGTATCGATTACATATTGTTCAAGATTACGTTAATAACTTGAGATCTTTCATATCATGAATAGTTTATATGGCAAATAAACATAATAAAAAAGTTATATAAATAATAAATCTTAATTTACAATGGTTTAGGAGAAATATTCCAACAGTTTCCTACACTCCCATCAATAAATGGTCGTCAAGTGAATGGACAGGCTCTAGCTTTCATATGGCAAACGACCACCATCCTTTTCTTAAACATTCAGTATCCTAAAATTATTGTCACATCAAAGAAGTATGTGTTTTCCTTACACATAAACCACTACATAAATTTGCATACATTGAAATGTTTTTATTAGCTATCAATAAATTTTCCATCGAGTTCCTGTCTCATTTTGATCTTCTTGTCCCTTTCACTTTGAAAGTTGATTAGAGGAGTCGGGACTCTTATTTCTTTAACTGAATTTTGGATGTAATTAACAATGATTTTATTTCTCCTTTGCCCCTCGAGTCAGAGTTTAACGAATTTTCTTTCCAAAAAATTATTTTTACCTCTATCACAAGATGGAAACATCAAAGCCAGGTTTGATCCTCAAATTAGATTTAGGCCTTCAATCCATAGCTTTCTAAATTCTCGAGTCTCTTGAAATTACATAGAAAAAACACAATCATTTTAATTTTTAATCACCACAAAACATGTCAATAAAGAAAAAGAAAAAAGAAAAAGAAGTGGCTTTAAAAAAAAATAGTAAGAACAAGAAAGAAAGATGTGGATAATAATAAAAATGGCAAAAGTTTGCATGAAACCTCGAAGTGAGACATTGATAAAGGGGTTGATGGCCCCTCCATGCAATGGTAGAGGCCGACCAAACCCAAATGTGAGTCTCAATGATTAATCAAAAACCATGATGGCTTCTTCTAACATTTCCAATTTTTGGCATCTTGTCTTTCAAAATTTGGCCAATAAAAAGAAAAATGAGTATCCACAAAAATACCTCTTTTTTTCCTTTACTTTTTCTTTTTTCTTTCTTTCTTTTTTTTTTTTTTTCCCTTTTCTTTCCATTATTTGATTCTTAATTTCCTTATCTTAAAGCCACTTTTGTCCCCCAACAAAAAAATTATAACACAATCTAAAAAATGCGGCTGTCAACTTTGATTATCATATCTTGAATCATGAGATATACATATATCCATCAATCATCATCGTCATCGTCAAATCATCTACTATTTTTATGTTATAATCTTTAACATAAAAAAAAATATATATTTTCAAATATAGAAAAATGAGCTAACTTATTTACAAATATAATAAAATGTCATTGTGTATCAGCAATAGACAGTAATAGATATTTATTGTCTATCACTGATACTGATAGATATCTATCAGTGCCTATCGTTGTTTATCACTAATAAACAATAATATTTTGCTATAGTTGAAAATATTTTCAACATTTTTTTTCATTTAAAATAATTACCCTAAAAACTGAGCAAAATTGTTTCTTCTTCCTCTTACTATGCGCAAAAACTAGTAGCAACAAAAAGAGTTTTTCCAAACTCCAAAAGAACAAAATGTAGAGGACGAGAGCAAGAAAGTGTACACGAATGAGAGCAATAACAAGAAAGTGAACAAAAATGAGATCAAGAACGAGAAAGTAAGTGAGAAAATGAGCTAGAAATTGGGAAAAAAAATGTAGAAAAAGGTAGGGTGACATTGCAAAAGATTACTAAGTTTTTTTGTTTTGAAAAAGTCGATCAAATTTCAATTTTATTAATAATTCTTTACTTTTTGTTATATGATCTTTGGTTTGTAACCACTTAATTCTCATATTTATTTCATTGGGTTGGTGTATATCCTAGTCACTTTCTATTGAACTTCTAATTAAAAAAGTTCAAATTTCTTTCTTTAAGAATGAAGTATTTTCTCTAAACTTTTTATTTTATATCCAACTAAATGTATCTCTCGCTTTTCATTCTCCCTAATAAGTATATCTCTAACTATTTTATTAAAAAAGGGGAGATTTTCAAAAATAAAAAAAATAAACAGAAAAATATTTACATAAATAGCAAAATTTAATTATAGTTATCAGTGATAAAAATTGATATAAGTCTATCATTGATAAACGTTGATAGAAGTTTATCACTGATAGACGCTGATAGAAATCTATCAGTATCTATCAGCGATGGAAATTGATAGAAGTCTATCATCGATACTATTAGTGATAGAAACTTATACAAGTTTATCATTGATAGAGATTGATAGAAGTCTATCGGTGTTCTTCTTTACAATTTCTGTAAAAAGTTTTTTTTTTAATATGTAATAATTTATCTTAAAAAAATCTCTATATTTTCTCATAACGACTTATTTTTTTTCTTTTCTTTTTTTTACTCATTCACCTTTATTTATCAAGTAATTATTTTAAATGGTAAAACTGCTGAAAATATTTTCAAGTATAGCAAATATCCCTATCTATCAATGATAGATTGTGATAGACTTTTATCACCAATACTGATAGATGGTTATCGCGGTCTATCACTAATAAATAGTGACATTTTTCTATATTTATAAATAAGTTGGCTCATTTTTTATATTTGAAAATAACCCTTATTTGTCTGGTATATCATTTAGGGGGTGTTTGGCTCACCAACATGAGTTGAGTTGGTATAATATACCAACTCATTGTTTGGCCCACCAACTTTAAATGTTGGTGGAGTTGGGTTGGTATATTTTACTAACTCACCCCAACTCTCCCTTCTTCTCATGTTTTCAATGGCTCTACCCATAGGCCATTGTCACACTCCGAGAATTAACTTTAGGCTCTGACAACCACCTCTAATGATAACTCTAGTGACCAACTCCAGGCTCCGACAACCACCTCTGATGAAAACTTTATCGACCAACTCTAGGCTCTGACAACCACCTCCGATGAAAATTCCGACAACAAAATCCAGACTCTAACCACCACCTCCAATGACAGCTCCAGTGACCAATCCCGAGCTCCGATAACCTTTGAGCGTCCAACTCCGACAACCACCTCTAGTTACCCAACTCCGACGACCACCTTCATACTACCAACTCCGACAACCAATTAGCTCCGATGACCAACTCCGACAAATACCTTCGTAGGCTTCAACAACCACCTCTGACTACAAATTCCGATAAAAATCACCTTCGATGATCACCTTTGCGTGAGTAACTCTGACGACCAACTCGAGGCTTCAAGAACCTCCTTCAACAAAAAAATCCAACAACCAACTTTAATACCATCTTCATGCGACTAACTTCGGGTTTCGACAGTCACCTCCGACTACAATCTCCAGTGAAAATCATCATCGATGATCAACTTCAATGACCACATCCCCTCGACCAACTCCAGGATTCAAAAACCACCTCTAATGATAAACTTCGACAATCAACTCTAATACACCTTCATGTGACTAACTTCAGGCTCCAACAACTACCTCCAACTACAAACTCCAGCAAAAATCATCTTCGATAATCAATTTCGACAACCATTTCTGACTACTATAAGACTAATGACTGATAAAGTATGTAATATGGTTGTTGATTATATTAAAAAATATTATTTTGTCTACACTAAGTGCAATATTTATACGTAATAAATTCACATATCAAATTAGTGTTAAAAATATTTAGATGAAAAGTATGTATGTAGTTGAAAAGTATGTAATATATAACAAAAAAAACCAATGAAAAAAATTTCCTAAAACATTTTTAGTGAAAAATAGAGATTTGTTCTCTAATGATCTTCCAAATTTAGAGGAAATGAAAATAAAATTGTTGAAGAAATGTGGTGACATTTCATTGGTTGTTATGATGATGGGGGAGATTTAATTAAAAAATTCATGACATAGTAAAATTATAGAGCAACAATAGGAAGAAAAACAAAAAGAAGAAGATGATAATGAAATTCATCAAGAAAAATTAACTAGAATAAAAAAGTGTTGATTTCGCTTTAGTTTCTCATTTTATTTAATCATATTTCTACAAGAAATGTAATGAGTTGATTGTTGTTCATTGCCCAAAAAAGAAAGAAAGAAAGAAAGAAAAGTTTTAAAAATTAAAGGAAAAAATTGCAATCCATATTTTATTCAAACAAATATTGGTAGAATTATTGAATAAAAAAGTTTTAAAACAAAAATAGTAATCATAAATGCATATTATTTAGAATACAAAAAACTACACATACATATGAACTCAAACTGAATAACTTTGCACCCTAAATACAGACATATGAACTCCAGACGTCCTAACTCAACTCAGCACCCAAACTCTTAACTTTAGTCTCTCTAACATTTCAATTTTTCATTAGACTTTTTTTTTTCTCTCCCTAAAATTCATATCTTTCCTTCATATCTTTCCTTCATATCTTTCCTTCATACTTCTCTTTCTTTCTCTCGAGCTGAAGTTTTTTTATGAGATCAATATTCTCTCTAACATATGCCTCCCTAATTATTTTTCTTTCATGTTTCTAAATTTACCACATTTAACTTTTCTCTATACAACGACACATATATATCAATGTCTCTAAAAATTTTTATTTCCCTGTCTTCATACTTTTCTTTCTTAAAAACATTTGTTCATCTCTGTAATTTTTTAAAATCTAAAAAATGAAAACAGTAATTACTAAACAAGTTTTGTTTTCTATTCCTTAAAATTAAAAAAAAAAACACACACACACAAAAAAAACTATCAAATACATAATATGGTTTTAAAAAAAAAACTAAAAATAGAGAAACATAGTTATCTGCGGCGTAAATATCATATCAAAAACGTATTCATAATTTCATGAACTCGGAGTAAAAATCGCTCATAAAAAAATAATTTTAGGGCAAATGTCATAGGACTTGTGTCATCATTTTTGCATTTTATCATGTCTTCGAGATTTTTACTGTTTTGATGTGAATCTCTAGGTTAGCAGTTTCAACTCTATTGTTTTTCCATTTCATTAACGATCCTAGAGATCTCGAATTAAAATTGTTTTTTGGCATTCATTAAATTGGTTTGGTGATGTTTTATTTATTTTATTTCTAATCTTTTAAAAAAAATTATTTTAGGTTAATGGTCATTTGGTTTTGATTTTGAAGCATGCATGTGGTAATGACCTCGTCTCAGAGAGTTGGGTCGTTAGGATAAAACTTGGTAATTTCTAACTACTTCCCATTTGAAGAAAGTAATGGAGATGAAGGTCTTGTAAGGCAAATTCATTACATACTAATGAGTTTTTGGATTTTAGTAGGGTTCCTTGTCAGTGATAATAATGTCATCTTCCTATAAGAACATAAATATTTAGATATTTAAAGAATATAAAAGAACGTAAAAGAATCAACACATACTATTACAAAATTTGATATAGACTACAGTCATATAACCGTGGTTTCTTATATTAGACGACGGGTTTGCGACCATGGAGTAATCCAATATAGTCTATAGTATATACCATGGTTAACATTGGCCATGGTCTAAATTATACACCACGTCTAACGTCAATCATGGTCTGTATGGTCATAGACCATGGCTGACATTAATTATGGTCTATAGTATTGACCACGACTTACAGTAATCGTGGTCATAATTGATAAAATTAATTAATAAACCTATAGAAAATAACAAGGTATTTAGGTGGGTTTTTTTGGGTTTTTTTGGTGAAATTAAAGCCCAATGACATTCTGGTAATTATGGACAAATGACATTTTTGTAATTATATCCATCTTCTCCCATTAGGGCTGGTAATTTTTTTAGACTCTTTGAGAAAAAGGGAAGCAGCCTTCTTGAACCACAGAGAGAGGGAAGTTGCCATTTTCATAAAAGGCTTGGAGAGCGGCAGCCGGCTGGAACACGAAGCTGAAGGGAGAGGCAACCGCAGGTCTTCTCCGGCAGCGTGCAAGCAAGGCGACCGTCATTCGCAGTGGGTGTCCGACGGTATGAGCGTGGGTGTTAGGTAGGAGTTCGGTCCGACCTGGGCGGCTACGTCGGTTCTGGTTTCGGCGTGGGTTTGCCAATTGTGACAGTGAGGGACACGTGGGTCTACGCGTGGTTTGCGGGTCAGAGGCGGGTTGTTTTGGACTGTTTTTTTCAGCGGGTTGTTTTCGATTTCAGAGGGTGTACGGATCTCTCGGTATCAATGGATATTAAAATTATAGATTAGTGATTATTGTTGATTATCTGTAATTGTAAATTTCTTACTCTAAAAAAAAAAATGATTCAAGCTGGTTCTCAAGGTGGATGTAGACCAAATTAGTCGAATCACTATATATCTTGATGTTCGTTCTTTAACTGTTTTTTATTTATTATGCTGAATGTTTGCGTTCTGTTTGGCCATCTAAGTTAGGTTCAAAACTCTCACAAGTGGTATTAGAACTCCATCCAATCCAAGGAGGGTGTGTGATAGTGTGTTGGCATATTCTTTGTTCAGTATAATTTTTGTTGGTATTAATTTGATAGATGGTTTCGATGTCTATGCGGTTCGAAATTGTTAAATTTGATGGGAAAGGTGATTTCGGGTTATGGAGGAAAAAGATTAGGCCTATTCTGGTACAACAAAAGGTAGCCAAAATCTTAGACGAAAATGACCTTCCATAACAATTACAGAAGCTGAAAAAACGGGATATGGATGAGATGGCCTATTCGAAGATAATTCTGTATTTGTCAAATGGAGTGCTTAGGCTAGTAGATGAGGCCACTACTACAGTGGAGTTATGGAAGAAATTAGAAATTCTTTAATTGACTAAGTCCTTGCCAAATAAATTATATCTAAAAGATAAATTCTTTGGATATAAGATGGACTCTATTAAAGGCTTAGAAGAGAACCTAGATGAATTCCAGAAGATTATAGTTGATCTCAATAAAATCGATGAGAAGATGTCGGATGAAAATCAAGCAGTTATTCTTTTGAATTCATTGCTTGAATCGTATCAAGAAGTTAAGGCAGCTATTAAATATGGACAGGATTCATTGTCCATGGATATAGTGTTAGATGCCTTGAGAACGAGAAACCTCGAGATTAAAAAGGAATGCAAGGATGAAGTGTTACTCATGGGCAGAGGCAGAAGTGAGAAAAAGAATAGAAAAGGAAAAAAGTCGAGATCCAGGTCAAAATCAAAGGGGAAAGCCAAAAAGTGTTTCCTATGTCATAAGGAATGACACTTTAAGAAAAATTGCTCTTTGAATAAGAGCAAGGAAGCATCAAGTAGCAAGCACGCAGGGGATTCTAGTGCAGCAAATGTTACTGATGAGTATGATTCAGCAGAGGTCTTGATGGTGTCCAGTAGGGACAATCAGAATGTTTGGATCATGGATTTAGGGTGCACGTCTCACATGACTCCTAATCAGGATTTCTTGATTGACTTCCAGGAAAATGATGGGGGATCAGTTTTGCTTGGTGATAATGGTGCTTGTAATGTAAAAGGAATTGGGTCAGTTCGAATTGCAACACATGATGGAATAATCATAATTCTTACAAATGTAAGGTATGTTCCAAAACTCAAATGAAATCTAATTTCTCTGGGCAAATTAGATAGAGCAGTTTATTCCTATAAATCTGAGAATGGAGTTCTGAAGGATATCAAGGGTTCTTTGGTTAAGCTGAAGAAAACCTTGAGGAATGGCCTCTATGTGTTGGAGGGTACTGCAGTTTCAGGTAGTGCTATTGTTGCATCTGGGAAAGAAACAGATAAGTCTATGTCATGGCATAATAGACTAGCTCATGTGAGTGAAAGATGTCTTCAAGCTCTTTCACAACAAGGTTTTCTTGGAGGAGTTAAAGATATTGAACTCCCATTTTGTGAACATTGCATAATGGGAAAGTCTACCAGAGTGAAATTTGAGAAAGGGAAGCATTCTACCAAAGGAATTTTGGATTATGTTCATTCAGATTTGTGGGGTCCTACAAAGGTACCTTCTATGGGAGGTTCGAGATACTTCATGTCGATCATTGATGATTTTTCAAGGAAGGTATGGAAGTATCCACTGAAACAAAAGGATGAAGCTTTTGGGAAATTTCTTGAATGGAAAAAGCAGGTTGAGAACCAAACAGGCAGGAAGGTAAAGTATATGAGGACAGACAACGATTTAGAATTTGTGAATCACAAATTTGATAAATTTTACAAATCTAAGGGAATTACGAGGCATTTTACCATTACGTAAACTCCACAGCAGAATGGTTTAGCTGAAAGGTTCAACATAACAATTATGGAGCGTACAAAATGTCTCTTGACAAATGTTTCATTACCCATGAAGTTTTGGGGGAAGCTGCCCAAACAGCCTGTTATCTCATTAATAGGAGTCCGTCTTCTACTTTAGGCCTAAAGACTCCTCAGTAGATATGGACAGAAGCTCCAAGTTTGGATCATCTCAGAGTGTTTGAATGTTCAGCTTATGCTCATGTTAAGGAAGGGAAGCTGAATTAGAGGGCACTGAAATGTATGTTTATTGGCTATCCTCAGGGTGTTAAAGGATATAAACTTTGGTGCTTGGAAGAGGGTAGAAATAAATGTATTATCAACAGAGATGTGACCTTTAATGAAACAGAGATGCCATTTCGTGTCAAAGAGTAGCAGAAACAGCAGACAGTTGATCAGGTTGAGGCAAAGGTTAGAATTGATTCTAAAGCACGACCATCAGTTAGTTCAGGCGAATCTAGTGATCATTCATCTAGTTCTGATGGTAGACAGCTTTCGATGAAGAAAGCTCAAGTAGTAGTGACCTACATAACTATCAGCTAACATGTGACAGGCCTCAGCGGGTGAGGCAAGCTCCTACAAGGTATGCTTATGCTAATTTAGTTGTTTATGCTCTTACTTGTGCAATTGACAGTATTTAAGCAGAGCCTCTTACTTTTGAGGAGGCAATTGTATCTGATTCGATGGAACAATGGAAGGATGCTATGGAAGTAGAGTTGTTCTCATTGCAAAAGAATTGAACATGGTCATTGGTTCCAAAGCCTCCTAATTAGAAACTCATTCAGTCAAAGTGGATTTATAAAATCAAGCCAGGTATAAGAGGTGACAACAAGCCTAGGTATAAGGCTAGCTGGTAGCCAAGGACTACACTCAAAAAGAGGGAGTTGACTTTCATGAGATTTTCTCTCCAGTGGTGAGGCATTCGTCCATTCAATTAATTTCATCTATTGTTGTTCACTTTGATATGTTTGTTGAACAGATGGACGTCACTACAGCTTTCCTTCATGGTGAATTGGAGAAAGTGATCTACATGGCTCAACCTAAGAGCTATGAGATGAAAGGAAAGGAAGACATGGTTGGTCGTCTTCACAAGTCCATCTATGGACTGAAGCAATCGCAGAGACAATGATATATCGGGTTTGACACCTTTATTCTAAAGCAGGGGTTTAACAGGAGCTCATATAATGCCTGCGTGTACTGGAAACTATCTCAGAAAGGTACATATATTTATCTACTTCTATATGTAGATGATATGATCCTGGTGTCTAAGGATTATTCTGAAATCTGTGATCTCAAGAAAAGTTGAGTAGTAAATTTTAGATGAAAGATTTAGGTGAACTGAAAAGGATCCTAGGCATGGATGTGAAAAGAGATAGGGAGAAAGGTTTGTTAACCATTTCGCAGGAGAGTTATGTACATAAACTGCTTGAGAAGTATAATATGTCAGGTTGTAAGGTAGTTTCGACACCCTTAGCATCTCATTTTAGGCTTTCTTCGTCTCAGTGTCCTGTTACTAAACAAGAAAGGTTAGAGATGTCTAATATTCCCTATTGTAATGTTATTGGAAGTATTATATATTTGATGATTTGTACTAAGCCTGACTTGGGATATGCTATGAGTATGATAAGTAGGTTTATGTCAAATCCTAGGAAGGAGCATTGGAATGCAGTTAAATGGGTACTTCGATATTTGAAAGGTAGTGTCAGTGTATCATTTTCTTTTAGCAGGGATTGTGATAAATCAGTGTTGTTGGAAGGCTTCACAGATGCAGATTACGTTGCAGACCTTGACAAAAGAAGGTCTCTATCAGGTCACATTTTTCATTTGTTTGGTAATGTGGTCAGTTAGAAGGTTGCTCTACCGTCAATTGTTGCCTTGTCTACTACTGAGTCAGAGTATATTTCAGTGCGTGAAGCTGTGAAAGAGGCAGTGTGGTTGAAAATGATAGTTGGTGAGTTGTTGTCGCAGGAGTTCATTCCTACCGTTCATTGTGATAGCTAGAGTGCTATTCATCTTGCGAAGAATCCATCTCATCACAAACGGTCTAAGCATATCGACGTCAAATTTCATTTTATCAGAGAAGTTGTGGCCCAGAAAGATGTTAAACTGGTCGAGGTTCACAGTTGAGAATTTGTCAGATATGTTAACCAAGGTTCACTTAAATATTCTTGTTATGAGGGAGATTTGTAGAAAATAACAAGGTAAGTGGGTTTTATTGGGTTTTTTGGTGAAATTAAAGCCCAATGACATTCTGGTAATTATAGGCAAATGACATTTTTGTAATTATATCCATCTTCTCCAATTAGGGCTGGTAATTTTTTTAGACTCTTTGAGATAAAGGGAAGCAGCCGTCTTGAACCACAAAGAGAGGGAAGCTGTCGTTTTCATAAAAGGCTTGGAAAGCGGTAGCCGACTGAAACACGAAGCTGAAGGGAGAGGCAACCGCGGGTCTTCTCCAGCAGCGTGCAAGCAAGGCGACCGTCATTCGCAATAGGTGTCCGATGGCGTGAACGTGGGTGTCGGGTAGGAGTTCGGTTCGATCTGGGCGGCCACCTCGGTTCCGGTGGGTTCTGGTTTCAACGTGGGTTCGCCAGTTGTCAGCGACAGAGAGAGACGCGCGGGTCTGCGCGTGGTTCTCCGGTCAGAGACGGGTTGTTTTGGGCAGTTGTTTTAGAGGCAACATTGTGTGCGGATCTCTCGGTATCACTGGATATTAAAATTACAGATTGATGATTATTGTTGATTATCTGTAATTAGATATTCCTTATTGTTAACAAAAATTATTCAAGCTAGTTCTCAAAGTGGATGTAGACCAAATTGGTTGAACCATCGTTCTTTGCTTGTTTACATTCTGTTTGGCCATCTAAGTTAGGTTCAAAACTCTCACAAAACCACACAAAATGTTGGTCTATCAATACATGACATCAGTTGTGCTATAAAACAATAGTTCATCCAAATTATATTCATTAAATGAAATCTTCAATTCACACAAATACGTTCAACTTTAATTAACTAAAGTCCAATCAAATTATATACATAAATGAAAGATAAGAATATAATAACTTAAAAAAGCACTAAACCTATTAAGCAGACAAACTATTATAGATCATTTTCTACATAAAAGTATTTTAATTTTGAAGAAATTATTCCCATTCATTGTGTATTTTAGCAATCTCAACTTGAACACGTATCCTTCTTTTTCAGCCTGATAAATTGAAAGAAAATGAACAAAAGATAAATGTTAGAATATACAACTTTAAATTCTCATAATTACTCTCATCTTCTCAACCACGATAATGGAATTTAAGAGTAGAGTGCTCATAATAAACTTTAATTTCAACTTTTGAAGTGTCGTCAAGTTAACACTTCTAAATAAACTTTCAATTTAAAGTAAAAACTTATATGAACTATCAACATACATCATACCACTAGAGACTTTAAGATTAAAAATTGAAACCTTAAAAGTGATATGATGAATTGTTATTGTATGTTGCAAATGTGATAATTAATTCTTTTAGTCCTCTAAATAACTAAAAGTTACAATATTCTAACACAAACTAGAAGACAAATAACATCATAACAAGTTATTATATTATGATAATGAACTGAAAAAATTATTGAAATAAAAAAGTTACAAATTCTAATTCTTACTAAAAGAAAATTCAACATCATAACAAGTTATTGTATTAGGATAAATAAGAAATTTTACCATCTTTAGAGATAAAAATGAGGTTCTCCTATAATGAGACAACAAAACAACCAAATTCAGAAACATGTTTAGGATATTTAATTATTTTTCAATTTGTGACTTAAAAAAGACACTTAAAAAAAGAACTAAGAATGTATACCAAATATTACTAACATGTTTCAACAACAAAAAATGTTGAATAATTAGACCCAACTACTAGAAACGAAAAATCAATTTAAACAATTATGAGAGAAAGTAAGAATCTAAATGAAGAAATATTGAGAAAAATCTGAGCAAAGTGGATTGATGTTGAATGACTTTATTATGTTACTTGATAGAGAAATTGGAGAATTGAGAGATTGCTAATCCAACTATCACAAACAATGTTGATCAACATTAAACTCCGAAAGGCTAAAGAGATTTACTAGATGACATAATTAGATGGATTTCTAATTCAATAGGGCAGTGGCCAAATATAGTCGTTCCAAATTTCACTCATAGGCAGTGGTTTGGTTAAGGAAACCCACCAGAGTCGTAGAGAAAGCGAGTCTTCGGTGTGGTTTTAAGAAACATATTGAAATACCTATTTTTAGTATAAAAATGGGTAACACGCCACCATCACTTCGGTGGTGGGGTTTTTTCTTTTTTTCCTTATGACTAGTGAGATTTTTTCAGTGAAAATTTTCAAATATTTGAAAATATGAGATCGCTATTTTAACCCATAAATGTAATTTATTTTCAACTGTAGTGTTTTTTAAATATAGTTTTAAGATATATATTCAACTATGGTATTAATAAATTGTTTTTAAGTAAAATAATACAAACAATACAATCTAACCATACATTACAATTCATATTTGTCGTGATAGAAAGTTAATATTAGACTTTCTATGATTGTTGATCATATAATCTTTAATTGGCTTTTAGACCACAATTTTTATTGACTGTGGTGTAAAATTAATCTTTACACCACAATTTTTATTGTATGTAGTGTATAATTAGTTTTTACACCATGATTTTTATTGACCGTAGTGAAAAATTAATTTTTACAACATGATTTTTATGTTTATAGTGTACAATAAGATTTTACACCATAATCTTTATT
Source organism: Benincasa hispida (assembly GCF_009727055.1). NCBI lineage: Eukaryota > Viridiplantae > Streptophyta > Magnoliopsida > Cucurbitales > Cucurbitaceae > Benincasa > Benincasa hispida. The sequence goes on from NC_052357.1 coordinate 39,090,323, forward strand.
AACTATAGTGTATTGTTATTCACACTATGATTTTTATTGACTATGGTGCAAAGTTAATTATTACACCATAGTTTTTATTAGTCATGGTACAAAGTTAATCTTTGCATCATTATTTTTTTATTATAGTGCAAAGGTAATTTTACACGGTGGTTTTTCTCGACTATGGTACAAATTTAATCATTACACCATAGCTTTTATTGATCGTGGTGCAAAGTTAATTTTTACACCATGGTTTTTCGTTAACCATGGTGCAAAGTTACATTCTACAACATGATTTTTTTATCGTGGTGCAAAGTTAATTTTTACACCATGACTGCAAAGTTAATTTTTACACCACGGCTTTTACTGACCATGGTGCAAAGACCACGACTTTTACTGACCGTGGTGAAAAGTTAATTTTTACATCATGGTTTTTATTTATCATGGTGCAAAGTTAATTTTTTATACCACTGTTTTCAAAACTCCTAGTCTATAACATATCTTTAAATCATGGTTTTTAATATGTGTGGTCTCTAAATAGGTGTATTCATTTTAATTTAGACCGTGGTTAGTTCAATCTCTACGACATTAGACCATTGTTTTTTAAAAAAAACTATAGTCTTATGTCTAAAGAAAGGTTCAATCTCTACAGTGTGTTAGCTACGTCTAAGGAAAGAGGGAGAAAAGTATTATTAGAGAGAAATATTTTCTGAAACGGTGCCTCTAAAGGTAAAGAATTTATATAACGCACTACTCTTAACCCTAGGGTCATAATCGTAAATAACTACAAATAAATAAATATGCTAAATACGAATTCTAAATATAAATTCGAGACATTCCAACATCTTTTTTTATAGCATCATATGAATGGAGAATCTCAAGAGCTGACTTATATGACTTTGGCTCTCACCTAATTGGTGTGGTGTGAAGAAAGGTTTGAGGCTGGTTTTGAGCAGCTTCAAGTGTGAGCATTAAGAAGGTTAAGTTAAAGGATTAGAGTTCTCTATTTCATTAATTCTCGCTTAAACATAATAGGCCTAATTTCAAATAGGCAACAAAAAGTTAATTCTTGCTTCTTTAGTACTTACTATGGGGGTTTAAGCAAAACTCACCTTTTTCAATGGGTTAAGAAAACCTTCACCTACCATGTAATTAAATTAAGTGATGCATGGGAAAAAAAGTTTTCAAGAATATATTTTATAATCTTCAAACAAATATGGGCTTGGGATGACCAAGCCCATTTCCACCTTATTCTAAACCCTCTCTAACCAAATGGGCCATAAGATCCATAATTTGTGATCATTTTTTAAGGCTTACATGGGAGAGCTTTAAATGGTGTGTGAAGGTCAAAAATCTAACACACTCAATATAACTTTTTTTGTTAGCCCTTTAACCTCTCTTAGTCCTGTTTTTGTTTACTATACTCCTGCATTTCATTATCCAGTATTTCTCATGGAAAATACAATAACTTCAAATCATGTTTGTTGGAAACATGAGAAGGGTTAGAATGGCAGTTCCTACTCCTTCGGAAGTACATCGAAATCCAAAGATCTATGAACCAGTCCATGTTCCAAGTACGTTGAAAATTTGGTCGAGAGTCGTTCCGCCGACTAGATATAAGATGGTTGTACTTTTCAACCCCCACTCCTTATTTATGATAGTTAATTTGATGGTCCTTTAGACTTTTTTGAATCTTTACTAAATGTCGTAAATTAATTTTAAACCAACTAACAAGTTTTTGAGATTGTTTGAGTAAGTTGAGTAAATATTTATCCCACTTTGAATCATTTCAAACTAGATTAATGTGTTATTTAGTTGTCTCTAACACTTGAGAACCAATGACTGTAGGTTCAAACTAGTTTTTGATTCCTTATTCATTCCAAAAATTAAGTAAGGTTTTTCTGGATAACATTTTTTAGGTGGTAGAGTCTCATGTACACTCATTCAAAGACTTGCTAAATGATGTAAATTAATTTAAACCAAGTAACAAAATTTTTGGACTGTTTGAGTAAGTTTAGTAAGTATTTAACCCGCTTTGATTTAAGGAACTATTTATTAAGGTTTTTGGATTGAATTCTAATATATCTAAATTTTGTCTTTGATTGTGTAGACTTTAAGGAAGTTGACATTTCTTTGAGTCAATGAAATTTGGATCCAGAATTGTAAGTACTTTCCATACTCCTTTCAAATTTAATTTTGACTATTGTGATTTGATAAGAGTTTGAAAGTATGTTCCGAATGTTTGAAAATATATTTATCTGATTTGAGGATTGATTTTATAGTTGTGTATTTTTAATTGTGTCGGCCAAATGATGTATGTGGTTGTTTGGAATTGTTTTGTATTGGAAGTATGTTTTAGTTTTTTGTCACATATGAAAAATAGTGAAAGGTTAATAGTTTAGTTTGATGAAAATTAGTGAAAGGTTTAAAAATGTGTGCTAGCATATTGTGGGTTTTATTTGTGCAATAACTATTATTTATAATGTAAAGGTTGATATTTTTATTATGTAAGACATATCAGTTTTATTGCATAATAATGTTGTAGCACAAATTGGGAAGATACATCTAACACAACAAGCATCAATCAAAGACATTTAAAGAATGTTGGCAAGTGGAGAAGGTATATTTTGTTATTTGAAACTAGTTAAGAGTATTCAAGTTAATCCTTTAAGACTTTGTTAAGGTAAGAACATCAACCCTCCTTAACATTATTGTATTTTGATTAAGATTTTTGAACTAACGTTTGGTCTCTGAAACCTTATTCTTGTTGTCTAGGAAATCTTGCAATTATTTTAGGAACACAATAAATAAGTGGGGTTCAAACTACCATGACGTGCTTTTTAAAAGGTAATATTCATCTTCTTAAAACTCTAGTTTAATCTAAAGTATTGGAGCTAGTGCTATGTCTATCCTGCAATTATGATAGTCATAACTTAGTTCTTATTATGGTTTCTATTTAATTATTATGGGTTCAAACTAGCATGACGTGTTCTCTTTAAAATGTAATATTATAAGACATTCTTCTTAAAACTCTAGTCTATTCTAAATTGTTTAGATTAGAATATGTGTTGGAGTGCTCTGACTATCCTACAGTTATAGTAGTCATAACTTAGTTGTTGTTTATGGTTTCCATTCGTTTGCATCTAATTTGTTACATGTCATATGTTTCTATCAAAGAATAAAATTGGTGTTTAATGTCATTATTAGTTTCTATTGTTAAGTTCAAACTAAAATCTCTCTAGAATTATTATGTTGATATTGAATGTTTGTTTATTCTTAAAGAAGATAAAAGTTTGATGAAGTTATATTGGAAACATTCAGGACAGAAGTAGGAAGACGCTTGAGTTCAAGCTGGGTGTGGTGACGATGGGACTTCATGAAGCTCAAAAAGTCAATTATTTAGAGTCAACGAGTAATTTTGTAATTTTGAGGTTTAGAGTCTTCTGCTTATTATAGTTACCAATTTCATTTATCTTTGTATGTTGGATACAACTTGTGGAGGGACGAATAATTAAATTACTTTTGTTGAAGTGAATTAATTAATTGTTATGTTTGTTGAAAGTTAAGTTGTGTATAAAAATATCATATGACTTTTATTATATTCATATAAATATTGTTAGTTAGCCTTCTTCGATGTTAGTCAGTACCCCTGTAATGTTGTTTTTCGACTGACATTATAGTCCAGTTTTATACTAGTGATAACAGATTTATATATTAAATTGAATATTAATTTTCAATTAATGAAATATTTTTACTGACACTTACATATGTTGCAAAAGATACTTGCAATGACCATTGATCCACTTTGAGCAACATTCTTATATGTTACTAAAACTTAAGTTTCAGTGACAAACTTGTAACGTCACTCTATAAGACAAATAACAATAAATAATGTGTTGCTAAAAATGAGTTTTTAGTAACGCGTACGCATCGGTAAAAGTTGTCTTTTAGTGGCGTGGGTTGAATATGTCACTAAAACATTTAGCTATGCGGCTACGGCTACGGTGGCATTCTTAATGACGTACGTCTCACCGTTTCTAATACTTTTAGTGGCGCTTTTTCATCTTTAGCAACGTGTTTTATGTGCCAATGAATGTGATTTTTCTTGTAGTATATAAGCATGATCAAATTAATCTTGGGATTTTGAATCCGAAATATGTAATTATAACCATTTTAAATTACTATGATTGATACTAAACAAAATTCACGGAGATGTCTTGTACTTGGGTAGGCTCATATTGCGAAGGTTCTATTTCATGTGGGGTAATAACATATCAATTGCTATAATAATAAAGTCTATGAGAATAGGACAATGGGCTATGTGATTTATTAGTAAATGCTATTGGCACAATGTGGATTAGGTTGTTGGTATTTTTGTTAGAGTGATAGTTTCAGATGTGTTGAAGATCCTACATTGGAAAGATGGAGAGATCTAAAAATTATTGTAAATTACATGAGTTACTCCTCTCATTGTCAATTAGTTTTGAGATGGAACCTTGTGTTTATCTAGTATAGGATTTGTTACTGCAGTGTGATTGGTTGGTGTTATCATAAGACTGTAGTGTGCTTGTCTAATTTTATTACAGGCAAAACTCGAGCAACATGTTGTGCAACATGTCAAAGACATTGTCATAAACATTGTTACATGTCTGGCAGCAGATTCTGCATAATATCTTTTCCATATCTGTCTACGTGATTTGCAGAATATTTGTATCTACCTTATTTTCCTGTACAAAATATTTATTCACTAAAGAAATATATTCCTATAGCTAGCCTTATTTATATTGTACTCTTATTCATTTCTAGAGTTAGCCTCCTTACTAAAAAAGTATGTATTGAGAGATTTGAGCTTAGGGTTTGATCAAGCTTTAACCTTCATGTATTGTTATCGAAAATCTTTGTATTTGTTGTGAGAATTTTAGTTTGGCAGCCGTTGTTGAACTTGGGAGGAGTTTGATTTGATATTGTATTTAGGGAGAGCCTAAGTACGTTGAAGATCATGAAAATTCATATTTAGGGGAGCCTAATATGATGAATATGAGAGGATCTCACTCTTAGGGGGAGCCTAAGTATGTTATATTGAGGGGTTCTCATACAAAACTTGAAGAAACATTATTGTGGAAGTGAGGGAAGCTCAAACTTAAGGAGAGCCTAAGTTGAAACTGAAGAAGAAGCTATACATGAATCACTAAAGAGAGAGTCTATTAGATAAATACTTTCGTTGTAACTGTTAAACTCTTTATAGTGAAGTTTCATTCCACTGGGCACACTATCCCCCAGACATAATGTCGTTATTTTTCTGTTTGCTTTCATGTTGCCCACTTGTCATACATATTGTTGGTGACATCATGTTTGACATTCTGTGTTAGATCCACCTAATTTTTCAATTAGTATTAGAGCGGGTTGACTACTAGTTCATTGAGTATTCAATTGAGTCGATCAGGAAAGGTGGATCAACAACTCGTCATCATGTTTTAGATGGAACGAATTACTCGTACTGGAAGGCTCGGATGATTGCTTTTCTCCATCTTTTTACTCTATAGATGCTTTGGGATGTTGTGGTCAAAAACAACAATTTAGATTTGTATTTAGATATTCTTAGTAGAAAATGTAGTGTTGGGAGGTGAAACTATCTGCATGTTTCATCTTGAGGGGTCAAATTCATAGTTAAATGTTCGCTTGTAATGTCTCGAATAAAATTATTACTAAATGTTGACAACTATCTCTATCTGTGACAAAGTTAAGATAGTCAAATATTGACAGATGTTATAATTGTACAGTGAATAACCTCTTCGAGCGATAAAAATAGAATGACTAGTAAAAACATATCGACAATATTAATTAAAATTCGATAGGAGCAAAGCATACATGTTTATCCATCGCTAGTTTCTTTATATTCTGCCTATGAAGAGTCAAAAGGAGGATAATTCCAACTAGGAGAACTTTTCAAAGATGATCTTATTTCTCATATTTGTTCCTTTTGTATTCTAAAGGTTTATTTATGTTAGCAAAGAATAAACCTGAACAAAGGAAAGCTGACAAGATTTTCTATTGTCATTATGAATTATCCAACTAATTCTCATTTGTTCTTTGTTGTGTAATCTTAATGCATGATTCAGAATGATTTTAAATTTTGTTAAAAAATCAAACGTTAAAACATGTTTTGAATAACTTAAAATAAAATAAAATAATATTATTAAAATTGATTTGAAATGATTAAAAATATATATATATATGTTTTAGAAATACTCTTGAATCCATGATGTTTCCAACTTGGGATCATACCTCAATTGGCCACTTTTTCACAAGGCAGATTTGAGAAGGCCCTCCAAGGTTAGAGGAGCAATTTTTCTCTATGGGAAGGAAGACGATATACTTACAATGAGCATCTTCAAGCCACGATTTTCGATGTAAGCTATGAGTTGCTTTTTGTTTTTAAAGTGCTTTTGGAATGATGTTATATGAATATGTGTACTTGATTTAACTTTTCGGGGTTGTTTGGAGGTCTAACATGAGATGATATATCCACACATCTTATATCATCTTAGTGTTTGGAGGCTCATTATCCTATCTCACTTATTTTAATTGTTTGTGGGTCCATTTTTTAAACGTGTTTTGTATCTCGATGTTATTTTCATTCTATGTATCATATATCATCCCAATGCTTAAACATACTCAATCATATTCAATTGATCATACTCTATCAGAATTCCCCAGATATCAGAACTCTCCAGACATCAAAACTCCCTACATCTTATATCGTCTCAACGCCCCAAACAACCCTTTTGTATTTAATTTTGAAAATAAGTTATTTCAAAAAAAAAAAATTAGTGTTTAACAACCAAGTATATTTTAAACAGTTTGTATTAAAAGAGTTTACACAAAAATGACATTTTTGAAAAACGTTTTTCTCTTATCAATCCAAACGGCCCTATAATTGCTCGATTTCAGTGGAAATTGACAAATGGTTTTCTATACGAACTCTCTATTAAATGATGGCTTTAGACACCCTTAACTGTATGATACTCCTAAGCAAATATCAATCATGCACAAGATAAAAGCTCCAAAGAAAAGGTCAAGAAAGGGCTATTTTGATGATCAACACCAAATTATAAGAATTAGGGAGGTGTTTGGACTCCAGCTTCAACTTCAACTCCAATTACAATAGTTGATGTTTTCAACTATTATAACTTACAATTACATACAGTATTACTATTTCAAATCCCCCTATATTACAGTATTTACTATTTTTCTATCCATACTAAAATAGCTTGTGCCCCAAAATAGATTATTATATTCCAAACTACAATAATATACACCCCAAACACAAACTATTATAACCCATAAATTATAATAATTAACCACTTTATATAATAACTAACTTAGCACCCCCAACACCCCTAAATTCTTACACAAGGATATAGTTTAAAACAATATCCAAGTTTTGTGAGACTAACATGTTGTTCAAGCTTAGGGGAAAAAATCATGTCATGAACATATTAAAATTATAACTAGATTGAACCATAGACTAGCCTCCAAAAGTGTTACAAAATTCAACTCATATTGCTACTAAAGTGAAACAAAAAAGAAATACAACTTAGACCCACATGGACCCTTGATGGGGCCTTCACTCATAATGTGAAAAGAAAAACTTAACATACTCGTGTATATATATATATATATATATACACACATAAGCCTCATAAGTTAATTGAATTATCGTTGGTGAATGACTAAAATAAACCTTTATAAATAGAAATATACTATATATTGGATAAAATTGTTGTAAATATTTCAAAATATAGCAAAATGTCACTATCGATTAGTGATAGACTATTACTATCTATTAATGATAGTTGTAAATAAGTTGACTTATTTTGGTATATTTGAAAACAACCCTATTTCCGAATCCAAAATGAATTTAATTTTTAAGAAAAAAGTAAATAAATAAACACAAACAAGCATCCCTTTCAAAATCATACCTCCCCCTCGAAAACAAAATAAAGAGACAAAGGGAGAATCTGTGTCTCAAAATAAATGGGTCCTACACTACACTACAATACAATTCCAACCAACTTTAAAACCATTATTGAACCAAATATTAAACCTAAGCTACGGTTGTTCACCTACAACATGGCAAAACCCTAAAAAGTAACAAGAGTGGGCCCTCTTATTATAATTCTTCAAGGCTAATTTTGTCTTTTCACACCTATGTCTGAGGAAAAAAAATCCAAAAAGCAAACATAGCCCAAAAGAAATTAAGGCATGTCACGTTGACACAAATATCCGAAAATATGAGACATGGTCAACGTCAAATCATCCTAACTTTGTAATAATCTATACGCTTTGGTTGTTTCTCATTTGTTTTGTTCCTCAATTATTAATCTATCTTATTCTCTTTAGGCAAGTTTTGGATATTTTTTTCCATCATTCATAGTTATTATTTGGAAATTTATTTTAACGGGTAAATTCGTTGAAAATATTTATACATAATAATAAAATATCATATAGACCGTGAAGATAGACATAGATAGTAGTCTATTGTGGTCTATCACAGGTAGACGGTGAAATTTTTCTAAATTTGTAAATATTTTTGTTCATTTTTCTATGTTTGAAAACAACTCTTATTATTCTAATGTCACACACACACATATATATATACGCTTTTCAGTTTCTAAGTTTGATCTAGTTTTTATTTGGTTTATAGATTTTCAATATTAATATCTTGATTTTTGTTTCAGTTCTATTTGGCAATTTTACATTCTTACACTTGAATTTTAAGCTTAATTTTCATTTGGTTTCTATATATATTTCAATATTTTACATTTTATCCTCTAGTGTTCACTAGCATTCACTTTCACTCTTTGGCTATGACTTTTGATTAATTAATTTAATGTAATTTAATTAATTTTAATAGTGATTAAGAAAACTAGTAAAAATTGATTTAATTCTTTTAAATCAATATATAAACCTTAAGGATTGAAAAATATATAGCGGAAAAATTAAATATAAAAATGTAAATCTTGAAATATATGGACCCCAGATAAAAATAAAATTCAAAACTTAAAGGATAAATATGTAATATTGTGAAATTTAGTGACCAAATAACAATCAAAATCAAAATGCAAGGGTAAAAATATAAAATTTTAAAATTTGGAGACTAAATGAAACTAACTCAAATCCTAGGGACAGTTGTTTTTCCTTTTTTTTTTTCTTTTATTATCATTGTCCATAAACATTTTAGAAGGAAAAAAAAAAATCTTCAAGTTTTAATGTTTTAAATTTCTTCTACAAACTTACGAAATTATTGTAATAAAATCATTTTTTCATTTTGTTAGTACTACGGATGGGGCATTATAAATAGGACCTTTATAAGGTGTAGGAATGATTGATATTGATCACAAGACTGCAAATAAAGAGTTCTCTACCAAATTTCTCAAGTTTACCTAGAAGGTTATTTGTCAATTTCTCTCAAAATCCCTTAAAAGAAGCTCCCAAAAACGCTGATCTTTGTCAAACTTATATCAAAGAAGACCTTGTGGTAAAAGGAGATTAGGTCTCATGGGAGTTGGAGCACAAGGACATAGACCTGCCTAACACGTTTTCTTTCGAGGTATATAAAAGCTTTACCTTTTTAATATACGTTTAATTTTAAAAAAAATCAAATTGATCCAATATTTACGTTGCAGGATGAAGTGTTCATTCCCTTCATATAATAGGGATCAACCTAGGGTTTCCATAATCCTTTTAGGAAAATGATTCATATTTCCTTCATCCTATTAGGAATAGGACTCTTTATCCTAAAGGAAATATTTGGTGTTCGTGTGGTCTTACCAAAAATAAGCTCCAAAGAATGAGACAAGTTGGGCTCGATTTGCCAATTGGCCCAAGCAGTCCAATGATTTTGCCCTCTCTTCTTTGGTATCTGTATGAAGGAAAGGAGCGATTGAAAGGTCGAGGTGGGCCAATTGGGTCAACCGACCCAATTTCTTTGCTCTCTTGTCTTTGACATTTGTCAAAATGATGGCGAGTTGGCCTTACCTAAAGATGAGACGGTCCAATCAAGTTGCGACCCAATTGCTTTGCCCACCTTCCATTGGCTTCTCCTTTAGGTCTGTTTCTGCTTATCTTGGATCTATTTGAGATGAGACAATTTTTTTTATTTTACTTTACGATTTGGCTTCCTCTCTTAAATTGTCTCTCGGACCTAAAATTATCTATAACAGTTGCTAAAGATTATAAGTGGAGTAAATATAAAAAAGAAAAATAGAGATTGTCCAGAAAATTAAGATGAAATTGTATTTGGAAGCCTTGTGAATTTTGAGCATATTACCTTGGATGTAGGATTGGCAACAGGGTCGGGGGCGGAGCGGGGGGGCGACTCCCCATCCCCATCTCCGCGGATGTTATTACCCCCATCCCCACCCCCGTCCCCGCCAATTGAAGTGGGGAACGGGGACGGGGATTACCCGCCGGGAAAACGGATCCCCATGGGGACCCATCCCCGCTTTTGTGTATATATATATATACATGGGCTGTTTTTATATATAAAAATGAATCAAAATATTTACAAAATATAATAAAATTTTAAAATTATCAATGATAGACACTGATAGACACTAATAAACTTCTATCAGTGCCTATTAGTGACATTGTTAGACACTGATAGAAGTCTATCAGTGTCTATCAACCTCTATCATTAATAGTTTGAAATTTTGCTATATTTTATAAATATTTTCAACAATTTTACCATTTGAAATAATTTTTCTATATATATATTAAAAAAATAAAAAAGTTAATCGGGGACGGGGTGGGGATATCCTCCCCATCCCCGCTTCGTCCCCGATTGAGGACTCGGTTAGGATCTCCGATTTGACCCCATCCCCAGTCAAAGTTTTCTCACCCCGATTGGAGATTCGACCCCACGGAGATTTTTGCCAACCCTACTTGAATGGATGAGAGATTTTTGCCAACCCTATTTGAATGGATGGGGAGCTTTCATTTATATCTCATTAGCAGTACTCCACAAACAATTTGTAGCTAGGAAAAAGAATTTAAAATAGAAGTTAAACCTTGTACAAATGGAAGATGGATTTATCTTTCAATCATTTGCTCCATGTTTTTTTTGAAACAAAACAACAAAGGGGATGAAAATAGAAGGAAAAGAAAAAACATTTTAAAAGGAAAAAAGAAAAAAAGAAAAAAAGGAAAAAAGGAAAAAAGGAATGGAAACAAAGAGTTAAATCAAAGCCAATAATTATTGTGCAATATGAAATGACTTCGATTCTATCATCTCATGCCCGTGTAATGAATATTTGGTTTTCAAAAATTGTCTATAAACAACTCCTCTCACCCATATATTTCTATCTTCTATCATCTATTTTATAATAATATTTTCAAAAATTAAGTTAAGTTTTGAAAAGTAAAAAATATATAATTTAAAAACTTTTTTTTTTCTTACCATTTGACTGAGAACTTATCTTTCTTTAAGAAAGATGAAAACCATGATTGAAAAATTGAGAGGAAACAAGCATAAATTTAAATCGTAAAAAAAAAAAAAAAAAAGGACTTGTTTGGTAAAGAATCCAAATTCTATTTTATATTTTCGGATTCACTGTGTTCAATATATATATATATTTGGCAGATAACCCGAATTCTTTTTCTAAAAACTATTTTCAGATTTTGTGATCCAAACAACATAATTTCTGAAAACAACATTTTTATGTTTTCATTATATCCATATTTTAAAATTTGAATTTTAAAGTGCATAATTATAATAAATAAAGATGAAAACACTTATAATTATAGAATGTCATGTTATAAACTCAATTTATTTTCTGAAAAATAGAATATGTAATATGTAATGTATTATAAATTTTATAATATTACAAAGTAATAATTATACACTAAAATTTAACACAAAACACATTCATAAATAAATTAATAATATTTATTGTCAACCAATATTTAATGGGTAACTACGACAAGTTTTTATGATTTATAAATATAATGTCAATCGCATTTTAAACAATTATTTAAATTAAAATACAGTTTTTGAATCTACTCTCAAAACACATATATGAAAATATGAAATACAACTTTGTTTTTAGATTCTCTGTCAAACATGCCTTAGTTTTTCATCACCCACATAATTGATAGTAAAACTATCAAAAGTATTCAACCCACCAAAATGAATTCATAACTCTAATCTTGAGTGCAAGCCTCCACAGAGATACGTTTGAAGTGGTGTCTTGATTAAGTCTATATGAAACTAGTTAGAATTAGGATGCAAAGCATATGAGAATTGTAATCATCAATTTAACTCAACAAACAAAGTTGTATGCTAGTAACCATTAATGGAGCGCTTGGGGCATAGATTCGAAATCAAAAGTCTGGGAATCAAATGTTTGAGAACTTATTTGAGGGAGTTCTAAGACTTGAGAATTACAAATATCTATGTTTGGGGTGCGAGATTTGAAGGTCTGAAATTTTGAAGCTATGTTCGAGATGCAACAATGAATTTAGGTAATCTGACTTTTTTTTTCTTGTTTTTTAGTGGTTGTTTTGTGAATTGTACTACCTCTAATGCATTTACATCCATTTTTTTTTTTTTTGAAATAATTTTGAAATAATTTTGGGGCCAAATGATATAAAAGACTATTCCATTAGTTAGAATTTTTTATATACGAAAATAAAAATATGAATTTCACATGAATAACAGGTGTTATGGGCTGATAAAGTTAAATTGTGCAAAAACATGCACTTTGAGATAGGCTTTAAATATGCCTAATTTTGAAAAAGAAAATATTTATTTTTGAATTTTAAAAATTGTTTTTGAAAAAACCCCATTTGAGAATTTTTCGTTAAATAAGATAGAATTTAACGTGATTGCTAATATGGGAAATAAAATCGTTGAAGGGGTAGTTGATGCGTAAAAATTGATTATATAAAGGATTTTTACAATATCTTTTTTACGATGAAATTAATTTTAAAAACAATCTTGATAATTATAAACGATTCTATAGATGGTTTCTAATTTTTGTTGATAATTTGTCACGACAAATTTCATCTTTTGTTTTTAATGTAAAAATGAAACATTTCACGTTTAGAAGCATAAGTGAAGCATATTCTAAAATTTAGGATTACTATGCATAGTTTAACTTAAATACTTATAGCCAACAAAATTATAGATCAACTAGTGCAAATCATGTAATCTCGCCATTTCACATATTGTTGACCTAAAAAATGAATCATAATAAATATGTATGAATTATACTTTTACCGTACCGTTTCTTTTTTTAAGAATTACTTTTATCATATGTTAATGCCAAGGAAATGGTTATTTTTTTGTTCACGAGTAAAATATCCTTGTGTTAATCCGTGGAGAAACATAAATTATTTAAATTATTGATGGAAAATTACAAATGACAGATAAAATTGAAGACGAAGTGAGAAACAAGTACTTAAAGGCTCCATTTGGTAGTCATTAAATTCTGTTTGATTGTTTTTTAAAATCTGTTTTTAGTTTTTCAATTTTTAAAAAACAAAATTATTAGGTTATTGTTTTTGGGGTTTTTTATTTGTTTTTTTAACTAAAAAAACACGTTTGCTAATTGTATTTTTGCTTTCCGCTTTAAAAAAATCAATATAAGTTTTTGACGGTTTTTTAATTTTATATTTTAAAAAAATGATAAAATCAAATTATTTTTCAGTAATTTTCTATTTAATATACATAATTATAAAATTATATATTTAATTTAACCTTTTTTTTTATATAAATTCCATAGTGACAAAACATTATCATATTTTAAATACATGAATTAATCACAAATGAAATTAAGAAAAATAAACATAATGACAAAATAAAAGAAAATAATAATAGTTTTAGTTTTAGTTTATTAATATCCTTTGAAGAAAAGCATATCCGTCTATTTTTATTGGGTCATTTTTAGAAAACACACTCTTTTAGGAAGGAACGAGTTTTAAATATTGAAATTGGTTATTCATATTTTTCAATCATTTTAACTTTGAATTTTTGAAATTTTAAAAAAAATAATATATCCTTGTTAAAATGAAAAATGAGAATTGATGTGAATATAAAAGGTAAAACAAGAAAATATTTTTGACATTATTTGTCATTTATTTTTATATGTAAAAAACAATAGAGATTGCCATTACATTATAAAATGAAATTAAATAAAAGTGAAAGATTTGAAATTTAAGAGAACTGAACCCAAGACCTGAAAAGATGATAGCAACTTTAACATTAGTTCAAAGAACCATATGCGTTTTTTAAAACAAAAATGGTTTTTGAAAATAGGTTTTTTTAATTTTCTTAACCATTTTCAAAAAATTTTTAAAATTGAAAAACAGAAAACTCAAGAATTCAATTAGTAACTGTTTAATCTCTGGTTTCTAGTTTTTGAAAATTAAGTTTATAAATACTCATTTCACCTCTAAGTTTCTTGTTTTGTTACCTACTTTTTACCAATATTTTAAAAAATCACGTCTTGTTTTAAACACTAAAAAAAGTAGTTTTTGTTATTGTAACTTGAATAAAAATTCAACTCTTTTACTTAAAAAAGATGTAAACAATTATAAAAAATTTGAAAGAAAATAAAAAAGCAAATAGATTAGTAAACATGGTCTCAATTAGATATCAAATAGAGCTGTTTTTAAGAATTAAAAACCAAAAACTAAAATACAATTGATCATCAAATGATCCATTCTCAATTAGATATGAAATAGGTACCTTGTTGTTTCTTAACTTCTCTTTTTCACACTCATTTAATACAAGTAAAACAGCACAAACATACCATCTTATTTAAAAGTTAGAACTTCTAAAATTAATGGTAAATATTAAAATTAACAACAATTATTCAAATGGTTCTCTGAGTACTGTTTTATATTAAAAAGTACATTATTATAATCTATTTTTTAAAAAATTATTATAGCTAATAAGTAATCATCGAAAATCGAAAATCGGAAATTTAATGTTTACTATGAATTTCTGCATTGAGCTAAATTATACTTAGCTGTTGTTTTATAGGTATGAATATTATCGTAAATTTATTGACCATGATTTCGTTTTTAATTTTTTATTTTTAAAAATTAAGTCTATAAATACTATTTGTGCCTTTAAGTTTTTTTTTTTATTATCTACTTTTTATCAATGATTTTAAAAACCAAGTCGAAATTTGAAAACTGGAAAAAGTAGCTTTTAAAAACTCATTTTAAATTTTGACTAAGAATTCAATTATTGTACTTAAGAAATATGTAAATCATAGTAAGAAATGGGAAGGAAATATGTTTAATTTTCAAAAACAAAAAATGAAATGATCAAATAGAGCCTAAATGTTTGAGTTTTAATTGTTTGTGTTTGAATATGGACAATAATTATGGTATTTGCATGTGCTTCGTTCCTAGAAGTTGGAACCCTAGAGTTGTTTACTCAAAATGCACAATAATTAATGTCTGAAAGTTAAAAATATTAGCTATGCTCGGTTTGACATTAATAGGTGGTGTTTTGATACCCTTAGTGTATGTGTTATATGTAATTGTTGAGTTAAGTCTAAAGATCATTTATTCTTTGATTGCCCTTTTAATCAGATTGTCTTGGGGATATACTCTTTGTGGGAAAGGTGTTCTCACAAGATCTCTTGTTGTGGTATTGAGTTCAATTGGATTTATTATTTTAATGCGGGTAATCGCTTGAGATCTTTTTAATTTGTGTCTATGGGGTTACCTTGTGTCCTCCTCAAGTGATTAGTTATATTATAGGTGTTTCTTTGTTGTTTTAAATGGTTTGGAGCCTCTATCAAGGGGACTCGAGAGGGCTCTTCTCCTTGAGATTTTTTGTCTTGAGTAGTGGGTGCTTAGATGGTTTTTTGTTTGTTATTTTCTTCATTCCTTTATTTGTTTTTTGATTGTGCCTTGATCTTAGGCTATGAGGTCCAATGTGCACTTTACCGCAATTCGAGATCTTTGCAAATAATAATAATAATAATAATCAATGTACTAATTAAAATTTTCAAGTCCAAGTAATATAATAACATCTAACAATTACTTAAAATAATTGTCGTTGATTAATTAATATTAACGAATTAATTGGGTTATATATATATTTTTTAAACTAAAAATCCCACCTAAAAGGTATTAGATAACTCAGGTTATCTTAAAGTTTCATAAATAATAATATCTTAAATTTTATATAGTGAAATCCTATGAAACAATCAATAATATTAAATATATATCTAAAAAATCATGATAAAATCTATGAAACAAAAATATCCTAAGGGAGCGTTTGAGGCAATGAGTTAGTTATTATAGTCATGATTATTATAGCTGAGTTATTATAGTTTGTGTTTGTGTTGTAGATTATTTTAGTTTGATTATAATAGTATGTGTTTGATGTGTAAATTATTTTAGTTTGAGAAGAAAATAGTAACCATGGTAGTAAATAATAATAAAAAAAAAATAAAGATAAAAATAGTAAATACTGTAGCAAATGGGAGAGAGGTGGTTATTATATTTGGATGATAACCCTCACCCTCAACAACAGTCTTCTAAAAGATTTGCATAACAGTCCCTCGAAATGATCTATTTCAACAAAATTAAGTTCTTGAATTGTCTTTTATGAAACTCCATTGATTACATGACATATCGGAAATCTTGTGATTCATTGAGAAGATAATTTTAGAAAAAAAAAACAACAAACTTGCTCTTATATAGAGTGAAAGACGGTTTGGATTGATTTGATATTTTTTTTTAAAAAAAATTCATTTTTATTTAAACATTTTTTAAAATAAAAATCGATTAAAATATACTAAAAAATTATTCTGAGAAATCCAGAATTTTGAGTCGTAGTTCGTCCACTTGTAGAAATCCAAAGTTCGTACTTTTCGAACTCTTTCTCGACCTTTTGTACCTTAGTTCGTCCACAATGCTACAAAACTACTTTCTAGGGTTCAGAAGTACCTTTTGTACCAAACTTCGTCTAAATTTTAAGTCATAGCAGACTTCCACTTGTAGAAATCCAAAGTTCATTCTTTTCGGAATCTTTCTCGACCTTTTGTGCCTATGTTCATCCACAATTGTACCAAACTACTTTCCCCGGTTCATAAGTGCCTTTCGTACCAAACTTCGTCCAAATTTTTAGTCGTAGCAGAATTCCACTCGTAGGAATCCAAGGTTCGTTCTCTTCGGACTCTTTTCCAACCTATTTTGACTAAGTTCATCCGCAATGGTACAAGACTACTTTCCATGGTTCATAAGTACCTTTTGAACCGAACTTCGTCCAAATTTTTAGTCATAGCAGACTAAACTATTTTCCAGGGTTCATAAGTACCTTTTGAACTAAACTTCTTCCAAATTTTTTAGTCATAGTAGACTTCTACCTGTAAAAATCTAAAGTTCGTTCCTTTCGGACTCTTTCTCGACCTTTTGTGCCAAAGTTCGTCCGCAATGGTACAAAACCACTTTCCAGGGTTCATAAGTACCTTTTGAACCAAACTTCGTTAAGATTTTTCGTCATAGCAAACTTTCACTTGGAGAATTCCAAGCTTCGTTCTTTTTGGACTCTTTCTCGTCCCTTTGTGCCTAAGTTTGTCCGCAACGGTACAAAACTACTTTCCACGGTTCCTAAGTAGCTATTGAAGAAAACTTCGTCCAAAATTTAAGTCATAGCAGACTTCGACTTGTAGATGTCCAAAGTTCGTACTTTTCGGATTCTTTCTCGACCTTTCGTGCCTATGTTTGTTGACATCGGTACAAAACCATTTTCCAGGGTTCATAAGTACCTTTTGAGCCGAACTTCGTCCAAATTGATTATCAAATTATTTCATTTTTTCTAAAATAATTTAATCTTTAATTTATATATATATTTATTTATATATATAAAAGTCTTAGGTTTAGTTGGATGAAATTAAAAATAAAATAAAATAAACCCAAATTGAAACCTATACAATGCACTTTTTTCAAAATAATATAATCAATAATTATTATTGGGCCCACATTGCATAAAATCCTTCACCAAAGCTCATCTCACTCACCAACGTGCTTCCCTCCCCCAAACCCCAAACCAACGTAAATAATATTATTATTGTTGTTTTTTAATTTAATCCATTTATTAGGAAACGAAATATTTTTTTCCTATTTTTTATTTAATTTTTAGATTTTAAATGCTATAAATTTTGATTATTAAATTTTGAGTTACATTTCAATTTAGTTTATAAAATTCAAAATATTATTATTTTACTCTTAAAATTTAAAGTTTATTTTCTTCTAGATTTCAAAATTTACATTTTAAACCTCAACCTTTTATTAAATATTCATTTTTAATCATTAACGTTAATACCTATTTATAAATTTAAAATAAGTATGGAGTGAAAATTTAAATTTAATTTTGATAATGATAAAAAATAGTAAACTTTAATTAGTTATTATTATTTTAAATTAATTAATCAATATTAATATGGAAAGAAAATGTGTATTTAGTGAAAAATTGAATTTAAAAATATAAAACTTAAAACTTTAAAGATGAAATCGAAACAGAATTCAAATCTTAACCAAATTTAAAAACTAAATTAAAATCAAAATCAAAATTAAACTACAACCATTTGAACGTAGATACAAAACAAAATGGAGATGTAAACCTAGAGATAAAAAAAGTAATTTTTTTTTTCATATTATTATTATCAAATGTTTATTTAATTAAGAAAAAAACAATTTCCACTATCTTTACTTTGGAAATGTTTTCTTGTTTCCTTTTTCCGCTCCCAGTCGATGCCAAAGCAACCAAAAGAAAAGAAAAAAACAAAACTTTAATTAAAAAAATATTTTTTAAAACAATTTTTAAATATATCAATTTTGTTTTCGTCTTTGACTCTGTACTTTTTTCCTGTTTGACAAACTTCAGACTCTGATTCTCTCTCCTCTCCCTCTCTCTTTCCTCTCCGCCGGAGCTCCGTCGTCAGCACGTTTTCCGTCCGATAATCCTCTTTTTCCCCTATCATCCCGGCGGTTTGCCGTCATACTCTTCCTTTTCCGGCAGAAATCTCTGTTTCTTTGCCGGAGAGTTGGAGTAGATGTCCTGTGGTTTGGCTTTACTTGGAATGGAGATGCTGTGGTTTAGCTTTTGCAGGTGATTGATAGATCTGGAAGCTTAGGAGGAAGGGAGAAATGATGTTTTCCTTGAGAGAGATGGTTTTGTGTGTGTTGTAATCGACGATGTTCATGTATGGATGAGGTAGTCGGCGTAGATGATGACCGGAGCTCAGGCTACTTTTCGGCGAGGGTGGTGGATGTTCGGTGAATCTCTCACATGGAATGGCAGATCTTGTTAGCTACGGGAATGCCAACCGTGACACTGAGCAGGTCTCGATTTCTAATTTTTCATTCGACATTAGTGTGGGAACATTTCAGAGTTCTGTGGTTTAGCTTTGAATTCTATCTTTTTCTTCTCATTTTGAAGCTTGTTGGTGTACTGTTCTGAGTTTAGGGGAATTTTACCTTCCAATTTGGTTTCGTAACTGCTGCTGTTTTTCGATTATTTGAACTATACTGCGTTACTTATAGACATTCTTTAGAGCCGAAATTGTTCTCATAGTGTACTGCGAATTTTCCGAAACCATTTCCTGGAATTGTGCACCTGTGATTACTATACGATGGATTTCAGATCCCTAAATAGTAATGTTTTTTGAGTCCTGCCAAAAGTGGGAAGGAAAAAGTTAAAGAATATATAATAATCAGAAACGTTTGTTCATATTCGTTTGTTGCTTCTTCATTAATTTAGAATGCACATAAAGGTAAACTAAAATAATAATAATAATAATAAATAAATAAATAAAACGGGCAGTTACTCGCTGTGTTGAATTTTAATGGTTTGTTTTGCTAGTCATTCGTGTCAAAATGAACTGATATTTGCAGGTGATAACTTCTTTTAAATCTCATGTTTGCTGCAATGTCAGTGCAATCTCTTTCAAGTTGATGACTATCAGAAAAAGACCTTTGTGAAACTTAATTAGTTTCGAGTACTGTGGTTTGCATTTAATTTTACTAACGCTGTCTACGCTTACAATCTTTTGACTCTTTACTCCTATTCTTTTATAATTTGCAGGCACTAATTGCTTTGAAGAAGGGTTCTCAACTCCTCAAGTATGGTCGTAAAGGGAAACCAAAATTTTGTCCATTTAGACTTTCTAATGTGAGTTTGATTTAATTATTTTATTTATTTTAAATAAATTGTTATCTGCATTTGTGGCCTGCCATTCTTACTTTGATGAGTAAGTCAATTTTAGTTTCATCAAATTGAATCATATATTTGGATAAATGATAAAATTAATTTCATCCTCAACGAAATTTTCTTATAAGCAAACCAATAAATCATATATCTAACTAACAAAACACCTTTAAGTCAACCAAAAACATATTCAAATCCACAAAGAAAAAAAATCCACCCACAAAATTGAGTGGTTTTGGAAAGTCCGAAGTCAGCATTAAAATGATCAGACTACGATAGAAAATGTCAATAAAAAAAAAAAAGAAAAACTGCCAGTGGCACCCAGTCACCCACAATAATAGAGGTTTGAATTTACTGATGCTGAAGAATCAGTAGATGAGTTTCAATTAGGAATGGAATACCACTCAAGCACAAAGTTAGTTGCTCCACAAACTGTGTTAAGGCACTGCAGCTGGCTCGACATCTAGAGGAAAATCATTGATAAGGTGTGGGTCGCTAGAGCAGTAGAAATTGAGGCAAACTTTGAATACTAGATAGAATCTCAAAATTACAGGGGTCAAGGTTGGCCAATGAGACAATGGGGAATAAGCTTTAGTATTGAGTGGGAAACAACCTGGATTGCCAGCTAAAGTCCCTAAATAATCCCTCCCCCCGGCCGAAACCACAGTACTGCCCTAGTTTAGGCCAATTCTCCTGTGAAGAGTGTTAATTTTACTAAGTATTCAAGTTCAAACTTAATATGACACTATTAAACATTTAAAATTAAATATGAATAATTCAACTAACTGTAAAGATAAAATATGATTTTTCTTAATCTTTATCGTTGAAAATGACTGTTGGTTTGTTGAGAAGGGTAATGCTTTTAATCTCAATCTTTATTATTCCTTGTTCATCTATGATCACTCGATGCTATTTATACAATGTGCTAGCAATACTATCGACATACTTGTGCTTGGAAACAAGCATAGGGATCAAAGATAAGTTTTGTTGTTTGATTGTGGCCAAAATTGTCATAGAGATCAAACAATGGAAGATTCGTGTTGTAATTGTAGTAAGCCACTCTTCAAGATTGTTGGTTGGAAGAGATGAATGTGTTCATGGAAGCTTTTCTGATGAAACAACCTTGAGATTTCATGAAAACCCTCTTACCTTGGATGTTGTATATTTGGGAAGGAATCTGAAACATGAACAACTGAGTTAGAAAATTAGAAAGGAAGAAGTACAAGAAGGAAGGAGTAGAAAACCACAAAGGAAGAAGTGTAAGAAGGAAGGAAAAGTGGCATCTAAAATGGGTGAATTGGTAGTTATAAGAGGTGATTGGAGGGCAATGATCAGTTTCCTGGAGGGAGAGTTTGCAAGTGTTGAATCATTAAAGAACAATGGTTTGCCTCGTGAAAGTTGGTGGCCAGTGGATTTCCCAAGAAAACTATTGAATGTGCAACTGGTAGATTGAATTTTGAAGAATACAATTTGTTGAAAATCATAGGAGCCAAAAGAATTAAAGGGGGAAGCAAAAAAATAGTAATCAAATTTTGTGCTAAAGTATAATCAACTGGAAGCAATGATAACTTGCCTCATTGGAACATTTAAGAGATATTTCCTTCTTTTTCTTTCATCTTTTAAATTGAAAAACAACAGAATATGTATGCATAAAATATGGGGGCCACATGGGCTTGTTTGTCTTGATATTTCCTTTTGCACGGTTTTGAATTTCTTATCCAATCTGATTTCCATTTCACCTTTTCTTATATCTACTTTTTTTTTATTGTAAAAGTAACCGTGTTTTCATTTCACTTGAGGATGAATATTTTTAAATGCAATATTTGTTGATACTGGAGCCAATCTATGTAGAGATCAAGCGTTTGAGGTTAATGTCAATCAAAACGCTTGATGTCTGGTTTATATGCTCATGCTTGCATGTAGCTTTGCCATGACTTATCTGACGTGTTTATCACAGTTATAGATTTTCAGTTAATTGAAATTGCAGGATGAGTTATCTTTAATTTGGATTTCAACTTCTGGTGAAAAGAGTTTGAAATTAGCTTCTGTATCAAGAATTATTCCTGGACAAAGAACTGTAAGATCGATGATTTTTTTTTTCACTCTTCACATAAATTTTTTTTTGATGATAGTGGTCAAACTTGATACATGTGTACTTCAATTGTGTCAGGCTGTGTTCCAACGATATCTACGACCCGAGAAGGATTATTTGTCATTTTCTCTGATTTACAACAATGGAAAACGATCTCTTGATCTGGTTGGTGATGAACAATCTTATTTTTTGTAATCAGCAGTCATTGCTTCTAATTTTTTTTTATGTAATTTCAATATGTTCTGGCTTTTCAGATTTGTAAGGATAAGGTCGAGGCTGAAATTTGGATAGCGGGTCTGAAAGCATTAATAGGTTCTGGTGATGGTGGGCGTTCTAAGATTGATGGATGGAATGATGGAGGCCTCTATCAAGATGTAATCTGTCTACTTGGAATTGTTTAATAGTTAAACATGCATGCTCCATGTGTTCAATAATGTTAAACAATTTGCACATTTTAGCTTGGAAAGCTCATGGAGACCATTATAATTGACTCTCTGATAACAACTCTGCTCCTGTACTAATGATTAATAAAAACTGTCATTAATCTTTTATGATGGGACATACGTTGTCATTCATTAGTGAGGTTGGTACTGTTGTTATGTCAGTGGGTTTATGATGCTGTCCAAAATTTTCTGCATTTGTCTCGGTATTAAAAATCCAATGAGCTGGACGTTTTTCAAACCTATGTATATTTTATTTGAAAATCCAATGATTTCTGACATTCTATAATTGTTGGTCCGTTAATGTTCATGAGATGTTAAATATTCTTTTTGTATGAAATGAAGATCTGTGTCATTGAGCCATTGGGTCTAGGATGTTTGGCAAAATTTATCGCATTTGTATTGTATGAGTGAGTCGAATATTTTAGTTACTGTCACTTCTCTTGCTGTTAAGTTCAGAATTTTAGGTGCTGATGCCATAAAAAGTCATTATAAAGTTTTCTTGTGTATTCCTATATCAATGCTCTTGGATTTATTTCAGGACAACAGTGACTTAACTTCAAGTAGCCCAAGTGACAGCTGCAATAGTGTTGCTAGAGATATCAGCTCTCCTGAGGTCTGTGCTAGTTTTAGTCCAAATAAATCTCCAGCAAGCGTTAGGTCTGAGGACCCTACAAGGTCACATGTACCATTGAACCAGACAAATATGCAAGCGAAAGGATCTAGTTCAGATATTTTTCGAGTAAGTGTTTCAAGTGCTCCTAGCTCCTCCAGTCATGGCTCTACACCAGATGACTGTGATGCTCTAGGAGATATATACATATGGGGTGAGGTTATTAGTGATAATTTTATGAAGCCTGGGGCTGATAGAGCTATTAACATGAGCTCAAGGACAGATGTTCTACTTCCAAAGCCACTGGAGTCCAATATTGTTCTAGATGCACAACATATAGCCTGTGGTGTCAGGCATTCTGCCATAGTCACAAGGCAAGGGGAGGTGTTTACATGGGGTGAGGAGTCTGGAGGAAGGCTTGGCCTGGGAATGGGGAAGGATGTAACACAACCTCGCCTTGTTGAAGCCTTGGCAGCTACTACAGTTGATCTTGTGGCATGTGGAGAGTTCCATACCTGTGCTGTTACTATGGACGGGGAACTTTATACTTGGGGAGATGGTGTACATAATGCCGGGCTTCTTGGTAATGGAACTGATGTCAGCCATTGGATGCCAAAGAGAATCTCAGGTATTCTTGAGGGGCTTCAAATTGCATTTGTAGCATGTGGTCCGTGGCATACAGCATTGCTCTCATCTATGGGGCAACTATTCACATTTGGCGATGGTACTTTTGGGGTTTTGGGTCATGGTGACAAAAAAAGCATTTCATATCCGAGAGAAGTGGAATCCTTAACAGGCTTGAGGACAATTGCTGTTGCATGTGGAGTGTGGCATACTGCTGCTGTGGTTGAAGTTATTATGACACAATCTAGTACCAGCATCTCATCAGGAAAATTATTTACATGGGGTGATGGTGATAAGAATCGTTTAGGACATGGAGACAAGGAACCCCGGCTTAAACCTACATGTGTTCCTGCACTAATTGACCACAATTTTCATAAAATTGCTTGTGGTCACAGCATAACTGTTGGATTGACAACATCAGGACAAGTTTTCACAGTTGGAAGTTCAGTTTATGGTCAACTTGGAAATCCCCATGCTGATGGAAAGCAACCATGTTTGGTGGAAGATAAACTTTCCGGGGAGTGTGCTGAAGAGGTTGCTTGTGGTGCATATCACGTGATGGTACTTACCTCCAAAAATGAGGTTTATACTTGGGGAAAGGGTGCAAATGGGAGGTTAGGCCATGGAGACATTGAGGATCGGAAATCACCAACTTTGGTTGAATCTTTGAAGGATAAACATGTCAAAATCATTGCTTGTGGTTCGAACTACTCTGCAGCTATTTGTCTACACAAATCATTGTCAGGTACAGAGCAGTCACAATGCTCTGCTTGTAGACAGGCATTTGGTTTCACAAGAAAGAGGCACAACTGTTACAACTGTGGGCTTGTGCACTGCCACTCGTGTAGTTCCAAAAAAGCATTAAGAGCTGCACTGGCTCCTACTCCTAGGAAATCTTATCGTGTATGTGATTCTTGTTATGCCAAATTGAGCAAGGCATCAGAATCTGGAATTAATTACCGGAAAAATGCTGTACCCCGCCTGTCAGGTGAGAACAGGGACAAGCTGGACAAAAGTGACACAAGACCTCCTAAAACAGCACTTTCAAATATGGATCTGATAAAACAACTCGATAGTAAAGCTGCCAAGCAAGGGAAGAGAACAGATACATTCTCCATTGCTCGCCCCACTCAAGCACACACTCTTCTTCAACTCAAAGATGGTCCAAACACGGTTGATATGCGGAGACTAGCTCCCAAGCCAATTCCTATGGCTAATGGAGTAAATTCCAGATCTGTGTCACCTTTGTCAAGGAGATCTAGTCCGCCAAGGTCTGCTACACCTATTCCTACAGCATCAGGACTTTCCTTCTCCAAAGGTATAGCGGATAGCTTGAAGAAAACAAACGAACTTTTAAATCAAGAGGTTCTAATGCTGCGTGCACAGGTACTGACCTAATTCCTTGTTTTGTCAGTTTCCTTTCACTTCGAATTGTAAAAGGAAAGGATACGTAGCTTGTTATAGCTAAATCTGGACGGCAATTAATTGGGTTGTTTATCTTTCTCTAAACCATTAGGTTGAGAGCCTGAGGAAGAGATGTGAACTTCAAGAATCAGAACTTAGGAAGTCAGAGAAGAAA
This sequence comes from Benincasa hispida, assembly GCF_009727055.1. NCBI lineage: Eukaryota > Viridiplantae > Streptophyta > Magnoliopsida > Cucurbitales > Cucurbitaceae > Benincasa > Benincasa hispida. Next base: position 39,115,889 of record NC_052357.1, read on the forward strand.
GCACAAGAAGCTATTACATTGGCTGCAGAGGAATCTGCTAAATCCAAAGCGGCAAAAGAAGTTATTACATCACTAACTGCTCAGGTTGATCTCAGATATGCAGTCATTATCTTTACTATCGAGTATCTTGCCTCTATGCTTTATCATTATTATATTTTCATGAAGCATGATGGTCTATTTTGACCTTCACTGTTATGCATGAACTGTTTTTGGTCCAAAAATGGCATCTTGAGGTTGTTGGTCTGTCAAATTTTATTATGATACAAAAGAAAGAAACTCATCAGGATTCCAATTAGAGTATGTGTGTGTGAGTATAGTTTGCATAACAAGAAAAATTTCTGAATAAAATTTTGAGAACTAGGTTCCTTCAGATGGCTAATTTTGCTAATAAACTTATTCTGCTCTCATTTTTCTTCTTTCTGACTGAGACAATCCTTATCCAACCAGTGATCATTATTTTGTTTAGAAATATTCTATGGGAACTTAACATCTTCACATTCTTCTACTGTAATTCTCATCAAGTTCTAATATTATTTCCAGATTAAACATATGGCCGAAAGGTTACCTGATGGAGTAAAAATGGGCCTTCCTGGAATTAATGACTCTGAAAACATGAGGCCATTGTTTGTTCCAAATGGAATGGAGCAAAATGGTGCCCACCATTTAGCTTCCAATGGAGAGCGTCTTTCAGAATCAGATTCACACAGCTCCTTGTCCTTGGCTTCTTCAGTTGCAACTGATTATTCCTTGAGTAACGGAATTCAAGGTCTAGGTAATTCATCTGGAGAATTCCCTGCAAGTAATGAAACTAACTCAGCCTCAGAGCCAGGGCGATTTCCCTCAGATGGGATAGATGACGATCCAGATGTTAGACTCTCTTATGGTAATAGAGGGGTTTGGGAAAGCCGCCGCAGCAGCAGCATGTCAGAGGGACCTGATAGCTCGGGTCCTTTACTGGATAGTGAGAGTAACACAAGGTCAAGAAGTTCTGCATTGCCAGGAAATGACAATCAAGTTGAGGCTGAATGGATTGAGCAATATGAACCTGGTGTCTACATAACTTTGACGGCACTTCGTAATGGAACTAGAGATCTTAAACGTGTGCGCTTCAGGTAATCCCTCTTTTTTTTGGAACTCATTTGGTGGTGCTAGGCCTCAAGATAGAACTTCGGAGACAAAAAAAATATGGATGAAACATGTGGGAATTTGCATAACCTTCCATCATTTCTTAAAAATATTATCGTTTTCCAGTATTTAATGGACAGATGATTTATTTCATTATATAGACATCCTCTGCAAATATTTGGAACAATTTTTGAAACCTTTAAGACCCCTAGGATGGTTAGCTTGTGTACTAATTTGGACAGTGAGATTTTTAATATTTCCATGCAATAGGCACAAAATTTTTCTAACCATAATATTCTAGTAATGAAGGGTCGTTGATAATGGTTTTGTTTTTTTGTCTGCTGTTTTTAATAATTATGCTTATATATATTATCATTTTTCTTTGTTTTCTAATCTACTCTGAAAGTATATTTTGAAATCATAGCTAAATTTTGAGAACTGAAACAAAAAGGTAGTTTTCATTGGCTTAATTCTTCCTGAAACAGAACAATGAAACAAAGTTTGTTATGATTCAAGGATGAAGTTTCCGATAGTTTTCAGATATCTGTTACGACAATGCTTTGGATTGTAGTGAGTTGTTTTGATCTAAGCTGCATCTTTGATTGCTTAAATCAACGAAATGTTTATTACTGATGCAAATTTACGTGCAGTCGGAGACGATTTGGGGAGCACCAAGCAGAGAGTTGGTGGTCAGAAAATCGTGATAAAGTTTACGAGAAATATAATGTGCGTGGAACTGAAAAATCCTCAATTTCTCCAAGTCCTCCATGAGAGTTGGAGGAAGATGCCTCTGACAAATCTTCAGATTCAGAGTGAGCTAATTCTCCTCTTTTGCACAAAGTTTGGTAGGTTATATATATGTTAAAGCCCATTAAAAGCTCATTTTCACTCAGATATTGTGGCTTGGTGACCAAGTGGGTAAATTAGAGGGAAGGAAAGTGGTCACCTTTTAGTCATTTCTTTGTTCTGTCAGTTTCTTCATCCTTTCACCTCTTGTCATATTTCCAATTGTTTTTTTTTCTTTCCATTAATTTATGGGCAGTTTTTCCCATTTTCATATTAGTGTATATAATATGACAAGTGAGTTAATGGTAGAGGAAGGAAGTTTTTGTTTTTGTGCTATTTTTTCTCTTTCATGACATACCATACAGGGAACAGAGCTTTTGGCAGCAGTCTCTCATTAAAGGCATCCCAGGAGGTAGGAGTTGATCAACCACTTTTCATGTTCGAGGTCAACTTCTGATTCCTTCCTTTATAGTCTTAATTGAAATAGTACGTGTGTAGGAATATGTTTGAATTTGTTAAAATCATTTTTATCATATTCTGAAATACATTTTTAATCACTCAAGATCAATTCAATGATTAATTTTACACTTCTAAATATATTTTAGACTATTAAATTTGATTTTGAAAAATTAAAAGCAGTTTCTGAGTCATTTGAAAAATGACAAGTGATTTTAACCATTTTAGAATCATTCCCATACATGCCAATAGATTACTTGTATATAAGGTTACATTGACTTCTATTTAAATTAGATATTCCTCCTAAATTCACTGCATAGTTAGATTTTAGGTCCTTGAATAATTTGAGCGTACATGTCTTGAAAACTTTTCATTGTTTTACAACAGTATTATATAGTTTTTCAGGCATAAAGCTCAATAGTATCCTACTTGTAATAAGGCTAATTCAGACACGTATTTAAAGGTAAGCTATATACCCAAGAGGAACGTTGAGCAAACCATTTCTTCTATATAGAGAAGATGAAATTAGTCCTATGATGCAAAGGCAACTACTAGACTATGAAGATACGAGGGGAATATGTCCAACTTAAATGTATCTCAACTAATTAATGCATGCTTTCTCAATTAAAAAGTCAGGCTCTCACCTCCATATGTTGGTAGAACTACATAAAAGATAAGATAGGAAGTAATCACTCATTATTTTGCTTAAATTATCATTTTGGTATCTGTTTTTTGGATTTTATTTCATTTTTATTTTTGGACTTTCTCTTGTCCAATTTTTGTTTTTGTTCTTTTAATAAATCTTAAAAGTAGTCAATGCACTTAGTTTATTGTTGATGTTGTCCACGAAAAAAAGGTCTATATGAGCATCGCTCTTTATCTATTGTGAAGAAATATTTATATAGTATTTTTTTTGCTTGAACATTATTGTCATTATTTAACATTTTTTTTTTATTAAAATTAACTTTGAGGTAATTTTAAGAGTTATTGAAAGTGCATGGATTAATTTTAAGATTCTTGAAATGACAGGGATTAAAACTGAATAATTAAAAATAGATGAACCAAAATGAAACAAAGCTCAAAATATAACTACAAAAACGACCGTTTAACTTTTTTTTTTTTTTTTTTTCCGATTTTAGAGAAGATTGTTATAGTTTCACCAATTTTGTATGAATCAATTAATCCAACCATATTCGAATTGGAATTAAAAATTTGTCTATGTTTCATTTTTTTTTAAAACATTTTAATTATAATAATATTCATATGATGACAGTCTTTTTCAACTTAATTTTTTTAAAAAGCAAAAACGTTAGTTTTTTTTTTTTAATCAAAAGGCACACTAATTTTTTTTTCTTTCAAATGTTATATACTTTAGTTTGTAATATCAGTACTTATTTACCAATTAAATTGTTTGGGTGAACCATATTTTGAAATTTGAACTTTATTCAAATTACAAACAAAATTCACAGTTTAGCTATGATATTGAAAATTAGAATGGGGTTTTAGGACACAAATCTCAACAATCAAATATAGACAAATATTATAAAAAGGTTGTTTTGTATGAATTTTATTATAATTAAAATGATTAAAAACGAAGCAGACAATCTCCTACTCTATATCTAACATGTTCTCTCACTCGCCTTAACAAAATGAGACATGTCTTGTAATTGTAGACATTCTAAGTGACTCAAACATCTTAGTTTGTAGAGTTATTTTATATAAATAAAAGTGATATTCATTAAAAGTCATCTTAGTCACTATCACGATGTTTTCTCTCTCTCGATGTGATTCTCCAAACAGTGGTATTTTCTAATTTTCTTAATATTAGTCTTTGCACTATTATTATTACAATAAAGAGTGATAGATTAAATAACCTATGGAAACCTTTCAAATCCTTAAGAAACTATTATAGTCATATAAGTTATTTTATTGCTTCACAAGCAAAAACCTTTAACTTGTATACCATCTTTCACCACTTGGTGTAAAAATATTCTTTAACATAGATTTCTTTAAATCTATTGAGAACGAGTATATCCAATAAAGATATATTCTTAGCTTCATACACAAAAGTAAAACTTCTAATTTTTTTAGAGATACTTCTGGAGAAACTTTTAAATTTTCATACAATAGTCATACTATTGGATAAGTTGATATTAATGAACCAATTGTATATTAAATGTCAAGTCTCATTCATACATTAATTACCTCCTATTCATGGAAGATAATTAATCATATGTCCTCAACATTTGAGATATCTTAAGATATATTTAGAAGAAAAATAAATTCATTTTTTTCTACACAATTTTGCAAACATTTTTTTTTTCTTTTGATCTTTGAAAATAAATCTCATATCATTTATTTGGATGCATTCTTTAGAATTCTTTTCATAAAAGAATTTGAAATATTCATTTTACATATCATATATGCAGCAATTAATAAAATAATACTTGAATACTCTAATTTGGCAACAAATGAGGAGGTTTACTCATAGTCTACTCTCTCCGATTAGGTTTATCCCTTTTCCATTTGTCTTATTAGAAGATCTGTATCTTTTTATCTATACATTTTTTTTAGATTCATTTATATCTTATGAGTTTCATCTTATCAAGAAGATTTACAAGTCTAGACCAAGATGATGCATATAAACTCTATCTCGAAATTCATGACTTTGACTTATTAAATCTTTGTCAAAATTCCTCAATGTGGCTTTGAGGATATAAACCTCAATTTTTAGTTTCTCATCTAATGTGAAAACTTTGACTACTAAGTCATTGTAAAGATTGAGTTATCTCATAACTCTTCAACTACGTGAAACTTATCCAATTCATGACTAAGGTTCCTTTGACCTTCACATATAATTAAATTTTTAACAACTTTGATTAACTATTTACCTTCTTTACTTGGAACTAACTGATCAACACTATTTCACCTTATTAGAAATCATGTGATCTTTTATATGACATTCCTAATTAAAAAAAAAAAGAAGAAGATATTTGTCCTATAAATACCTTATTTTATTTAAAACTGTATAAAAGATCGTCTTCTTACTCCTGAGGGACATTCTACACCTAGGCATACATATGAACATATTTCATTTCTTTTTGGATTTGTTTCAACAAGTACGCTTAAACATTCTCAAATCCTGAAGTGTGTTGCAACCTAACTTTTCCACTATCCTATAATTTCAAAGTTATCTTGTAGCTAATTTTGAAAAACAAATACTATGCAATCTCTATTGCATATCTTAATTGGAGTTCGATAATGATGTACTATAACTATTCATTATTGATGTGATCATATCTAACACCATCTTGTTTCCTCTTACATCACAATTTTACAAAAATATAGTTGATGTTTAGAGTTAGGATACAATTCCATTTTCTATCGATTAATCCCATTACATAAGTTTCCCATTCTTCTGACTATGATTTGACCATAATCTTGTGATAGGCTTACCTAATTAATCTTCAATTCTAATCTCATTTTTCTTGAACTTTTTTTTTAAAAAAAATTTAGACTAATATTGTATTAGGTAAAGATACTTAATACCCAAGATAATCATCAACTAGCTAGTGATGAAATATTCATGAATTTATTTGACTTTATTCATTCACCAGATCAACCACTTGTGTAAGAATATTTAAGACCAAAAAATTCTTTAACCTTGAGCCTTATCTAACAAGGTCTAATGATTATCTTGCATGAAAGACAATATTTACAAACATTGTAGAGTAATTAATTATCATTTTTAGAGAATTATCTCTTGCAACTCTTTTCATTCTATTCGATCATAATCACAAAATAAATTAAATGAAATAAATTAACAAAATTAATTTGTATAAAACTTAGAGAGATAAATATACAAAAATAGGGGTACACATAATCATACTAAATAGTACAGAGATAAAATCTATATAAGTAAAAATTTAAATGTTTGGATAGTTTAGAAATTAAGAATGTGGAATGGTATATTTGGCTAATTATAAGGTCAATTGGTTTAGAATTAAGGGGTAGTTGCAAGAATAGTAAAAAAAAAAAAAAAAATACACTACAAAAATTATAAACCTAACGATGATTTTATGAAATTTACAAATATAAAAAAAAAGTATAATTCTTGTTTTTTATTATTCCACTTTTTTTTTTCTTTTTGATGTAACAACATTTATATCAATAATGCATATATATACTTTACATTTTACGTATCAATTAATTGATATACTTTATGTTTGATATATTAGTCAATTGATATACTTTATATTTTATAGATGGGTTAGTTATACAAATTATATATCAAATTTACTAGTCATTATACCAAATTTATTAGTCAACAAGTGCCCTTGCACTTGTTATTATTCATGAACTTAATTTGAATTCTTATTCATTTGTTTCGGAGTATTAATTTTCTAGTACATCATCATTAGCTTATAATGGTTCAATTTCTCAGGTTGGTAATCATTTTGAATGTATGTTGATAAACTATCGATACACAAATAATACAATTATAATTGAATTTTTAACAAGTGGTTATCTACTACTGATATACTAGGATAATTGCCTTTTTAAGAAGTAGTGATATAATAATGATATACAATGTTATACTTGAATTGAATTTTGAATTAACATTGATATACTACTAATACGCTAATATTATACTTGAAATGAATTTATAACGAGTGTTTATATACTACTGATACACCAATAATATATTTGTATGAATTTTTAATGATTACTAATATATTATTGATAAACTACTCTCAAATTTGAGCTGAATTTCAAATAAATGTTTATAAACTATTGATACACCAATGTAATATACTTAGTATTGCATTTTGAATAAATGATGATGCATTATTGATACACTAATGATAGTATCAATATAAAATTAAAATACCAAATGTTATACTTTAAGTATATTACATTTTGAATGATATATGTCATATTTGATATACCAACAATATCCTTGACTTTTCTTTCTCTCTAGATTTGGTTTATCAATCAACCGATATACAAAATATGAAATATACATTATACAATTTATATACCGAATTAAATATAAATCATATCAAAACTTTGAAAATAGAACAAATTAGTTGATATATTTTATATTTGATATATTAATTAATATAGTTAAGGAGGATTTTCAAAAATAGAAAAATAAGGAAAATAATTTACACAAGTAGCAAAATTTAATTATTTTCTCCTTCTCTATCTTCGGAGTTCTCATCTTCCTCTTCTTCTCCTTCTTCTTCTCATCTTCCTCTTCTCCTCCTTCTTCTTCTCATTTTTCTTTTTCTTCAATCCATTTATAGTTTTTTGAATGTCTTCTCTATTTATAGTTTTATTGCTAGTTTAAAAATGTTAATTAGAATGACAATAATAGACAATAGAAGACCAAATTACAGACGAAGTAATAGTAGTTTTTGGTAATTTTGTTGCTAGTTTCAAAATAATAATTAGAATAATAATCATAACAATGGAAGGGTAATTGAAAAAACAATATCATTATCTATTACAGATAAACACTGATAATTATCTATCACAGATAGATACTGATAGTTGTCTATCACTTTCTATCTGTGATAGACAATGGTAGTTTTCTATCATTATAAATAGTGATAGGCTACTATCAATTATCTACCAATAGATAATAATTTTGTTGTTATCAACTATACATTAGACACTACTATTGAATATGAAAATTTTGTTACTTTTAGATAGTTGTGATAATAATTTTGTTGCCATCAACTATACATTAGACGCTGCTATTGAATTTAAAAATTTTGTTACTTTTAGATAGTTGTGATATACATTGTTATCACTATCAATCACAGATAAACATTGATAGTAGTCTAGCATTGTCTATCAGTGATAGATAGTGATAGTCTACTATCAATTGCCTATCAATAGATAATCATTTTGTTGTTGCTAGTTGTCAGTAATTTTTTTTATTGCTTTTAGATAGTTTATGATACATACACTAGACATTGTTATTGAAAATTTTGTTGCTTTTAGATAGTTGTAATAGACTTTGTTATCAATATCTGTCAGAGATAGACGCTGATAAAAGTCTATTAGTGTTTATCAGTGATCTATCATTTGGTAGAGGTTGATAGAAGTCTATTGAAAATTTCTCTATGATTAATGTAATTAAGATATACCATCAAAGTTAGATAATTTTTTTACTACATAAAAAATTAGCAACAAAATCTAAATAAGACCATCAAAATTGAATTAATCAAATGAAAATAACTTCATATCAAAACGAAACAACAAACATGACTTCCTCTATGATATGATTAGAATGATCATAGTATATTATTTGTATAAATGATATATTTTATATAAAATATACTAGTTTACTAATAAACCAAAAATAAAATATGTCAATTGATTGATATACCAAATATAATGTATATTAAATATACTAATTGATACACAAGTTAGGGCAAAAATGGAATACTAAAACAACTGAACTCAGATTTTAGTATATTTACAATTTCAAAAAAGCATTGCTAGATTTGGTTATACCTTTATATATTTTCTAATATTCATTATAATTTTCTTAGAATTAAAGGTCTATAGTCTTTCATGAAGTTGGACGTTCAAATCTTCTAATAACTCAACACCCACATTAAAAGAAATTAAGAGATTTTAGAGAAAAGTTGAGATGAATATAATGCAAGCAAGGGAAATGGGGAGTGATATTTTGTATAAAGTTAACAACAAATTTAATGATAAAATGAACATTGCACTCAAAAGTTAGTTGGCAAACCTATGATTTAAGAGTCTCTTTAATAGAAGTACCCTATGATTTTTTCATGATTTTATTGTGCTTTAATTCACTGTATCAAAGAGCACTTGAATTTATTTTTTAAAAAAGGCAAAGAGAGCACTTGAATGGAACATATAGAGCTTTATTATAGAGTTTAATTTGACACAAAATGTCTAATATGGACAAATTAAGCACATTACATCAAAGTTTTGATTCCACCAACTTTTGTTTAATTTTTAAACTCCCATTCATTAAATTTATTTTTATTTATTTATTTTAATTTTTACATTGTACCCAATTTAGTTATGCAAATTTTTCAAAAGAGAACTTACATATTCTTTAAACTCTAAACTCTTATGTTTCACTTTTCTTAAAACATAAAAAGATTACTAATGGGTTGAGAAGATTTTTAGCTAGAGTTACTTGGAAATGCGTTAGACTATGCGATCATGCTACAACCATGCACAACAAGTCATTTTCCAATGTAAATGCGATGCTCCTAAGTCTAGGACGCATGTGTTGAATGCAAAAGTGTCCATAGAGCTTATCCCTAAGTCTCTACTCTTGTCCTATGTGATGATGCAAAATGCATAAAAGCATGGTGACCGCATACAATGATATCCTATCTCTAGGATGCATGCGATGCATTAATAGCAAACAATGCTTATTCCTAAGCTTCTATCTCTTGATTATGCGTTCTAATCTGACCCTCCCAAGCCTAGATTCTAACCTGACCTTCCCAAGTCTAGATCCTGTCCTTATACTACCCTCCTGAGTATCTCTAATGGATGAATGAAGCACTCATAATACAAGATGATCGCATAGAGTGAAGATTCCCTAGTTGTGCTAGCTAAATGCTTCTAAACCCATTCAACTAATTTAGCCACTCATACATAAATAACAGAGAGTGAACATATATAGAGAAATAGCTTACATTTTAATAAATGAGTGGAGTACAAAATAACAATGGAAGTTAAAGGTAGAGAGCCTGGTAGCAATTCCTTACTGACCGAGGCTTTTACACTGTAATCTCTATTCGGTTCAAAATATGTTCCCGCTTCCGTAGGCTTCGACCCTCTCTCTGTCCTTGAAGCTTCCGGCGCTCTCACAAGCTTACCAGAACGATCGATCGGAACAACCTTCTCTCTTGTGTCTTCCTTAAAACAATAGAAACTATAAACAAGGACGTACGAAACTACAAACTAACGAATGTTGAACTACTGAACCCCTTTTCTGAAGGATGCCCTTGGTATTTATATATCATTCAAAGTGAACGGTGGCTTCTCTCTCATGATTGCACAGATGGGACAGCTTTAATTTCTGACTGATGCGCCGAATATTTGTCATCAAAAAGCTGAATGTACTTGTGATCGTTATCAGCTGTCAACTTAAATTCGGATTCGACTATCATCAGCTTTCTGTCCCAACGCGATTAATTAGCCTTTCACCCAGATGCGTTCACCATGTTGCACTGACCAAATTGCGGTGATCCTTCTCGGATGAATATTTGTGAACACAATCATCGCAAAGCCTTGCGGTGAAGTTATGCTCGACCAATGATTTCCTATGATCGCAATTCTTGCATTGCGTCAACGCATATTCTGCATAAAAACACTAAAATCAAATGTTCTTATGCGATAAACGCATGCGACTACAATATTATGAAATTGATGCTTAATGGACGCAATTTAACATGTTTTATCAATGCAATCCAACATTGTTTAAGAACTTAGCACTATGATAACATACATTTTTTCCCATTATCACACCCCCAAATTTAAACAATGCTTGTCCTTAAGCATAGGCTAAAGACTTCCTTTAGCAAGTCAACCACAATGTTCTTTTCCTAGATTTCTCAAGGATACTTTGTTCAAATCCTATATACCAAAGTTTTCTTAAACCTTATTTAAGTCTCTTCTTAAAATATTTCTAAGACCTAGGGACTGCAAGCTTAACTTTCAAAAGGAATTTACTAATTTCTGGAACATTGTATGATTTATTTCAAAAAGAAATTTTTTTTTTTTTTTAGAGAATAGCAAGGTCGAAAATAAATACCTCACACCCAAATTTAAAATGCGGCAATGTCCTCATTGCCAAAAAAAATTGAAATGAGTCATGCGATGTTCTTAGAAAGTTTCGTAAAGAGAGTTTGAAAGAAAACTAGAAAACCCCTAACTTCTAGAAATATTTTATGAGGTGACTATCTTAAAGTTAAGATGACTCTAGTATATACGAAAGAAATAGAAGCATGTTTTTCATCATTGAAATCATACTTGCCAAAGAAACAGCATGCGGTAACTCACTAAATTTTATCTATGTCAAATGATTGTGATAATCAAAGAGGATGCATTGATGAGACTTTTAAACTAAAATGCGATGCGATAGCGCAAAATTTGAAATAAAGAATAAGGAAGAAACCCAAATTTACGCTGTCGTGTGCATTGTGCATTGACGCATCCATCTTTGCGGCGATCTTTCTTCTTTGGATTGTGGTGATCGAGTGAGATAATTTGCTGCTTCATGTAACATCTCCGCAATTCTGTGCCTTAATCCTGTCTCTTATACACATCTAGATGTGTATAAGAGACAGGTAAAACCTTTTGCCCGACTTGGAGGTTCTTACCGCACATGCGTTTGTCGTGCCAGTGTTTGGTACGTTCTTTGTAAATCTTCACATTTTCATATGCGTTAATCCTCCATTCTTCTAGCTCGACCAGTTGTATTTTTCGCGCTTTTCCTGCTTTCTTCAAATCAAAGTTCAACTTCTTTACCACCCATAGTGCCTTATATTACAGCTCCAAAGGCAAATGACACGCCTTACCAAATACCAACGCATATGGAGACATACCTATGGGTGTTTTAAATGCAGTCCGGTATGCCCATAATGCATCATCAAGCTTTGTTGCCCAATCCGTTCATGAAGGCCTTACTACCTTCTCAGGTATTAGCTTAATTTCTCGATTGGACACTTCGGCCTGACCATTCGTTTGCGGATGGTATGCGGTGGCCACTTTGTGGAGGATGTTGTATTTGCGCAGCAGCTCCTTGATATTACGGTTGATAAAGTGGGATCCTTCATCACTTATGATGGCACGAGGAGTGCCAAAACGAGTGAAAACACGTTTCTTCAGGAACTGGGAGACGACCGTCGTATCGCTTGCGGCGCATGTTATTGCCTTTACCCACTTGGATACATAATCGACGGCTAATAAAATATAACGTTTACCATTCGAGGGAGGGAATGGTCCCATGAAATCAATCCTCCATACTTCGAACAATTCAAGCTCCAAGATGGTGTTCATTGGCATTGCACGTTTCCATGAAATGTTACCTGTGCGTTGGCACCGATCACACTTCATTACATAGTCAACTACATCCTTAAACAATGTAGGCCAAAAAAATCCACTCTGTAAAATTTTAGCTGCAGTGCGCTGCCTTCCAAAGTGCCCACCATATGGTGAGTCGTGACATTGCGATAATATGCATTGTTGAGTAGCATTTGGTACGCATAATTGAAAAATCTGGTCTGCTCCTCTTTTATACAGATTCGGCTCATCCGAATAATAATGTCTGCATTCATGTTTGAGCTTCTTCTGTTGGTGGTAGGTGTAATCTTCAGAAAATTGCTCGCAAACCAAATAATTGACTATGTCAGCATACCAGGGAAATTCTTCAATATGGAACAGTTGATCATTCGGGAATATTGCACTCACCTCAGACTCATTGCGGTCAACTTAAGGATTTTCCAGTTTAGGCAAGTGATCCGCAACTTGGTTCTCTGATCCCTTTCGATCAATTATTTCTATATCAAATTCTTGAAGGAGAAGAACCCATTTGATCAACCTCGACTTTTGTGTCCTTCTTTGTCATTAAGTACTTTATTGCCGAATGATCAGTATGGATGAGTACCCTTGTTCCCAACAGATATGCCCAAATTTTTTCCAACACAAAAATTACTGCAAGAAGCTCTTTCTCTGTGGTGGTATAATTTGTTTGAGTAGAATTTAATGTTTTACTCGCATATGCGATGAGGTGTAAGATTGTTTTTCTCTTTTGCACTAAAGTTGCTCCCATCGCATGCCCGCTTTCATCACATATTATTTCAAAAGGAAGTGTCTAGTCCGGTGCAATCAGTACGGGTGCGGTAATCAGCGCATTCTTCAAAACTTGAAATGCGTTAAGGTAGTTGTTGTCAAAATCAAATTTTCTGTCAGCCTCTAACAACGCACTCAATGGTCGTGCTATTTTCGAAAAATCTTTGACAAAGCATCTGTAGAATCCAGCGTGCCCTAAGAAATTTCGTACAACCTTCACGCTTGTTGGAGGTGGAAGTTTTTCGATTGCTTCGATTTTTGCTTTGTCCACCTCTAATCCTTCCCGGGAAACCTTGTGTCCCAATACTATGCCTTCATTCACCATGAAATGACATTTTTCCTAGTTAAGCACCAGATTCGTCTCTTTGCATCTCTTCAGTATCTTCTCTAAGTTGGCTAGACAGACTTCATAGGTGTTCCCTTAAATAGAGAAGTCGTCCATAAAGATTTCAACAAAGTCTTCGAGATTGTATGAAAAGATGGCCATCATGCACCTTTGGAACGTGCTTGGTGCATTGTAGAGGCTAAACGGCATGTGGCGAAAAGTAAATGTCTCATATGGGCAGGTGAATGTGGTCTTGTCTTGGTCTTCTGGAGCTATCATGATCTGGTTGTACCCGACATAACCATCTAGAAAGCAATAAAAGTCATTTCTAGCTAGACGATCTAGCATTTGATCAATGAATGGTAGAAGGAAATGATCTTTCTTTGTGGCTGCATTCAGCTTGCGGTAATCCATGCAAATGCGCCACCCAGTGACGGTCCTTTGCAGTATTAATTTATTGTTTTCATTTAGGACTACCGTCATGCCACCATTTTTCGGCACACATTGCATGGGGATGACCCACGTGCTATCTGCTATAGGATAGATAATGCCCACATCTAGCCATTTAATGATTTCCTTCTTGATGACCTCTTTCATTGCAGGGTTGAGTCTACGTTGATGTTCGATCATTGCTTTGTGTTCCTTTTCAAGACGAATGCGGTGCATACAGTACGTTGAGCTAATTCCTCTGATGTCGTCGAGCGTCCAACTAATTTCTCGCACATGCTTCCTTAGAATGCTCATCAATGCATTCTTCTGGTCTTCATTCAGCTTAGAGGAAATAATAACAGGCATCTTCTCATTCTGCCCAAAAAATGTGTACTTTAAATGGGTTGGTAGGGTCTTTAATTCCAGTATTGGTGGTTCTACTAGGGAAGGTTGCGTTGTTTTTCTTTCTTCTTTTTCTGTTGGCTCTTCTTCTTGATTTGCGATCATTTCTTCTTCCTTGTTTGTTTTTCTCATGATCGCATTACAGGCAGCAACGGATGCGCTGACATCCCTTTCTTCATTCTCTTCATCAAATTTTTCTTCTTCAATCGAATTCTAGTCATCATCTGAGTCATGCAGGTCTTTTTCATTCGGAAACTTCATGGCACGAATTATGTTAAACTTGAGCTTATGTCCATTGATACTCAAGGTGATTTCCCCTTTATGCACATCAATCTGAACACGACATGTTGATAGAAATGGTCGCCCTAGAATGATGGGCATATCTTTGTTGGCCTTGTAGTCCAAAATGATGAAGTCGGCTGGTAGGATAAATTTGTCAATGGTTATCAACACGTCTTTCACCTTTCCCTCTGGATGCACCAGAGATCTATCGGCTAGTTGGAGAGTCATCGCTGTGGGTACAAATTGCCCCACATTCAGCTACCTAAAAATTGACAGAGGCATCAAATTTATGCTGGCTCCCAGGTCACACAAAGCTTGCCCGATGTACAGTTCTCCTATGGAGCAAGGAATAGTAAAGCTCCCAGGATCGCTCATCTTCGGTAGAATGATTGATTTCGAACTTTGCATTAAAGCCACCGTGGAAAACTTACTAGCCCCCCTCTTCTTAGTTACCATATGTTTCAGAAACTTTGCGTAGGCAGGAATTTCCTCAATCACTTCACTGAAAGGAGTATTAATATGTAATTGTTTTAACATAAATAGAAAGTGTTGGTACTGTACCTCTTCGTTCTTTTTCTTCCTTAGTCTCTGTGGGAAATGGGGTAACTGTACTTTTACGGTTCCCGTCTCAGTTGGCTTTGAAGTCGATGCAACCTCCGGTTCTACTGCTTCTTTTTCTCCTTCATCTTCTTGCGTCACCGCAATTTCAGGTTCAGCTGCAATGGGAGCTGTCCGACTATGCTCTTTCTTTTCTCTTTCCACAGTCTTTCCACTTTGCAATGGACATTGATCTTTACCTAAGCCCCCCGGGTTGCGTGGGAGTTCTGTTAAACTCGGCAGAGCCCCTTGTGGTCTACTCTTTAGCTCACTCGCAATCTGGCCCATATGTAATTCTAGATTGCGGATGGACGTAGCCTGACTTTGAAACACAGTTTCGTTTTTCTCTATATATTGCTTCAATAGGCTTTCCAAAGAAGAGGATTGCGGTGGTTGTGAGCTACTTGCTTGATTGCTCATTTGACCGTTGTTGCGTGGGAAGAATCCTGGTGGCCCCTCTTTCTGCACAACTGGTTGGAAATTCTGTTTCTGATTCTTCCAAGCAAAATTGGGGTGGTTTCTCTACCCAGAGTTGTAGGTATTCGAAAATGGATTATTTTTTACAAAGTAACGGATTGTGGATTTTGTGGGTAATCTTCCATCGCGTGCTCATCACCGCAAGTCGCACACCTTGCGATGTTTTGACTGATTGCATTGATTTGCCCGTTTTGCGGTGTTGGGCTGCTGATCGCAATTCTCTGGATTAAGTTCATCATTACGGTCATTTGATTTTGAAGTGAAGCAATAGCATCATTACTTGCGTCATTGTCTTTGATTCTCAATCTCTGGTCACTCTCTCTCCAATCTTCGTGGTTCTCAGAGATGCGATCCAATATATTCTTTACCTCGTCATACGTTTTATCAAGAAGACCACCAGCGGTTGTCGCATTGGCAGCGGTCTGCGAAGCGAGATTCAAACCATGATAAAAAAATTTCCATTTGAAGGTAGTATGGCAAACCATTGTGTGGACAATCCCTGACCAACCTTTTAACCTCGCCCAGGCATCGCTGAGCGATTCATCCATGTCTTGTTCAAAGTCTGTAATGAGTTTCCTTTATCTTACATTCTCAGTAGGTGGAAAGTATTTCTTCATAAACTTCTCCACGACCTATTCCCAAGAAGTGATCTCTCCCGACTCGAGAGAATATGCCCATTTTCTAGCCTGATCATGGAGAGAAAATAGGAATAAAGTTAGTCAAACTTCTTCGGCAGAGATGTTCGGGAACATAAAAGTATTGCAGATTTCAATAAAGCTTTAGAGGTGGGCATGCGGGTCCTCGCCACGTCTTCCTCTGAATTATCCTACAATCTGGATCATCTGTAGCATCACCGATTTCATTTCGAATCGGCTTCCATCAAGGGCAGACCTCATGATTCCTGGAGAGAAATCATAAAGGTTTGGCGATGCATAGTCCCTAATAGATCTATTGCGATCGTTTGCCAACAGGATTAGATTCGCCATGACATTGTTATCGTTTGGTACTCCGTTTCCAGATTGCTCAGCCATCTTTTCTTTATCTGATTGTGGTTGTTGTTGGTGGTCTCTCATTTTCTGTCTAAATTTCCTCTCAATCTCCGGGTCATAATTCATTAGAGATTGAAAGTCTGCAAAGAAATAAGAAAAACTACTATTAGCACACTATTTTGCCGAAGTCCACGACAACGACGCCAAAAACTTGATGCTTGATTTTTGTGAAGTGAATTATGGATGATATGCAATGGTTAAATTGCATTGTGCACTCAAGTTTTCTCAGCGAAATCCAGGTGTAAATTCCACTGAGTTTCCTGGTAAGTCCATGGTCGAACACAGGGACTTGTGAAAACAGGTTGCGTTGGTAATTTTTATGGAAACTTTGCGGTGGCCAAATAAATAAATTGTTGGTTTGTTATTGATTGCATTAATGAAAAACTAAACAAATGCAGCAGATTTGAGAAAAGTCAGTTGTGTGATAGATACACTGAGTATGCGAATGAATGGGTTTAGAAGATCTTTAGCTAGAGTTACTTGGGAATGAGTCAGACTATGCGATCATGCTACAACCATGCACAACAAGTCATTTTCCAATGTAAATTCTATGCTTCTAAGTCTAGGACGCATGTGTTGAATGCAAAAGTGTCCATAGAGCTTAACCCTAAGTCTCTACTCTTGTCCTATGCGATGATGCAAAATGCATAAAAGCATGGTGACCGCATACAATGATATCCTATCTCTAGGATGCATGCGATGCGTTAATAGCAAACAGTACTTATTCCTAAGCTCCTATCTCTTGATTATGCGTTCTAATCTGACTCTCCCGAGCCTAGGTTCTAACCTACCCTTCCCTAGCCTAGATCCTGTCCTTAGATTACCTTCCCAAGTATCTCTAATGGACGAATGAAGCACTCATAATACAAGATGATCGCATAGAGTAAAGATTCCCTAGTTGTGCTAGCTAAATGCTTCTCAACCCATTCAACTAATTTAGCTACTCATGCGTAAATAACAGAGAATGAACAGATATAAAGAAATAGCTTCCATTTCAATAAATAAGTGGAGTACAAAATAACAATAGAAGTTAAAGGTTGAGAGCCTGGTAGCAATTCCTTGCTGACCGAGGCTTTTACATTGTCATCTCTATTTGGCTTCCGTAGGCGTCGCCCCTCTCTCTGTCCTTGAAGCTTCCGGCGCTCTCCCAAGCTTACCAGAACGATCAATCGGCACAAGCTCCTCTCTCGCATCCGCCTTAAAACGATAGAAACTATAAACAAGGAGGTATGAAACTACGAACTAAAGAATGGTGAACTGTTGAACCCCTTTTCTGAAGGATGCCCTTGGTATTTATAGAGCATCCAAAGTGAATGGCAGCTTCCCTCTCATGATTTCGCAGATGAGACGACTTTAATTCCTAACTGATGCGGCGAATATTTGTCAATGAAAAGTTGAATGTACTTGTGATCGTTATCGGCTGTCAACTTAAATTCGGATTCGACTGTCATCAGCTTTCTGTCCCATCGCGATTAATTAGCCTTTCACCCAGATGCGCTCACCATGTTGCGCTGACCAAGTTGTGGCGATCCTTCTCGGGCGAATATTTGCGAACACGATCATCGCAAAGCCTTGCGGTTAAGTTGCGCTCGACCAATGATTTCCTATGATAGCAATTCTTACATTGCATCAACGCATATTCTGCATAAAAATACTAAAATCAACTGTTCCTATGCGATGAACGCATGCGACCGCAATATTATGAAATTGATGCTTGATGGACACAATTTAACATGTTTTATCAACGCAATCCAACATTGTTTAAGAACTTAGCACTATGATAACGTGCATTTCTTCCCATTATCACACATACCACGTGGGATGATGAACTTCAGATCTAGAGACACATGATTATCGTATCAAGTTTGGGTGCTTATTTATCAAACCGAGAGTATAAGCCACAGAAAAATAATTGAAGAGGGAACAGTAGATTCTGGCTGTGGTGCTTCGATAAGACAAGCTTCACCCACGATCAAATCCGGGTTGGCTGTGGTGCTTCGATAGAATGAGCAGCAGATCCGGACGACTGGGTACGGCGACGTGGGTTGCATGACGAACAGACCTGCATGGAAGCCAGATCTACACCACGACAGACTCTTCACCCATGATCAATGGACGAATGGCAAGGGTTTGGAAGAGAGAAGTGAGAAAAAAGAGGGTCTGAAGAGGGAAGTGTGAGAATGAGAGAAAAAAGAAAATAGAGGGAGAGTGAAGAGGAAAAATGAAAAAAAATTGGGGAAAATAGAAAGTTAGAGGATAAATTAAGCGAGTCTTTAATGTCGGTTTTAAACCGACATTAAAGGTACCCCTATAATGTCGGTTTAAAACCTATATTAAAGATCCAATTTAAAAAAAACAAAATCGACATTATACATCCGATTTCACTTTTTTCAACCGACATTAAAGCCCAAAATTCTTGTAGTGGAAGGAAGAATCCCTATATAAAAGACTTCAAGAAGCTCAAGGAACATGGAAAGGGAGATATCTTTATTGGGGAGGATGGACTTAGTTTCACATAAGTCCTAGTTACCATTGAGGAAAAAGCAAAAGACCATGGAGGAAAGGAGGATTGGGTGTTGGATTTAGGCTGCACTTGTCATATGACATCATACAAAGCATGGCTTGTTTCCTACAAATCATGGGATGGTGGTTCCATATTCATGGGAGACAATCATGGTTGTAAAGTGACTGGAATAGGCTCAGTGGTACTCACTCCAAGACAATAGGGACATACTTCTAAAGGAAGTGAGACATGTTCCTTAGCTGAGAAGGAATTTGATATTTAGGGGAATGCTTGATTATCAGGCTGCTATTTTGTTGGAAGGAATGGGAATTTGGAGATCTTAAAGGAAGGAAGAATTGCTTTTACTGAAACAAAGTCCAATGGACTTTATTTTGTGAAGAATGTCACCTTGCCAGTTCAATCTTGTGTTGTTCAGAATGACAAGGTGGACAAGTTTGACTTATGGCACAGAAGGCTCTCACACATAAGTGAGAAAGGTATTCTATAACTTCAGAGACAAGGGCTAATTAAGTCCAGAGGTAGTAAGAGACTGAATTTTTGTGAACAATGTGTGTTTGGAAAGTAAAAAAGGTAGAAATTTTTGAAAGGGAACTCAGTCTACCACTAGAATTCTTAGGTACATACATGCTGACTTGTGGTGACCAACAAAGACTCCCTCATGGAGTGGTCCAAGGTATTTCCTTTCCTTAATAGATGATTTCTCAAGAAAAGTTTGGGTGTTTATGCTAAAAATTAGAGACCAAACTTTTGACAAATTTAAGAGCTGAAAATCTATTGTTGAGAATCAATCTAATAAGAAAATAAAATCCCCGAGAATAGACAATGGATCAGAGTTCGTAGGCAATGACTTTAATAATTTTTGTGCTGAGAATGGAATAACTAGGCACAAAACAGTAGCCTATAAACTACAATAAAATGGAGTGGCTGAAAGGATGAACAAAACTATCCTAGAAAGGCTCAGATGCATGATTTCAGAAGCTAAAGTGGCAGATTCTTTTTAGGCAGAGGCAGTGGCTACAACTTGTTTTACAATCAATAGAAGTCCTTGCAGAACTATATATTTTAATACACCTAAGGAGGTTTGGCTAAGGCATCCCCTTAACTTTTGATTCCTAAAGTCTTTTGGCTGCGTGGGCTATATCTATGCCAGACAAGGGAAAGTTCAACCAAGTGCAGTGAAATGTATGTTCATTGGCTATCCAGAAAGAACTAATGGGTTCAAGTTTGTGGGATTTTAGATCTAATCAAATTGTTATCGACAGAGATGTGGTATTTAGAGAAGAAGTGCTCTATAAAGATTACAAAGATCACAAATCAGTCGAATCTGATGATGGAACAATGACTCAAGACCATTATGAGGTGAAACTTTCTAATACTCATCAGATTCCTTCAAATCTCCTTCAAACTGATCACCCTGATCAACTTGAAGAAAAAGAGACAGAAATAGAGACAGAAACTCAAGAACCCCAACCATAGGACCTAACAGACTACACTCTAACAAGAGACAGAAACAGAAGAGAAAGGAGACCATCTCAGAGATACAGAGAAGAAGATTATGTCGCTTTTGCAAATCTATGTGATGATTTAGAGGATGATGAACCAAGGAACTATAAAAAAGCCATCAAGAATAAAGAGAAGAAACAGTGGGTGAAGGCCATGAATAGTGAAATGAACTCCCTATATAGAAATAAAACTTGGATCATAACTTCTTTACCTCCTAAATAGAAAGTAGTAACCTGTAAGTGGATCTTCAAAAATAAACTAGGGAAACCAGATGAAGGTGGAGTCAAGTTTAAATCTAGATTGACGGCTAGAGGGTACACTCAAAGAGAAAGGTTGAACTATAATGACATATTTTCTGTTATGGTGAAACACACTTCTATTAGAGTATTTCTAGCTATGTTGTCTTGTAAAAATTTAGAACTAGAGTAACTAGATGTTACTACAACCTTCCTACATGGGAAGCTAGAAGAGACTATCTCTTAGGTGCAAAAAGAAAGGGGCAAAAGACCATGTGTGCCTACTGAAAAAAATCTCTTTATGGACTCAAGCAGTTTCTTAGGTGCTGGTATAAACATTTTGATGAATTTATCTCAACCCTACAGTTCAGAAGGAGTAGTTATGACTCTTGTGTTTATATAAGAGAAGGGTTAAACAAGGAAAAGTATATCTTCTTCTTTATATTGGTGATATGTTGTTGGTTGGCAGTTATATGAATGAACTAGATAAAATTAAAACTCATTTGAGTAAGGAGTTTGACATGAAAGACCTAGGGGCTGCAAGGAAGATTATAAGCATGGAGATCTTCAAAGATAGAAGCAAAAGAGGGTCGTTCCTTTGCCAATTAGAATACCCCTCCAAAATTCTAAAAAGATGTAATATGACTGAAGTTAAGGCTGTGAGTACCCATCTTACTCATCGTTTCAAACTCTCATCCCAAGATTCTCCCATTACTGAAGATCAAAAGAAAGCAATGGAGAGAATCCCCTATTCTAATGCTACAGATAGCCTCATGTACCTAATGATGTGCACTAGACTTGATTTAGCTCACTATTCCAGCTTAGTGAGCATGTATATGAGCAATCGAGGGAAAGCACATTAGAAAGCTACTAAATGGTTATTCAGATACCTAGTGGGTACTCAAAAGAAGGGTCTCTTATATAGACACCTTGATTCAACTAGCCTAAGTTTAATGGGCTAATCTGACTTAGATTTTGCTGGAGATCTAGACAAGAGAAGATCATTAACAAGTTATGTTTTCCAACTTGGAGTTAATACTATCAGCTAGAAATCGAATCTACAGTTTATTGTAGCTCTATCTACTATAGAGGTAGAGTTCATTGCATTAATAGAAGCTGTAAAAGAAGCTAAGTGTTTACATTATCAGACTTCGATTTTAATAAGAAAATAGTAAACATAAAATGTGACAACCAAAGTGCAATATGCTTAACAAAGAACCCTCAATTTCATGACAAAACAAAGCATATGGATATTGAAATGCATTTTTATTAGAAATGAAATAGAGAATGGTGAAATCATAATAGAAAAAGTCAAGACAGAAGAGAACTTATCTAATTGTTTGACCAAAACAGTGGCTCGTTCCAAACTCGACTATTGTTTAGATCTACTAAGATTAGTTCACTCAACAGAAAAATAAAACAATCAGAGAAAATACAAAGGTATAAGAAATCTTTAGCTCAAGGTGGAGAGTTGTAAGAAGATGAGCTAAAATTTACCTCTGAATAGCTCAAGATCCAGTCGAAACTTCCTCTTCCAACTCACCTCTCAGCAGAAACAGAAACAACTGTTAGAAAAATTAGCTGAAACAAACCAACAGTTGTAGTAAACTAAATCTCTGCTTATAAATATAGTGAACTATTAAATCAATCAATGTATGCTGAAACATCAGTTTGAATCAGAGAGAAAAGAGATTTGTAATATACACCTTAAAAGCTTGAATAAAGAGATCTTCATACCTTTATAGAGTGGACATAGGTCTTCAAGACCAAACCACTATAATCCTTTTGTTCCTCTTCCTCTCCTTTCTACATTTTTTGTACTGCATGTTGAAGATCTTCATTCCCTTCTTCGATGTCTTCAGAAAACCTCAAGAATGCATAGAGAGAAAGAAAAACGAGAGAGTTAGATTCTAGAGAGAGAGAACAAAATCTGAAATGATATGATCTGAAGAGATAAATGTGACGTTTTATCCTTTAGAATGCTTTAGATACGTGGCTCATTTTCTTCCACACAAGTCACCTACCACCAAATTGTTTTTGGGTCGAATTGGTCGTTGAATATCAGAGTGGGCCTAATTTTTAATTCCAGATTATTATAATAGATGGCCCACCGCTTTAACAGTTAATGTTTGAGACAAGAACAATAATAGAAAATTAAGTCACAGCAAATGTGACAAATCCATAATTTTCATATTATAACAATAACAATATCGACGTATTTTCAAACACGATTAGATTGATCATTATTCACCCATCAATTAGTTTGCATTCTTTTAAATACAAATTTGAAAGTGGACCCTAGATGTCAGTATATAGGTACAAAACACAAGTAAACAACATAAAACATAATCAAATAACACTCACTTTACTGAATATCATTGATTTGTCATGTTAATTCATTCAAAATAAATGTGGCCTATATGCATCTCTCTAAAAGACGCAACACCCAACAAACGATGAGAAAAAAGTGCTACATTTTTTAAATAGTTTCAAATACACATACGATCGTTAATCGTTTTTAAAACGTGCCCTAATTGGGCTGATGAGATAGTATAAAGGTACGTGCTTTCGGTAGAATTGTTTTAAGAATATTGCATCAATTCTAAGGTAAAGATTCAAATCTATAACATCTTTTAAAAAAACAATAATATTAAAAATAAAATCTTACTCATATAAATTATGCTCAAGTAGAATCAAAACACAGAGTAGGCCAAGCATGGGTTGCTCCATCTTCTATGGAGAGATGGATTTGAAGAGATTTAATTTGGCATAAAATTAGCTGGTCAAACCTGCTACACAACACACTCTTTCTTGTTTTTACTTAAAAACAAAAAAACATGTGCACAGTAAAAAGCTACAGCAGAAAGGGACAATAGTGGGTATCATAGTTACTTGAAAAAACCATCACTGTTGGGTAGTTCCCTTTTTAGTCGGCCATTAATGTTTGCTTAAGACCCCACACACCCCTCTTCCCCTCTTACCTTTTCCCTTCATCTACTTTCTGACTCAGAACACACCTCCTTTTTTTGTGAAAATTTTTAGTACTACCGTCATGTATGTTAGAGTATTGATATAATACTAAATTTATTTTCGTCTATAGATTCAATGTTTTTGTTTTTACTAATGTTTTAAAATGGCATTAGAGTTCGTGAAGTCTGAACATTAGAGTATTTCTCGTTCCAACAACAACAAAAAAAAAAGAAAAATCTTATTAAAAAATTGTGAATTCAAAGAAACACCATCTTAAAAGATATGATGAAGATCCCACGTAATAGGGAAATCTTAAAGTCTTTAAAAGATAAATGTAGCCAATTGATACTAAGATGGAAGATCCAAATCTTGGGATGCTTATATTTTTTATAGTGAAAGTCAGAAAAATGATATCATGTTTTTGTTGTTAATATAGCTTTGAAATCTAATTCAGTTAACATCCAATAAAAATGCGCCATCCGATAGTTTTTTTTTTTTTTTTTTTTTTTTTTTTTTTATAAAGAAGAGGAGAGCATGAGGTTGCACCTCATCATCCCTCAACATCTATATGCAAACTATACTCACTTAAAAATGGGGAAATTATTTTAAATAGCAAAACTTTTGAAAATATTTACAAGATATAGAAAAATTTTAGAACTATCAATGATAGACACTTTTATCAATATTTATCAATATCACTAAGTCTATCAGCATCTATTATTGATAGTTTTAAAATTTTGTTATATTTTGTAAGTATTTTATTTTATTTTTTTATATTTAAAAATGACCCTTAAAAATATGTGAAATTTGTTTTTCAAAATTTTTCCATTTAGAATCACGTTATCTAAATACAATTTGATCGAATTTATTTAACTCAAATAGAATCTTGATAATGTACTAAAAAGAGAGACCTTGTAAAATAAATCTTTCTCCTCTCCCTCCCTATATTAATTATTTTATAACCTTTCAAATCAATACATTCACATCTTTTTTTTTTTTTTCTTCTTTGCCTCTTTTTCTTTATATAATTAAATTTATGTCTCATCCCATCCCCATACCCTTCAAAATTCTTCGTTTTAATAATCCCCTCTTGCCCCACCATCCCCCAAACACCCCCATCATCTTTCTTCTATATCAATCTCTCTATCTTTCGAGCCCCCACAAAAATCCTCTTATTGTCTAACTTTCTTTTGGTTTGAATGGGAAAAGGACGTGAAGTTTTGGGTATAATGTGGTTTATTTTGGTTTTAATACTCATTTTCTATGTGGGTTTCAGCCATGGCTCAAGGTTCAAGCAACTCAAGATTAGAAGCAATAATAATAATCATAATTCTCCAACATTTGTCAATGGCTTCCTTCCTAAAGCTTTGCCTGTTCCTCCTTCTGGTCCTTCCATGAAACACAACGGCATTATCACTTCCCAATATTATCCTTGCTCCCCATGATTGATGAAGCTACTCCTCCATCAAATTTTTTTGTTAGTTCTCTCTATCTTTTTTTTCTTTCCCTTTTTTTTTTTTTTAATTATGTTCTTTTTGGCTTTTTCTTTTTAATTTCTGGAAAAAGCAAATATTGAGAACCCCCCACATAGAAATGAAGAAGAAGGAAGGATGAACTTTTAGATGTTTTTGTGTATAATAGTTTTATTTTTAGGGCTATGGATGGTTACATTACAATTGATAATGAAATGTCAATCAATCTCTCTCTCTCTCTCTCTTAATTTTTGGTGATATGATTTTTATTTATTTATTTTGATATTTATGAAATGGGTTTTCTCAATCATAACACTAACATAAATTTACGTGAAATCTTTGTACTGTCAGACAGAGATTAGGAGAACATGTTTTGAGTACTGACTATCGTCCTAGAGAGAGCAGTTAAAGAGATATGTAGTACTTGTTTCATAGTTCTTTTTTTAATTATTTTATTTATTTCTTTTTATTTGTTCTTCATATTTATTTTTATTGTTGTTAATTATTATTATGGGAATATCAATAAAGCAACCTACCTTTGTTCCTCATACATCCACTTATTTCTATACTTACAATAAATCTTAAATTTAGTACCTTAAATTATATCTTTACGAAATTGGTTAAATAGTAATAATAATTTTTGTCAAAGAAAATTGAATATGTGGATATGCTTTTGATATATCTAATAGAAGTATTAATAGATGACAAATTTTAATTTTTTTTCAAAAAAACCAAAAGATTGGTAATGGAAACTAAATTTATGATTTATTGAAAGTAGAACAACTCAAATTAAACAATTGAAAGTTTATGAACTAAAATTGAACAAGTTTCAAGCTATAGGTATCAAAATAATATTTTAACTAAAAAATTAATATGATAATTTTGGTCATATGAGTCGTATTCTATTTTAGTACAAATACTTTTAAATGTCTAATTTTCTTGTATTCTTTTACCATAAATCTTAAATAGAATATTGTCAAAACATTAAAAAAAAAAAAAAAAAGTCTCTAATAGCCATCCATTATATATTGTATATTTTTTTTTTCATTACAATATTAACAAATTTTCGTAAAAGTGAACTTCCACCAATAATAAGATGAATATGATATGTATTGAAAGTAAATTGATTATTAATTTTGAATGTTTTAAAATATAAAATTAAGATGAAATTTTATCCCTTTTAGATGGATGGTTACGAACAATGTCTTTGAATTTATGTATATTTTAGTAAATGTATTTAGGTGATGATGGCTATATTTTAAACAATTATAACATATTTAAAGTTAATTGAAATAATATAAAAAGAAAAAGGAATAAAATAGAATAAAATAAAATAAAGGTGAAGAAGGAATTGGGAATCAATGCATGTGTATATTTTGGTTGGAGTGAAATGATGGGAGGGGAGATTGAATGCGTGCAAAAACAAAATTACCTTTTAAACAGTTGAGTTGACAAGAATGACAACACATCTTCATTATGTATATAAATTAAATAATAATTATAACTCTTTGCGAGAAAAAAAAAAGAGAGAAAAACTATACACTAAGGTTAAAATATAGGAAAATTGAATTAAATTACAAAATTATCGAAAATATTTTCAAATATAATAAAATGTCACAGTCTATCAATGATTTATAGTGTAAGTGGGGGAGAGTGTTGCAATCCCACGAGAATGAAAGTAGATTACAACGCCAAGTTTATCATCGAGGACGATGACAGTTTAAGTGGGCGAGAGTGTCACAATCTAACTTTGAGATAATAGATTGTGAACCCACTTGTGCAGACAGTGAAATGGCGATACGTGAGTGTCGACACATATTGCAAAGATAGAGAGCCAAGAGAAGTGCCATGATGCAATTGAGGAGGACGATGCATCATCCAATATACCAACATAAGTAGGCAAACATGTCATGTTGAACATTAAGTAGAAAGACAAACAACCACGTCATCGGTGGTGTCAGTAACAAGCTTAGTGGGGACTAGATGGAGCCCCAGGTCATGACCTCAAAAGGTGGGGTTCTGTCGCGAGTTTGGACAAGTGACTTTGGAGTTAGATGCATATTGATAAGATATACAAGCACGTCGAATTTCATGTCAATCGAAGTTTAGACGGGCACTCTATGTTGGTGAGTGACCGTTTGCCACATGTTATATGCATGGGTGGTAAAGAGGAAATGTCTAGAATGCACGATAGGGGGAGGCATTGTGTTAGCTCTCCACCACTCATGAGCCCTGTGGCTTAAGTGAGCTACCCCATGCCACATGCGTGTGATATGGCGTAGATGAGCTTACAAGATAAGTGTCTTGGACGTCTTCCATCAAGAATGGGTCTCATGGACAGTGTCGGACAACACGGGGTGCTGACATTGCTCACACTTCCCACGAGTCGAAGGTTTGATGTAGCATCTGGTATGCTGTTTTGATTCGACAAGGACTTGGAAGGGTCTAAGTTTCAATTATGTCTGAATGGATAGATGTCCGGAAAGTTCTGAGTTGGATTGTTGTCGTGGGTTGGTTGACGATGGTTCTCAATAAGCGTTCTCGAGTAGAAGAGAGAAAGTTGAAGATATCCCGACACTCGGGATGACATCCTGAAGTATCAGTGGGACTCGATAGTTTTTGGTTGGCCTAATACTTTCCTGAGTTATCTTGGTAAGCATTGTAATGACTCGGTAAAGCCCAGTAGGCAACCATCAGGCCGGTAGAAGCCCAATAGGCATCGAAGTAGGCCGGTAGAACTCGGTAAGCATTGTTATGTCTCGAAAAGTTTTGATAAGTGTCTGAATCATCCAATAAGCCCCAGTAAAGTGTTATAAGCCTGTTTTGGTCTATTAGTATCTATTAATGTCTATTAGTGTATTTTATGATAGAGATTGATAGATATCTATTAGCGTCTATTAATAATATATGATAGTAGTCTATCTGCATCTATCAATATTTATCATTGATAGACAATGATATTTTGTTATATTTGTAAATATTTTGATTTATTTTTTTATATTTGAAAATAGCTCTAAAATATACCATCTATATTTTTAGTTCTTGTATTTTCAACTAAATTTTATATTGAGTTCTTTCAAGGTTAATTTTTATTAAAATTGATTAAATAATAATAATTATTATCATGTAAAATATAAAAAAGTTAAAATATGTTATCAAAATTTATAATTATTAATAGATAATAAAACATTGGTTAAATTGTAAATTTAGTTGCTATGGTTTGAAGAATGTTAGAATTTAATCCCTTCTATTTTAAAAGTTAAATTTTAGTTCTCATGCTTTGATAATACCTCATAAATGATCTTTATGGTCTGATAAAATCTTCATAAATAATTCCAATGATAGCGACTATTTTATAGACTATTTAATCAAATCATAAAGACTAAATTCTAACTTTATAAAATATTCTATTTTTTTTAAATCAATAATAAATTATAGAGTTAAAATCGAACAAATAAATATTTTAGCGTAGTAGTAATAATAATAATAACAATAACAACAATAATGTATTGGGTGACGTATGATTTCAATATTGTTTTTGTCTATGATTGGATCTTTGATTTTTATACTCATATATATATTTCCATTTTTCTTCTTGGTTTAGGTTTTTAGTGTACGATTTTTCTCCAAGGCTATATATAGGTCATTTAATATTATTCTAGCTAGTAGCTTTTTTTCTTAACCCACTTCCACTTCTCTACTCTCTCTTTCAGTTTCAACTTTCAACTTCTTTTCCCTTTTCCTTTTACCTTAAACCACGAAACACTTCTCTTTTCTTGGTGGGGTTGTTTTAGTTAATTTGTGTTATGTTCTTTTTTAGTTGTGTTGAAGGCAAAATTGTGTTTGATTATTAAGTTCTCAAGGTTGTTATCAACTAGCTTATACATACATACATATAGGAAACAAAAACAAAATGTTCCCCTAAACATAACATTTGTGTATTAAATTTGGTTTTAATTTTTTTAAGACTTAGGCAAGGGTGTAATTATGTACCATTGGTTCAATTTCTATCGAACTTATCGCTAATATTTTAATAGAAAAATAAGAAAAAAAAATTAGGACTTATTTTGTTACAACTCTTCAAGTGTTTGATTTTGAAAAAAAAAAATCATTTTGGAAAGAATTAGAGTATTTGACAATCACTCAAGAGAACTTTTTAAAAAGTGAGTTTGTAAAATAAGTTGTTTTGAGAAATAACTCTTGAATCAACTTAACAAAAACGATTTTTGAGTATTTAGTGGTTAATTTCTCCTTAATTTGTATAATATATAAAATTATCAAAAATACCCTCATAGTGCACTAACTCATTGCCACCATGGTTGTCGTTGGCCATCTTTGGCAACCTACTTCAGTAAAACTTTTGACAACCAACTCTGATGATGATGACCATCAACTCCACATGACTATCTCCAACGAACATGATAGCTCCCAAAATGAACTTTCTTTTTTGGCGTAAATCGGACTAGTTCTTAAGATGTTTAAAAATGCTCTTATGCAAGAAATTGAGCTTAGAACACCCATCAAAACATTTTGGGTGCAAAACGGGAAAAACGTTGACCATGAGGGTTATGTAGCATTTGGGTCAAAGGATGACAAAATGGAAGAAATTGCCCCTACGGACCTAGCACCTCACGGGGTTAGATAAGATGCTCGAAGGCAAGAGTGTGTCAAGGCAACAATGTCACGACACTGACCTTTGGTGTTGCGACACCATCGACCATTAGCAACAAACAGGTGCCACAATACTATGCCACACAAGAACAAATCGGCGCTATCACTAATTCAATATATATATAAAATTACTTTTAGGGTTTCAAAGGAGAGAGGACTCCACTCGAGCTATGCCCTTTTTCTGTTTTTCTTCCTTCTTTTTAGTTCTTAGTTTTAGATTACTTTCTTTGGATTGTATCCCGATTCGATGATAAGAGCCTTGACTACTTCCTTTTGATATTTATTCTTGGCTAGTTATGTTTTAGCTTAGGGATTTTGGATGAACCCATTGAAATATTGTGGAAATGCTCGCCTAATGCATATATTTCTATCTCTCAAGTATCTTTATCTCTTGTTTTTATTCTTTAACATGTGTGAATGGTTAGAGGGACAAAGCAAACTATCTCTATATGCTAATTGCTAAAAGTTTAACATGCAATTTGTAATTGTTATATGTTGGTTTCCAAGGTAGCAAAAGTTGTCTCATGGGCGTATAGCATCCATGGCGTTATTGAAGTCACATGGTTGGCTTTGAGTGGCTTGGAGCTAAAGAACAAACTGAGTAGTTAATAGGCATTACCTTAACTACTCGTCATGGTTTAGCATTAGAACTTAATGTATATATTTGATGTAGGATCGGTATGACAACCCTATAGGAGGGTGAATATAGTTTAATCTAACTAATTAAAACATTTTTTTTTAATGTGAGTCCAATTGAATAAGTTGAGAAACTTTTTGCGAACAAGTAATTTAAACAATAAATTTATATAAATAATTTTTATTTTGAATTAAACAAGAAATTAACCATCACACTTTAAAGCAAAATTTTCAAATCTAATAAAAGGTCGGTAAAGGATATATAAATTTAAGAACTACCCATCAAAATAAACATATATGAGCAATTAAATTTAAGAAAAAATTGCAAATAATTTCAAACAATAAAATTTAAGAATAAATTAATTGTAAAATTAAATAGTTGAGGGATAGAGAAATTGAAACCGAGAATTTTATAGTAGTTCGACACAACCAGCCTACATGCACTTCCCAAGCTCCACTTGGGTTTGTCACTCAAACTTGACTCTTTTCACAACTTAGAGTCGAACCATTACAACGTTCTTTTTTTCGGGTGTTAGAACAAACCCGATCCTTTTCAGGATTGAGGATCAAACTATCACAACTTTTTTTCAAGATCAAGAGCAACCCTTACAATGGATTTGAAATGAGGCACAATATGTGGAAAACTCTCCCAGAGAGTAGATTTACAAATTAAAGCTTTCAATGAATCAATCCTCACAACTTAAAATATCTCTTTCAAGAAGAAGATGAAAAGAAGAAAATTAAAGCTTGGAAAGAGCAACAATAGAAGCTTTGTATTTTTGGAGAGGTTGAAAATTATGAAAATTATTCTAAATATTTGGAGAAGAATATGAGTTTAAATAAAGAGGAAAAATGTTGAAAACTACATTTAATTTGGATTATTGGATCTTGGAAAAGAAAATTAAATGGTTGAGATTTAAACCCAAACTTAGCCATTAGGACTGATCATATGCTACCCCAGACCTTCACTTCTCTCTCATTAGTCCCTAAGAGAAAGGCACTCTCACTTGCAAGCAGTTACCAACCCTTGGGCTGACACTTACTGCCTAATAACTCTTGCAGAATAACTCTGATACCAATTATAATTCATATGCAACGGGACGTCTTTAGGCCCACAATTTATTAACTTAGAAACATAATATGTTTAGAGTCATTACAACACTAGATTTACAAGTCCCAAAACCCACAGACCCTTTAAAGCATGTACAGTATAACACATATACAACGTGGCTTTAAAGATGATTACGCTTGTTGGATAAAATCAACATATGTAAATAGTTTTTCAACAATATGCATGCGTTCAAATCACAATTCAAACTTGCTTGGAAACCACTTTATAAAACTAGTAGGCATGAGAATTATTTTCGCAAACATGCTTTCTGTAAAATGTTTGTAATCAAAACAGTTTAAAAACATTTTAGCCACTCACCTCGATTTCTTAGAAGCTTTTCACTCTAGTAACTCCTCGGGCTCCTTTTCACCCCTAAAATCCAGATTCAATTTTCAGCTTAGATTACTCATAGTTCTGAACCTTATTTTAAAATACTTCCTTCTATAAACTTATTCTAAAATTTCTCAGGAAGCTTACCCTAGAATCTCAGCTTAGAACTCCTCGTGGTTTGGCCGAAATCAAAGAATCTTCAAGACTGGCCCAGACTGATCCGATAGTATGATCTTTCTGCATTCTTTTCAATCTCCACCCTGGTTCCTTTGAGGTTTTTCCTTCGACAGTCCTACTCTGAAGACTAGACTTCCAGAGCTTTTAGATGGACTTGGAATCACTCCAAACGCACGAGTAGATTGGAAGATCTCCTCGTCCAAAATTGATATGTTCTTCTCAACCCTCACTGTCCAATGCGCTCTACTCTCCCTCTCTTTTACGAAATTTATGATTTTGTGATTTGAAAATGAAATCCCAAAGCTCTATTTATAGGTGTTCAAATCTCCCGTGGTGTTGACAACACCTACTTGGCTACATGGCCAAATGTTTAATCCTCTCTTTATCAACATAAGCTGACTTCACCTTGGTTCAATGTGTTCTTCCCAAACGCATCCAACACAATTTCTTAGGGTTTAAGAATTTCTCTTAATCGGACACCTAAATTTTAATTGACGTTTTTTCTTACGTCTTCAAGCTTTTTTGTATTCAAATTAGGGTTTCCAATGTATAATCTACAAGAATGCAGCCAAATTCAACGCATAAACACTTGCCCGACCATTCGATGCATAGGTGAGGCCCTTCGATCGCGTGGGCGTGACGTTCGAATGTAGCACTGGATAAGGCGTGGCTGACGCACAGGCTGCTCTCGCTCTCTCCATTCTCTCTCTCCCACTTTCTCGCTCAAAATCTTGCTCTCTCCACCCTCGCCCTCTCTAACTTTCTTGCTCAAAATCTCGCTCTCTCTACTCTCGCCCTCTCCTACTTTCTCGCTGTTTTCCTCTCTCCAATCTCGCTCTCTCCCACTTTCTTATTCAAAATCTTGCTCTCAATGATCTCGCTGGTCTCGATCTCAATGATCTCATTCTCAACGATCTCGTTGATCTCACTCTCAACGATCTCGCTCTTAGCTACTGCAAATATTGTTTGTCTCCGTGCAATTTCTACACGATTGTGCCACGAGTCACTTGCCTTCCAGTGCTTTGTGCACAACACGCATTTCACATAACTTCCATATTTTTCTCAGTCCTTCAGCCATAACGCACTTCACCAAATTTCTTCATACTTAACCAAAATTTTCCCCAAATTTTCCAAATTTAATTTCCATATTATTCCACACTAGCTCAACCTACTTATTATTTTTCCCCAACTTTCCTAACTCAATTCCATATTTTTCTTTTCGAATCCCCATTCCACACTAGCTGTTTCATCATCCTACTTATTATACAAATTTCATCACAATTTTACCAATTAAAGCTCAACTTAATTTATTCAAAGAAAATCTACTTAACACTTAGAAATTTTCTTCCCCTTAACTTAGGATTTAACTTTCACTTAGTTATCATTTTATCACTTGCTTAAGTAAGGAAAATAGGAATCTAGGTTTCATATTTAGACACACACATAATATAATATAGTAATATATATTTTTTAAGATCATTTTCTTTTAAAACTCAACAAAAAATAAAAGTTTATCATGTATCCAATTAGCTCTTAAGACACAAACATAGAATAATATTAAATTTATTTTTATTTTTAAATCAATAAAAAAATCAAAAGTCCACTATGTGTCGTTTTTCCCATGCTCCAAGTGGCACCTTTCAATTGGTCCATTTTAATGAAAAAAATGACATGCCATCAGCTCCGGTTTTTTCCGTTAAGCTTGTTTCGCTTATATCTTCTTCGTTTGAGCTCCGATTTGGGCGATTCAAATTGCATTGAAATTGTTATTTCGAGCTCTACGTAATAAATACTTCAAAAATAATCTAATTATCAATAGATAAAAATAGGTTTGTTATCATCAAAATATTAATTAATTAATTAATTAAAATTAATTAATTTGAGGTTAAGGGCCAAAAAGCTAACACTTGATTGGTTTAAAATATACTTAATGCTCAATTAATTGGCACTTAGTTTAATTAGGATGTAAATCTTAATTAATAGTTTATGACGCTTAACACGTCTTTATCGATTAGTCGACCATGTGTTTGAGATGATCGAGTAAAACATCATATGATCACTATTACATTTTGGCTTATTCCAATTTCCTTAACTAAAAGCAACTAGTTAGTTACGTTCGAAGAACTAGACACTTTTATTCTAGCTTGTTTATTTTAATTTCAAACCAACCCCCTACTACTTTACCTAGAGAATTTGCTTGTTGAAACTAACTTTTTGTTCCTGGTTTTGTTAGTTATAGTATTCAGTAGTATAAGTTTTGTTGATCGGTATATATTAATGTATTTGGCTATGAGAACCCTTGACAAGTTCTCTTCCCATCAGACCATCAATGGTGACCAACTATAGCAATCAACTGACTCGATGGCCAATTTCGAGGACTCATTTTAACAACCAAGTTCAACAATGACCACCTTCAACACTCGAGCCAACAACCAACTTTTTCGACCAACTGCAGCAATTATCTCCAAAGACTAACTCTTAAAAACTAAATCTAATAATCAATTAGATCGATCATATGTTAAAAAAAAAAAAACAAAATCGACCGATGAAAGTGTTTTTAAATTATTAGTTCATAGTGTTTAATAGTCATCTATTATAGTAATTTGATATTGATGGAAACACTTTTAGTTTATAGCAAACCAAACAAACTTGTACATAAAAACACTTTTGAGAATATGAAAACAAACACGAGTTTTTTTTTTTTTTTTTTTTTTACTTTAAGCAGTTTTGATATATATATAATATATATATATATAATATATTATATATATATATATTGTGAAAAATACTTATTTTTAATCAATCCAACTAGCCCTAATTCTAACAAAAATTGAATGTCACTCAAAATAATTCATCAAAATCGATTAATAAGAAATATTCCACAAAATTCATGAAAAAGTTAAAAAAATAAGTGGGTTTCTTTTTAAGTGTCATCAATTTCATACCAACAATATATTTTAGGGTAATACTTGAGTGCATCTTAAGATGCAACCATCTTTATGCATACTTCTCTCAACACTCATATAAAAAAATTAAAGTATTTGAATAAAGAAATAAGAATAATTTTCTACAAATTATATGATTGGTCAATTTGATGGAATGCACAAAGCTAGGTACTACTTGAGTTACACTTAAAATTTTTCTTTTCTTTTATGATTCATTCCATGCCCATAAGCTTGGAAAATACAACTTTTATAAATTTGTCTAAAAAACATAGTATGCAACACTTATTTTTAGTTAAAATATAAAGATAAACAAAAAAAAAAAAAAAAAAAAAAAACAAATATGAGGCACGTGACTCATGTTTCCAGGTTTTGTGTAAATGATAAAAACATCAAACCCAGCCAAATTAATAAGCTTGGAAAAGTCCAAAAAGTCGTCAAAAGTTGATTGATATCTGAATGCTATCAATAGACTTGAAAGTTATTTGATATGTGATATATTGCTAATATGTCAATTGATATGTGAATTGTAATACCTCAAATTTTGTTCTTAATGTAATTTCAGTATCTTCTAATATTTGAGGATATTTTTAGAATTTTGGAAGTTCAATTTTGATTATTGAGATTTAATTTAAATAGAAAACTTGACTTTTAATTTTGGAATTTGGTTTCGAAGAGGAAGAGGAAAGGATTTCATATTTATACACAATTATAGTTGTATGTGTCTTGAAGGAAAGATTAAAATGAAATAAAACAAAATAAAGTAAAACCATATCAAATTTTATTGTATTTGATCTTTTCATTTTCTTTTAAAAATATTTTCCTCCCCCTCTCTTTCACGTGCAAGCACAGTCCCCCTCTCAAAACCCTCTCCCTACAACACCCAGCCGCCCCTTCGCACCGCCGCTCCAAGTCATCAGCCCTCGCCTCCGTTCATGAGCATTCGCCGTCGGACCGAGCTCCCCACTACCATAGATCCGCTCGCCTTCTCCATTCGCACTGTCCGCGGTGCGTCAACTGCCGTTTGCCTCACTAAAGTTCATCGAGTGCCACCAACCGTCAGCTATGCATGCCTCTAGCCGCCGCCAGTCATTAGTTTTTTCCAAATCTTGTAGTTTTGGGTGAGTTCGTATTTTTGTTTCTTTTCAATTAAATCTTTTGGCCATGTTGTGCTTCAATCGTTTGATACGCTTCTTTTGGATTTGTGGAGTTGCAGGGGAAGCTTGGAAGTTAAAGAGGTGTTGTCGAAGAGGGTTGGAAGTGGTTTCGTCAAATCTTTAGGTTGTTGGGATTTGTACCCTAAAATCTTGTGTCCTGTAGTTTGTAAATAACTTTGTAAGAATGCTTGTGATGTATAATATATATGATATTTACTCCACTTCTTGACTTTGCATATTTAGATGTTTTTTATTTTACCACAAACCAATAAACTTAATATCCCTGGTTGTCTTTATGTAACTTATGCATGTATTGTCACACCCCCTCCCAAGCCTTAAACCTTTAAGACCGGGAAGGGAGTGTGAGAGTGATTATAACCCTTCTAAGACAATATTTGTACTAAATATTTTTTCTCTATTTATTATAATTACAATGGGTTTACAACATTTACCTATTTATCTATACATGTAATCGATAGATTCTCATTATCCCACCTATTAATCTATACAACCAATTAAAAGGTTACAATACTCCACCTATTTATCTATACATGTAATTTAATCCTCTTTTCTATTCTTTTAACACATGATCTGAGCCGTGCCCCGAGAGTTTACCGAGCTTTTAGTTGATGGTGGTGGGTGGTGGACTCTTTGTTGAACGCTCCGCTCCGCTACCTGGGGGGGGGGGGTTGGGGATTAGGAAAACAATTTGAAGAGTGTGAGCTACTAAGCCCAGTGAGTGGTTCTTTTAAGATGAAAATCATTTTGAAAATCATCATTTTGGGAAACCAATCACATGTTGGCACTTACACTGAACTCAAGTGCAATCAATGACATAATCACGCAACCACTAATTTGTATTCCAACATTAACACATAGCAAGCATATCCTATCATCAAACAATACAATCACCTATGGAAGCCTTCCTATGACCTCAATTCCCGCCAATGTGCACATCGACATTTTATTTATCCCGCTAGTCATGCTTAGGTACTTGACCATATTTCCTGCGGTTCGTCACCGACTATTATTTTCCGCCGACCGACGGCGACCAATATTTCCCGCCAACAGAATTCGACCATTATTTCCAGCCAAGCACCTTTTGTTAAGCATGCTAATCACATCTCGGGCATAATCGCAGTTTCCATAGTCACACACAAACAATATCATGGCAGTCATCATATTATCAAAGCATATAGCTTGCATCCACTTATGCATGTAACCCTATGTCAACGTGTAGGGTTAACCAATTATTCGCAGCACACATATAGTTAACAAGGAATGTACATATTCACAAGGCATCCTATTTATCACGGCTGTCCTAACTTCACAGTATACATTTATTTAGCTAAAACTGTTCTATTTAAGCTGCGTGATAAGCATCAAGGTGATATATATTAACTAAGTTACATAACACAGTACTGAGCATGGCTTCACAGTATTTACGATGCATTTCTCTTTTAACTTAAGTGAATATTCACAGTGGACTCTACTATAATGCTTGCGAGAGATGACAGCAAACCCTATAATTCATACGATAGCAAATTCTAACACCTCAAGACTGTGATGTTCAGGTTATACAACTATAATATTCACATTACATACTGATTTATCAAAGACACAGCGCTAACAAAGAAGTATAACACCCACAGTACATCAAGCTACTCACTGTACTTTCTGACTAACAAAGCACGTACCATTCACCAAATATACTGACTTTACCCAACTATCATGCTAACAAATGATGCTCTGGAGTGACATAACATTTACCACGCATACTAACCTAGCAAAATTATCATGCTAGCAGGGATGGTATTTTCTAATGCAACATAACATTCACAAGGAATATTGAACTAACAACACCGTCATGCTACCAAAACTGTAATACCAACGATATTTTCTAAGCAATATAATACGCACAACATCTACTGAATTACTAAAAGCAATGTAACACTCACAACATATGTTAACTATCAAAACTATAACACTCATAGTAAGCTTCCCTCTTAGAAGAAAATTCGGGCAGCACCTCCCTCGAGCTTCTCTCGTTTAAACTCACAGAACTACCTCACTCTCTCCACACGATTATTACTACTGGAATTTGTTTGAGAATGAGTTTAATTCTTCAACCAAAGTGTCCTATTTATAGTCGTCTTTAACTCTTCTCTATGTGACAACACATCCTACAAGTGGCCTCTTTTAAATTACTGGGGTTAATTGAGCTTTTGAGTTGTCTAATTTTAAGTTTGCCAACCAAAATTACTCCAATGGCATGTAATCTTGGCCGTGCATTTTAATCCCTAAGTTTCTTCATGAAATCTCCTTTTGCCACCTAAATTGCTTAATTTTTGACTTAATTATCAAAAATATCAAAGATGGCATTACATTCCTTAAAACACAGCATTTTGTCCAAATCTCGCTCTCTCCAACTTTCTCACTCATTTGGCTCTCGGCAATGTCGCTCTCTCCACGTTTCTCGCTAAGGATCTCGCTCTCTCTAGCCTTCTCGCTAGCTTGGATCTCGGCAGTGTCGCTCTTTCCAGGTTTCTCGCTAAGGGTTTCGCTCTTTCCAATCTCGCCAGCGTTGCTCTCTCTTTCTTTCTCTCCCCCTTTTCTCTCCAACTTCGCTCTCTCTCAGTCTCTCGCTCAGCCAATCTCGCTCTCTCCCATTCTCTCACTCAACCAGTCTCTCTCTCTCCCATTCTCTCGCTCAAATCTCGCTCTCTCCATTCTCTCCATCTTCCTCCAATCTCGCTAGTGGGTTACCCTCACTACTTGCGACACGTGGATTCCACTTTTCTTTTTAATTTTTAACTTACCCCGTACACTGATAATTAATTTTCACCTCCAAATATCCCAATGAACAGTCTCCGTACAAAAGGTATCCAAATTCTTCCCACCTTCAAATTATTAATTTCAACCTTCCAAGCCTTCCAATGAACAGTTTCCAAACGAAAAGTTATCTAATTTCCTTTGTCCCCCGAATTCGCTAGCTTCCAACTCCCTTATTAATCTTCCCTGATTCTGCCCACTTATTCATAGCTATATATGTTATTGTTGAATAATTATAAATAAATTTCTTAATTTATCAAATTTTCTCCTAAATTCCACCCAACTTTCTCTTAATTTAATTTATATTTTTCATTCATTATTTTAATTATATTTTCCTTTATTTTCAATATTTTATTTTTCCCTTCTTTCTGAATTGGGGTTAGGGTTTTACATTTACTACCCCCTTAAATAAAATTTCGTCTTCGAAATTTGAAACTTAATTCACACCAAGGTTTTATTAAATAATTTATAGTTTTATTACACCACAACTTTTATTCTACTCTCCAAATACTTTTTCTTTCCCTTTTCCCACTACTGCCCTATTGTCGTTTCTTTCTTGATTTACTCCATATAGTTGTCCCAACGTCTTCTTTCCAGTTTCTTCTTTTCTTCCTCCTACACTTGTAGTTGTTGGCTTCATTCTCTGGTTTTTTCTTCGTTGTGTATTTTTGGCTTCCAAATTTCTCAGTTGGGGACATTCTCGTTTAAAATGTCCTGGTTTGTCACAATTATAACATGCACGTGTTCGTCCTTGGGTTTTCTCCCAACATCTTCCCTGGCGATGTTTATTGCAAGTTGAGCATCTAGGTTTTTTATTAATGCTCTCCAGTGAGTCCTTTAATCGGCTTTCTTATTCCGGGTCTGTTTTGGCATTGGTGACTTCTCTTCTTTTCCATCCACTCATGGTTTCCACCTTGGGGATAAAACTTCTTAATTCTTTCTTCCGCCACCGACTCATTAGGGATTCTTTTTTCGACTGTTTCTTTCGCTGCCAAACTTCTTTCTACTCGCATCGTAGCTTTTATTAATTTGGAAAACTCTCCCCGTTGAGCGGTTGCTATAACAGGAGTTCGAATTTCTTGTTTCAATCCTGTCTCAAACCTTCGACAGCGTTCCTTCTCATCCGTTACTATGTTTAAAGTAGACTTAGATAATTCCGCATACTTTAGTTCACTCTATTACAGTCATGCTTCCCTGCATGAGCTGTAGGAATTCATCTTGCTTCATATCCCTGTATGATCGAGGATAAAATCTTTCGAAAAATGATCTTCGAAATTCCTCCCAACATATTTCTTCTTGGTTGCCTCTCTTATTCTTTAGTAGCTTCCACTAATCTTCTGCCTGTTTTTGCAGAAAGAATAAGGCAAGACTTACCTTATGGTTTTCAGGGCATATCATCACCTGAAAATTTTTTTCTAGTTGGTTCATCCAAGCTTCTGCGTCTGCAGGGTCTTTGGTTTCTTCAAAATTTGTAACTCCCAAAGCTTTTAACCGTTCTATCCCATATTTCTTTTCGGGATCAGGTGTATATTTCCTAAGCTTGTTTGAAGTCTTTGGGTGAATTTGTCCATTTGTTCTTCTTCTCTAGAT
Organism: Benincasa hispida; assembly: GCF_009727055.1. Lineage (NCBI taxonomy): Eukaryota > Viridiplantae > Streptophyta > Magnoliopsida > Cucurbitales > Cucurbitaceae > Benincasa > Benincasa hispida. The sequence goes on from NC_052357.1 coordinate 39,156,834, forward strand.
TTTTCCCTTGGATGGCTCGAGGCACTTTCACTCTCGTTTCTGGAAGGTTGCCCTGTTCTACGTTTCCCACTTCTCAGCATTTTGTCTACTTTTATTCCTATATTAGATTAAACACATGTTACTAACATACAATTTTATTTATAAATAGTGGTTGGATTTATATACTATTTACAGTGGTAAATTTCCTCTAGTGGTCTATGGATTTCTAGATAATCCTAGGTTGTCAAAGGTTTGTTGGATTCTTTCATTTCTCCACATACATCTTTCCTGAACATGCCCCAGCTGCTTGCAGAAAATGCAAAATTGGTAAATTCCTTCTTCCTGCAAGTTGTAGGGGGTTTGTTCCTTAAATTCTATCACGATCCTTCGCGGAATATCTTGCTTCCCTGTGCGGGCCCACTCCTGATCTGTTGTTAGTTCAGGCAGTACATGGCTACTCCCCGGACCTGACCCGCCGGTTAGCTCTCGTCGGTATCTTGCTTCTTGCGATCTCCTTTGGAAAGTGTAACAAGTTTTATAGACGTGGCCTATCTTGCCACAACCGTAGTAATATCCGGTTTCCCTCAAACATACTCTCCATGTTTCTTTCCACAACGTGGACATCCCATGGCAGATCGGGATACCACAAGATTTGTATTGTTTACAGTGATGACACTATTATTTATGTTATTTTCAAAGTTTTCAGGGTTATCCCCTAGGTTAGCATTGCGGGTCCCATCCTGCGTTCTGGAGTCGTTCCCCCACCAATTTCTTCTGCTCAGATCCATTTCCTACAGTAAATATTTTTCAGGTTACTACTTACTAGTCATTTTCCACTTCTCCCCTTTATTTTATTTTATTTTTATTTTATTCTTTTTTTTTTTCCAGGATTTCCTATGTCCATCTATTATTTCCTTTTCCCTTAACCTCTTTTCGATTTTATGCCAGGTTTTCCTAATATAGTTTATTATACCCAATTATTGACCTATCCTAACTTTTATTACTTGGCTTTTCCTACCTTAGGTAAGCCTTTTCCTGAGACCGTTGTGGCTCTAAACTTATCACCTCTATTATATTTTTATCTTATTTTTCCTAGATCCCATTTATTTATGCCTAAGCTAGACTCAATTTTTATTCTTAATTTTTCTCCAGGTTTTACGTAAACTTTTGCCCTGATACCCAGTTGGTATCAACTTAAATTTTTATACTCAATCTCCTCCTAGGTATTACGTATACCTTTGCTCTGATACCAAGTTGTCACACCCCCTCCCAAGCCTTAAACCCCTAAGACCGGGAAGGGAGCGTGAGAGTGATTATAACCTTTCTAAGACAATATTTGTACAAAATATCTTAAACCTCTCCAGCCTTCTCGCTAGCTTGGATCTCGGCAGTGTTGCTCTCTCCAGGTTTCTCGTTAAGGGTCTCGCTCTCTCCAATCTCGCCAGCATCGCTCTTTCAAATCTCGCCAGCATCGCTCTCTCCTTCTTTCTCTCCATCTTTTCTCTCCAACTTCGCTCTCTCCCAGTCTCTCGCTCAGCCAATCTCGCCCTCTCCCATTCTCTCACTTAACCAGTCTCACTCTCTCCCATTATCTCACTCAAATCTCGCTCTCTCCATTCTCTCCATCTTCCTCCAATCTCGCTAGTGGGTTACCCTCACTGCTTGCAACACGTGGATTCCACTTTTCTTTTTAATTTTTAACTTACCCCGTACACTGATAATTAATTTTCACCTCCAAATCTCCCAATGAACAGTCTCCGTAGAAAAGGTATCCAAATTCTTCCCACCTTCAAATTATTAATTTCAACCTCCGAAGCCTTCCAATGAATAGTTTCCAAACAAAAAGTTATCTAATTTCCTTTGTCCCCCGAATTCGCTAGCTTCCAACTCTCTTATTAATCTTCCCTGATTCTACCCACTTATTCATAGCTATATATGTTATTGTTGGATAACTATTAATAAATTTCTTAATTTATCAAATTTTCCCCTTAATTCCACCCAACTTCCACTTAATTTGATTTATATTTTTCATTCATAATTTTAATTATATTTTCCTTTATTTTTAGTATTTTATTTTTCCCTTCTTTCTGAATTAGGGTTAGGGTTTCACATGTATGTAGTGATATATAAGTTGATCATAGTGATATACAAGTGGATCATACCTTAAGTGACAACCAAAATGGTCTGTAGTATATGGATATAGGAGGAAACCTTATCCTGATAACACTACGGACGCAACCCGTTTTGTGGAATAGTTACAAGTGTTTTGACTTGTCACAGATGGTCTGATCCTGATCATTCGTGTAGGAGACATGCGAGTTGGGGCATCCTATACAACAGTTTGTATAAGAACTGACCTCGAAGTGTTAACGTCTCGTCATATAACTTCGTTCATGACTGAGACTTCACTTCACTAGGATGACCATAGGTAACATGACCTCAATCCTGAGTGAGTTCGAAACTTATGCCATTGAGGACGGTCCTTTGATTTGTATGGGTGCGAGTGGCCAGAGCGCCGACTCAAATCTACCACTTTGGGGATTCATCTAATTTGGGAGCTGGGAACTCACTTCATAAGATGGTTCACTCCTTCCACGAAGTGGGGGTAAGTAGATAGATTACTCTCTTAAGGGTTGATCCCGGGGCTTGAACGATGTGGCGCCACACACCTTCTCATGACCTGAGAGGTGTTCACACATAGTTGAACTATGTTGTACTGTTCATTAGAGGGATCAGTGGTACTTAAGGAGTAAGATGTAACTACAAGGGCAAAATGGTAAATAAGCTAGCTGTACTTATGAGCATCTATGAAGGGTCATCGTACAAATGATTGATTATATCCAATGGACATAGAAATATATCTATCGTTAGAAGAGTTCCACTGTTGGTCTTTAGTGGAATACCTGACAGTTAATGGATGGTGGATATCGTGGCTAAAGAGTTTAGTGAGCTATCCACGTACCGTTGGAGTTTCGAGCTATAGGTCCATAAAGTCCCTTGGTAGCTTCGATACAAGTTGAGAGTCAGTTTTTAGGTCAGTTTGAAATGTTCAAATTGACAAGAGGGAGTTCGATTATATATGATATAATTGAACTAGTTAATTATATATGATATAATTAACTTTATGTATGAGAACATTAAATTGGAGGAAATTGGATATAAATATGATTTATATCTAGTAGAGGAAAAATACTATGATTAATATATGATATTAATTCATAGGTTATGAATATGATGTGATGATATTCATTGTCTATTAATTGGATGGTTAAAGGGGTAATAGGACGACATCTCTTCTATTTTCATAACGGATGAGTAAGTTGAAAAATCACTTTGAGACGCTTAAATAGCTCCTGGTGTGTTAAGCATGGGATGTACGGACATTGTGTTGAAGAGTGTCATCGCTTAACAAAACCTGTGCCTATACGATAGTGCTTGAACGATCGCTTACCTATATGATAGTGTTGAGCAATCGCTTAATGATTACACCCGCGCGTGCTATTTACTAAACGATCGTTTACCTTTTCCTAAGCGATCATTTAGCGCCTGATATTTAATAAATGATCGTGTAGACGACTGCTTAGTTTTTCCTACACAGTCGTTTAGATTATCGCTTACCTCTTCCTACACGATTGTATACTTCACTTAAACGATCAAGCATTTTGTCTATACGATAGACGAGCCTATCTCCCACTTGCTTGATCGTTGTATACGATCTTCTTTCCTCCTTCCCTCTGCCAAGTGCAAACAAAGCCCACCCTTTGGATTCTCACTCCAAGAATACTGAGAACTCTGAGTGGTGGTGTCATCCTCGTTTCCTTCTGTTCGTGTGGAGACTGTTCGAGGTAGACGATTGGGTTTTGCTGAGCAATAGCTTACCATCTCAACAAAAGCGAGATTTACTGTGAAGAATAAGTCTTCAACTGGTATGATCTCTCAATCTTTTAATTATTGTTCTTTTGAGCATGTCAATAATTTAGCATTATGAATGCATTTTAGTATGTTTGAATGTATATGTGAAAATTCTGTTAGAACGAATTGGAAAGTTTCGCTTCCGCTCGTAGTACTCTTGAATAAGAGTTCCTTTATAGGTAAGATTGCTTGGTTCATGGGCAATTTGAGATGTTGGAATTAGACCCTGTTATGAATTGTATATTGAATTATGTTTAGGCCTGATACAAGATCCAACTAGGCAAGGGAAGATTATTCTGCTTGTTGCATAGGCATAATTTTGAGGTAAGTAATCATACTACTGGAACTGCCTTGTGCCAAGAAATAATAAGCATGTTGTATAGAGGTTGTTTATTAGATTGATTACTACGTATGATTTCCCTGAGTGAGTTGCACGAACTAGATATGCATGAAAGAGGATTGAATGCTAACATGATTTAAGTACATTTTATTCTTTGAGATTTTGTTGAATCTGAGGATGATGAGATGTATATGTATGTTATGAGACTATGATGATGAAGGAACTCTTAATGAAGAGCATCCATGAACGTGTTCGGATTTTTTCGATTTCATTGTGACCGAAATACAATACATACATTCTAACAGATAGTTATGCAAATAAACACTAATTAACGACATGCTTCAAACAATAAAACACAAAGGAAAGAGTTCAAATACTAGTTGAATACTCTCTCAAACGTCAAACTCAGAAGCAGTGGAAGAACCTTTATGCAAACTCTATATCCCAACAAATCAGTCAGCTGCGGCAGCACGATCGTCTACACGAACGACAGTAACACGAACAATCACGAACAAGTAAACAACGGGCACGACACCACTAGTTGGAGCCCTTGCTATTCTCATAGTGAGAATCCAAAGTGTGGTCTTTGGTGAATTTGGTAGAGGTAGGAGAAAAGACAGATCGTGTAGACGATAAGCAAGTGGGAGAGAAACAGCTATCGTATAGTAAGGGTGCTTATCATTTAGATGAAGCTACACGATCGTGTAGGTTTTACTAAGCGATCGTTTAATAAAATGTAGACGATCATTTAGAAAACGCGGCACGCTATGCGATCGTTTAGGAAAGCTAAGCAATCATTTAAGAAAAGGTGTGCGATCGTTTAGTTGCTGGTATGCGATCGTTTAGACGATGAGCTATTATCGTATAGGCTCTCAAGCTAGGCGATCGTTTACATTTCCACACCGATTGCGAATTTTCAAACCTTTTTGCCAAATAAAAACAATTTTCATTTTATTCATCAATTACCATAATCGAATGCGGCTGCTTCCATTAACGCACGATTGAGGAGAATAAAATTGTCAATTATCTCATAATTAACCAATTTAATATTAATGAATATAATCATATTATATTCTTACCTTATAGTTTGATATCACATATCTATTATAGTAATTTCTCTTCCACTTGATATAAATCATATTTATATCTAATTTCCTATCTCATACATTTAGCCAATTATAACATATATAATTAACCAATTCAATTATATCATATATAATCGAACTCCTTCTTGTCAATTTGAACATTTCAAACTGACCCAAACACTAATTCTCGACTTTATCCAAGCTACTAAGGGGACCTAATGAACCTATGGCTCGAAGCTCCAACGGTATGTGAATAGCTGACTAAACTCTTTAGCCACGAGATCCATCATCCGTTAACTGTCAGGCATTCCATTAAAGACCAACAACTGAACTCTTCTTACCATAGATATATTTATGTGTGCATCAGATATAACCAATCATGAGTATGATGACCCTTCACAGATGCTCGTAAGTACAGCTGGACCAATTTACCATTTTTCCCCTGTAGTTACATCTCACTCCTTAAGTACCACTGATTCCTCTAATGAACAATACAACATAGTCCAACTATGTGTGAACACCTCTCGGGCCAAGAGAAGGTGAGTGGCGCCACATTGTTCAAGCCCCGGAATCAGCCCTTAAGGGAGCTATTTATCTACTTACCTTACTTTAGGGAAGAAGTGAACTCCATCTTGTGTAGCTGAGTTCCCAGCTCCCAAATCAGACAAATCCCCAAAATGGTAGGCTTGAATCGACGACCTGGCCACTCACACCCATACAAATCAAAGGACTGCCCTCAATGGTAGGAGTTCCCAACTCACTCAGGATTGAGGTCATGTTACCTATAGTCATCCTAGTGAAGTGAAGTCTCCGTCATGAACGACGTTATATAACGAGACATTAACACTTCGTGGTCAGGTCTTATACAAACTCTTTTTATAGGACGCCTCCGCTCGCATGCCCCTACACGAATGATCAAGATCAGACCATCTGTGATAAGCCACAACACTTGTGACCATTCCACAAAGCGGGCTGCATCCGTAACGTTACCAGGATAAAGTTTCCCTCCTATATCCGTGTACTACAGACCATTTTGGTTATCACTCAAGACATGATCCACGTGTATGTCACCACATACATATATAAGTTACATACAGATAACCAGGGATTTTATGTTTATTGGTATGTGGTAAAGAAAATAAAATATACAACTGAGCAAAATCAAGATGTGAAGTAAATATCCTATATACAACACAAGCATTCGTACAAACAGTTTACAAACTACAGGACACGAGCCTTTAGGGCATCAACCCCAATAGAGATGTATATGTATGTTATGGAACTATGATGATGAGATGTATATGTATATTATAGAACCCTATTATGATACTTGTGATGTTGAAATCGTGATAATGTCCCCATTATTAGTTAGATACCCACTAGAGGTTGTGTGTCCTTCAAGATTCACCAGAGGTTGTGTGTCCTTCGGAATTCACTAGAGGTGATGGTTTCCTTCGGGATCCACCAGAGGTTGTGTTTCCTTCGGGATTCACTAGAGGTGGTGCTTTCCTTTGGAATTCATCAGAGGTTGTGTTTCATTCGCGATTCACACAGGTGGTGTTTCCTTCGGGTTCACTAGAGGTTGTGGGTCTTACGAGACTTACTAGAGGTAGTGGGTATACTTAACTATAGTAGGATGACATTCAGATATCCATGTATATATGTCCCCATAAATTTGGATCAATCAATTTGCAATTCAAAATCGATTAATTTGCACTTTCTTTCTTGCTCATTTTTCAATTGAATCCATTAATCCTTTTTCCATAATCTTGATCTTTTCCAAACTCTCAAATTAAAAAAAGAGAGAGATAAAACCCTTGGGGGCGTTTGGTGTATGAAATGTTAACCTAGGGATTAGGCTGGGAGGTTTAGGTGGTCTGGATTTAAGAAAATTGTATTTGGAGTGCAGGTTTTGGAAGTAGAGGTTGAAGAAGTCTGTGTTTAGAGTGCCGGCTTAAGTAGTCTGAGAATGAAGTGCAGATTTATAAATATTTAGTTTGTGAAATATTTTCTTGTATTTAATCACTAGTTGGATTTTAGATTAGTTTAAATTTGTCATCTTAATTATTTTAACATAGTTAAGTTTGAAATAAACTAAAAAATTTAGAAGAGTATATTTTTTAAAAAATATTTAAGTAGAGATTTTGACTAAAATTATAATTTTATTTAATCTATTGTTTTAATAATTTGATATTATAATCTTACTAGATTTTGAAATAAAATTTTGTAGACTTTTGTCGATTTAATTAATTTGAAAATGATCATTTTTTTTAATTATAATACACTGACTTAAAATTGAAATAAACGAGTATTTTAATATTAAATTCAATGATTGAAAAACTATACTTTTTTTTCTTATCAAATTACATTTGAGGAATAAAAAATTATAAATTTTAAGTTTTAGTTTTTATTTGGTCGCTAAGTTGTTTTAAACATTTTAAATCTTTACGTTTAGAAAACGATTTGTCTTGAAGCTAGTTAAATTGACCAACAAAAAAAAAATTAAAATTTTATTAAATTAAATTAGAGCATTCAAACATATATAGTTCTACACATATAACCTGAATAAATATTACTATACAAGCAGTCTATTGGCGTGTTTGGAATGATTTAGGAAAAAAATCTTTTAAAAAATCTTTTTTAATTAAACACTTTTAATAAAAACTCATTAAAATAAAAAAAATACATATATTGCAATTCTTTCTTAAAAGTGTTTTTATATACATATTTGTCTAGTTTGTTATATACTAAGAGTATTTTTATTAATGTTTTTCAAAGTTAGTTGGTGGTGGTCACTGGAGGTGGCAGTCGGAGGGTGGTCAATGGAGTTAGTGTTTGGAATTTTTCCTGTGTGTGGGGAAGGGGGTTTGCTAGAGGTTGGTCAATGGTATTCAGAGTTGGCTAGTGGCGATTGGAGGTTGGCCGACAATGGTCACCAAGGTGGCGCTCGGAGTTGGCCGGTGGCGGTCCCCGAGGTGGCGACCGGAATTGGCTGATGACGGTCGAAGGAGGTGGCTGCTGAAGTTGGCCCGTGGCAGTCGCCGAAGGGTGGTGGCCGGAGTTGGCTGCGGTGGTCACCAAAGTGAAGGAACTCTTAAACAAGAGTATCCATGAGCGCGATTAGATCTTTTCTATTTCATTGTTACCGAATTACCACACACACATTCTAACAAACACGTATGCATTTAAACACTAATTATAGGCATGCTTTGACAAATAAAATACAAAAAATTGAGTAAACGTACCAGTTGAAGACTGTCTTCACTCAAACTCAATCCAGCGGAAGTGACTCCTCTACAATCCAAATCGCTCAGCAATCAGTCACCTAACAGTACGATCGTTTACACAAACAGCAGCGCACAAACAAGTAGCAATCGGGGACGACACCATCACTTGAAGCCCTTGGTATTCTCAAAGTGATAATCCAAAGAGTGGACTTTGATGGAATTGGTAGAGGAAGAAGGAAAGGATGATCGGGTAGAATGACAAACAAGTGGGAGATAGTAGGTGACTATCGTATAGTCGGGTGCTCGTCACTTAGAGAAAGGTACACGATCGTGTAGGTTTTACTAAGCGATCGTTTAGTAAAGAGTAAACGATCGTGTAGAAAACTTGGCACGCTAAGCGATTGTTTAGTGAAGGTGAGTGATCGTTTAGTATGCTGGTGTGCGATCGTTTAGGCGATGGATGCTATCGTATAAGTTCTCAACTAAACGATCGTGACGTTTCCACACCTTGAGCGATTTTTTCGAACTCTTTCCAAAATGAAACCAATTCTCATTTTATTCTTCAGTTAAAATAACCGAAATTGATCTTCCTACTATCACACGATTTAAGAGAAATTTCTGGTCAATTATCATATAACCGACCAATTAATTAATAAATGATTATAATCATATTATGTTCTTAACCGATAGTTTGATATCATATAGTAATTTCTCCTCTACTTGATATAAATCATATTTATATCTAATTTCCTCCAAAATAATGTATCTCATACATTTAGTCAATTATATCATATATATTTAACGAGTTCAATTATACATATATAATTGAACTCCCTCTTGTCAACTTGAACATTTCAAACTTACCCAAAAACTAATTCTCGACTTTATCCAAGCTACCTAGGGGACCTTATGAACATGTGGCTCGAAGCTCCAACGGTACGTGAATAGCTGACTAAACTCTTTAGTCACGAGATCCATCATCTGTTAACTGCCAGACATTCCACTAAAGACCACAGCTGAACTCTTCTTACCACAAATATATTTTTGTGTCCATCGGAAATAACCAATCATGAGTACGATGACCCTTCACAGATTTCGTAAGTACAAGTGGTCCAATTTACCGTTTTTCCCCTATAGTTACATCTCACTCCTTAAGTACCACTGATTTCTCTAATGAATAATACAACATAGTCCAAGTATGTGTGAACACCACTCAAGCCAAGAGAAGGTGTGTGGCGCCATATCATTCAAGCCATGGAATCAGCCCTTAAGAGAGCTATCTATCTACTTGCCTCTGCTTTGGGGAAGTTGTGAATTCCTTCTTATGTAGCTGAGTTCCTAGCTCCTAAATCAGACGAATCCCCAAAATGGTAGGTTTGAATCGACGACCTAGCCACTCGCATCCATACAAATCAAAGGACCACCCTCAATGGCAGGAGTTCCCAACTCATTCAGGATTGAGGTCATCTTACATATGGTCATCCTAGTGAAGTGAAGTCTCCGTCATGAACGGTGTTATATAACGAGACGTCAACACTTCGTAATCAGGTCTTATATAAACTCTTTGTATTGGACATCCCTGCTCGCATGTCTCCTATACGAATGATCAGGATCAGACCATCTATGACAAGTCACAACACTTGTGACCATTCCACAAAGCGGGTTGCATCCGTAACGTTACCAGGATAAGGTTTCCCTCCTATATCTTTATACTACAGACCATTTTGGTTATCACTTAAGACATGATCTACTTGTATGTCACCACATACATGCTTAAGTTACATACATATAACAAGGGATTTTATGTTTATTGGTTTGTGGTAAAACAAACAAAACATACAATTGAGCAAAAACAAGATGTGAAGTAAATATCATATATTATACAACACAAGCATTCGTACAAACTGTATACAAACTACAGGACACGATACTTTAGGGCAGCAACCCCAATAATCTGTAGGTCCACTAGGTTCCTCTGCTAGCTCATATTGAACTAAACGTTAGAATAGTGTGATGAGAAAATTTGAAACGTTCAAATTTTCTTTAAGAAGTAAGTGTTAATTATATTTGATATACTTAATCACTTATAGTTTAATTATGAATTAAACAATATGGAGAGTTGGAAATATTTAAATATGGTTTAAATATTGTTTACATGAATAGGGATTCATGATCGAGATTGGTGTTATTTATTGATTTAATATTTGATCTTAAATTAATATTATTAATTAAATTATTTAATTAATTATCTAAAATTAATTATATTTAAAATTGGTTTTGAAATTAATTGTATTTAAAATTAGCTATTTGAATTAATTTTAAGAAAAATTATTTAAAATTTGAATTTTAGAAATTAAAAAATTAAATAAATTTTCCCACAATGAACCTCCTTAAAATACCTCCAATCCCATTTATAATTAATCTTTAATTTGTTGCCACTTTGAGGTGAATTTAATTTGCATATTTTCTTCTTTAAATAGAAGAAAGATTACTGAGATTTGGGGTTGGGTGGCTAACTATTAAAGCTGAATTATTTCTTTCAAAAGTCATAATTTCAAGTTCATTCAAACTCCATTTTCCCTAAAATTCATCACAATTTTGGATCCCACAATCCATTCGAATGCTGGAGAATAATTGGGAAACTCTAGCGATGGTCTACGAAGTGTTCGTGATAAAAAGACAACCAGTGGATTGTTTCAATTTTGTGCTACATCAAGGTTTGTTCTTCAAAACTCTGTTTTACATTGTTGAACAAGCATGCTTAATCCATAAAATTGATGTAATTAGAGTTCTTTATATCCAAACTATGTTTGCTTGCATGTTCTTTAATTTTACAAGTTTTAAATTTAGAGTGTTTGTCCAACATTATTAGACCGTCGATTAAGCTTGATGATTAGATAATTCATTAGCTCAATTTTCATGAGAAATTGATGAACTGGTCCATAGATAGTCTAATGATCTCTAAATTGGCGAAGGTAATCTAGTTTATCGCTCTCTTTTTCTCTCAATCTGATTTAAGGAATGTTGTCGAGGCTTTCCAACCAAATAACATTTATAATTCACAAGCTAACAACTTATACTAGGTAGCACAAGTGGCAACTGGAAAGTCCGGGTCGAACCATAGGGAAGCATGGAGATTAGTTCCTCATGGAGTCGCTCAATGCAATTCAGATCATCAAATTATCAACATATGATTTAACCTTCTTGCCTATGCCTAGACATATTGATTAGAACCCAGATCAACCGTCTTAATTACCTAGTTAGTTAATCATGAAAAGATGAACCTCCACTAAACACATTAACTAATCGCATTAAGCATTAGGGAGATGCTAGGATGAACTAATTAACTTCCACCATCTAGTTAACTCATTCATTATAATTTTCATATCAAGATTTATTAAAGCATTGCTTGGTGTTGTCGACTTCACTAATCTTTTTAGTTCATAATAGTTTATTGCTTAATCAAAGTTAAAGCTAAGCATGGAATCACCTAAACAAGTATTAGTTGTCAATTAAATATATGGAAATGCATTTGATAATCAATTAATTCAGAGTGAGAATGCATAAACAAGATATATACATCATAATATCAAAATTCTCCCAAAATTATAAGGATTCCTCTAAGTCCTCTAAACTAAGAAAATCTAAAACCTCACCTTCCCATGGAGATGAAGAAGAAAAGATCCAACAACTACTTGATTAATTACAAAATGAAAACCCGAAATAGAAAGTGGAAAAGAGAAGAGAAGGAAAAGTTGGCTGGAAGCCCAAGTGGGTGATCATTTATGACATAAAAATGAAGAGAATATATATTGAATCGCGATAGCACCATGACGTTGAGGGATAGTGCCAGACACTGGCACCTTTTATCGAAGTGCAATCAATTGAGACATCTATTGCACTGTGCTCCCCTTTTCTTGTGCATATGTTGACCCACGCGTATGCACCTGCACACACGGCCCTTCACTTTGCTAAAAACACATGTAGTACCGTGACGCTATACGAAAGAGCCATGAAATTTTCTTCATCTTCTCCAAAACAATGCTTTCGGAAAAAAGCGTCGAGCATGATGCCACTATGCTCAGCTAAGTGTATTTTGATCATTTTATCTCCCTCGAAGCCTCAAATGCTCTTTTTAGCTTCTAATTACTCCAAATTAACCTCAAATAGCTCGTAACACTCCAAAATGCATTGATTACTCTAAGTTTTACAAATATAATCATATAAACACATTAAACTTCATAAACGAGCTAGAATAGAGGCACTAAGATAACATATTTTAGGTGCTATCAAACACCTCCAACCTAAACTTTACTCGTCTTTGAGCAAGATAAAATAAAAATGAATCATCTGCTACAAATGAGCGACTCTAATCTCAAAGCAAAAGATAACACAGTTATCACAAGGATGGAATCACTTGCATGCATATAATCAATAGGAAATCTAAAACTAATTATTTAACCCTTAAGTGTGTGTGCGCTTAGCCATCCTACCTAGATCCTTACAAGCCTGGGATGGTTTTATTCAACCCACAACTCGTTTTTTCCTAATTTAGCTTGAAGGTTCAAGAGTGAAGTTTCCTAGACTCAAAATTGCAATGAAACACTTTAGAGAACCAATCTTTTATTTCATTTTTATCTTTTTTCATTGGTCTTTTACTTTACGGAAAAGAGGAAACCTTATTCGAACACCTGATCTTCATTTTAGCTTACATACATAGGTTATGTGGAAGACGTTCAACTATGAGCTATGTTTCCTAACAAGGTGCCGAAGCTTACTCATTCCTCAGGTATACTTTAACTCAGATGGAAACTACATGTGTCATAGTCACCTCAGGTTAATTATATCCTCAAGAAAGAGAGGTAATCTCCTTCAAGAATATCATACAAACTTACTTTTACTCTACAACATGATTTGCCCTTTACAACTTTCTTTTACTTCATAACATTGGCTTTTACAATACAAAACAAGAGTTTGGCAAAAAACTTAAGCATGCATTACAAGGTTGAGCTTTCGGTCAGTTAACATCCATCACTTAGGCCTTTTGAGGTGACAACTAGCTTATGAGCCAAATAATCCAATCCTAAGCATTCAAAATGAAAGATAAGATGGCTATGTGCATAAAGGTGCAAGAGAATCAAGAAATTTTTTTTACATGCTCGTGAGTCCTAAACAAGGTGAATACAAATTATCTAAAGCTAATCACAGATAGTCATCATCACAGTACGTGTAATGGAATCATCACATAATCAACTCAATCACAAAGTTCGACCTCAGATGCTTAAGGACTTTCCATATATGCATTCCAACCACCCCCCAACCTAAAACTTTACATTGTCCCTAAAGTAATTAATCTAAGCTTAATAGAAATAAAAGAGTCAAGGAAATAGAAAACCTTCCCCTAATAACATTTTCGTGCTTGGGTCTTTAAAGTGTGGTGATAGGGCTCGCCGCTTCGAATGCTCTTCATTTTAAGGGGTCCCTACAAAAGAAAAACAAGAAGTTAAACTAGAAAGCAATAAAAAAAAAGTAGTAAAGTTTTCACCTAACTCCCTATAGGAAGAGCAAATTTTTAATGTCGGTTGCTCGATGTGATCTATCCCCTGTCAATGTACAAAAAAATTCTCGTATTTCTTTGGTTCTTCTTAGATGAATCGATATAGCATGGTAAGACTGTAAGACTCCTTATCTTTTGAAGAGAACTAGACAGGTTGGATTTGTATTTTTTTTTTTTTGGAATTAGGAAAAAAAGGGGAAAAAGAAATAATGAATTGACTTTAATAACTAAAGAGTCTAAAGAAAGAAACTACACAATAGACTCGTGAGAACTAAAGGAGAAAAATTAAAGAATATACAAAGTACCAGTTGTTAGAATAGGGTGAGATCTTTCGACCTCTAATTTTACCACCTGGATTTCGACGGATGTAGGTTAGGGACATTCCTTAGAAACTGGAAAGCATGGTTTGATATTCTCATCATCACTATAGGGATAATACTCAGCCAAAAACTTTGCCTCAGAGTTACAATGATGAGATGCTGTGACACACTTTCCAATCTCTACACAATATCAGTTAGTTGGGTAACATGGCTGACCATGCTTTGTAGTTGAGCATGGGTGTCCAGCTAAAACAGAAGAGTGCGATTAGCAAGTTCAGACACTAAGAACTCCAAAGTCATACTTGGTCACAAATCTTGAGGAAGCAGTTCCTCCTCCACCACGTCGACATGGACTATTTCATACCTCTAGGCTACTGTCTGAGGAATGGTCTGGCAACAACTAGTATTGCCTCCCAATTGAAGTTATAAGCTAAGCAAGAAGGTTACTTAGATTCTGCAAGTCAGTTCTAGCCTCTACCTTGAGGCAAAGACTCTTCTACTGAAAGTGCTCAAACTCCTACTGTCTACAGAGGTTGTCCCACTGAAACTTAAAGGTATTGTCAGCAAACTCCTTAACCAAAGCCTTTGAAGACTTACCTGACCTAGAAGATTGAGCATGAGTCGGTTGGTAGGGTGCCGTGAAATATTGGTTGTGTAAGGTTTGTTGCCATCATGAGTATCCATAGTAAAAAAAACTCATCCCACCTCCATGGTTAGGTTCGTCATCCAAATGACCATAATACACCTTACTTGAGATAGCCATTTGTTACTGGACTCCACTGCAAACTTGGGCCTGCTGCCTCTACTTACTGTGAACATCGTTCTACCATGTGGCTAACCAAAGAGGCTAACTCGGTAATTTGACGACTAAGCCCACTTACCTTGTCATTAGGACCTAATACTCGACCTTCAGTCATCCAAGATCGATTTTGAAATCCTTTCATGCTTTACTAACACACATATACACAAAAAAAAAAGAAGATTGTAATTAAAATATGAACAAATTCAGTTAATAGATCTATACACTTAAACACAGGGTGGTGTGCATGCTGATAGATTGTAGTGTGTTTGTAAAATGAATGAACTAAATAAAAATGCAAGGAAAGATGTTGAGAGAAGATATGGATGTAAGTGGATTTGTGAACGCGTAGCACATCACAAGTAGAGATAAAATAGACCAGAAAGAAGAGTGGGAATAAGCAATTCTCGAACCTATTGAGCTTAATGATAAAGCTCATGTTCATGTTCATAATCTTTTGGACTCCACCTCTTAGTGAGTTAGCCACATTAATCATGTCTCTATGATGCATGTATGGGTTACTTGGAACATAAGGAAAAGTTTATCTCTAAACATTTCACTTACCTGGGCTAATGAAATCCACAATTATTTTCTCTCTTTAGTAATTAATTGCTATCTTATGAATCCAGTGGTTAAAAGGATTCACAAGTTGGATTTAAAGCTTCATTATCAGAATGAACATTGCTTAATCATCAAGCTCACCGGAATGAGGATCAACTCCTTCCAAATCACTTGAGATTTAGCTACTCATGTTAGAGAAAATAAAAATGGGAAGGATGGGAGATAAAGTCATGATATGATATTGAAATATGATATATTTCGTTACAAGAGCAATTAGAAAAGTGCGTAAAAGAGAATGTAAAAAAATAAAAGGCAAAGTAAACTAGAAAGTTGAAGGTGATGATGAGGATCGTCGATGGCTTTCTCAAGCTCCCATCGATGCAAGAGGGTGGTGTCGCTTTCTTTGCTCTATCTCGTGCCTTGTTGTTGATCTTCTTTACTTCTCTCTTTCCATCCTCTGTGGTTTCTTTCTATCGCACGTACTTACATTTGCATTTCCGTTCTTTACAGTGCATGGCTCCCTTCCTCATCTGTTCTTTTATTCCTGCACTGCAAAAGCATTAGTGATATCATTTTTTCTTAAGCTTTGTTTTAGATTTAATAAATGCATGGAATTTGATTTTGCCTAATTTTCTTCTATTTTTCATACTTTTCTCATCAAAGAATTTTGAATGCTCTAATTTCAAGAGATAATAACTTGTAAAACTACAAGTTATCAATTAGAACCCTAATCAACTATCTTAATTACCTAATTAGTTAATTATGAGAAGATGAACCCGCTCTAAACACGTTAACTAATCTCATTAAGCTTTAGGGAGATGCTAAGATGAACTAATTAACTTCCACTATCTAGTTAACTCATTCAATATGATTTTCACTTCAAGATTGATTAAAGCATTACTTAGTGTTGTCGACTTCACTATAAGCAAGTGAATCTAACCTTTTTGCTTCAAAATGGTTTATTGCTTAATCAAGGTTAAATCTAAGCATGGAATATATAAACAAGTATTGGTTGTCAATCAAATACACAGAAATATAGTTCACAATAATTAATTTACATGAGAGTCCATAAACAAGATATATACACCATAATACAAAATTCTCCCAAAATTAAAAGGGTTCCTCACAGTCCTCTAAAGCAAGATAATTGATACGAACGCAAGCGCATGTGTCGAGTAATAATATAATTTAAAACAGTCTTGGTCGAGTATCGTCCTTACGAAATTAGACTGATTAATATTTTAGTTATTTAGAGATTGTTCCAATTTTATTTAGGGGACCAACTTCGATAAAAGAAAGTTAACTAATCTAAGAAAGCAATAAAAGTGATCAGATATGAAGATTATTAAAATAGAGATGTTTTAGGGATTAAATTTAATCAAAAGCATTATTAAACACGCTTTCTTTTACTTCTAAAGTAATTAACACAACACCTAGTTCTAGTATTGAATCTTCCGAAAGAAATCGTTTCTCGTGCATACATAATTGATAACTAATTTGTTGAAATCAAATTAAGAAGCATGACATTAAGACTCTTCATATGACTACTTTCTGTGTGTTCAAACGATATCAAGCATGCATGAGCTAATATAAACCCTACTTGCTAAAGTAGGAATTAAATCATGGAATCATTTAAACATTGATCAAATATTCAAAAGCATTATGAACTGTCATGATAGAAAGCATAAATACAAACTATCAATCAAGAAGCAAAGTTTTCAACAATTTAACCTAAGGATTCATCTATCCCTAAAACTATGAGAAATTTAGCCTAACATAGATTCAATAGACAAAACCATATCAAGTATACCAAAAATACTTAAAATAGTTCAAGAATACAAAAGCGAAAAAAGAGTTATCAGGCTTTCAATCGCATTCCGAAGATGAATTTGGCCCTTAAATGATCTTCGATCTCTTCGAGATCAAGAACATTCCATACTCTAATATAAACCCTCTCTTTAGGCCATAAAAACTCTAAAGTTGGATGTGGAGGCCGGTCAAAAACCCTAGATTAAATAGGCAATATTTTTAAAAATGGCCTAATATCATTACGCTGGCTTATTGTATCGAAGCATAGGGTTGTGCTGTAACACAGAGTTGCTACGCTTTCACCTTTCCACGACAGAGAAACTATGATGGAAGACAGAAGTTTTTAGACAAACTTGTTGGGTCTAAAGCGTAAGGGGTAGCGTAGCTATGTTGTGCGTTACGTTGCCCTATTTTTAGGATTTCCTTTATTTTCTGCACTTTTCTTGATAGTTTTGTCCCGACTTTGATTTGTTTGATTTCTAATGCTTTTTTTTCTTATAATTCGTTGAAAAAAACTAACAAACATATTAAATATAATAAAAGCGACTCTAAATAAGAGGCAAATAACGCACATTTCAGGTATGTTTCACCACCTTAAACTTAGAATTTTGCTAGTCCTGAGAAAAATTAGAATAAAACCAGAGGAAAAATGCTGAATAAAAATGGAATTGGTTCATGCCTTAATAGTAAAAATAACATGCTAGGTCCAAAAGTAGAAATATTCAAGTGCATCTTTTGTTACAAAATTTTAAAGCCAAATATTTTCATCCTCATTTATGTGTATGCATGTTACATTCAGTTAAAAACTCAGAAACCGACTTTAGATTTAATTAAGCCCCTCCAGTTTTCTCCCTACATTAACATCATGCACCAATCATCAAGTACCAAAACATTCAAGAAAATAATATATCAACTAAGGTGCCTTACATAACTCACTAAAGAGGTCTCTAAACTAGCATTATTTTACCTAGGGGCACTAGCTTTCGCACATTCACTACAAGGACTCGTACCTAGTTAATTTCCAGATGTGCTAACTGATCACAGCAAAGCCAAATTTCCCTCAACAGGAAAATACAATCTTTTCTTTTTCCCTCAGTATTACATTACAAACTATCATGCAAGACAACTCTCTAACTAGTGGGGCCTTTCGAGGTGACAACCAAATTGACTGAAATTAACTCTTTATTCAATTAAAAGTTCTAAATTAAAGTGACTACGTACTCAAAATATGGGAGATTCAAAGAGGGACTTGAACAAATCATAACTCAAGAATATATTATCCTATTTCCATAGAATTCATCTAACACACATATTCAAAATACTTCATAGACAATCATCATTAAAAGCATGCATATATACTTTTCTCACATCATATCTACTAAAAAAAGTAATAAAACAAATGAATCAAAATTTTAACTCATTAAATTAATATTCATAACATCAATAATTTCCTAATTAACATGCATAGTAGGATAAAAACAACTCAAACAATGAAGTATGTAGTATGCCTCCCACCCCAAGCTTAGAATGATGCATTGTCTTTGGTGCATGAAAAAGAATAGAGCAGTCACTTAAAGTAAGTGATACAAGCTTGGGAGCATGCAAGATTCCACTATACAGAATAATGGAATGAGTACTTTGTGTTACTTTCGGGCTCCTATAAGAAAGACTAGAAAAATATAAGAACTGTCATGGAAGTCTACCTAAAAAAATAAAAGAAAGAAAATAACTTAAATAAAAATAAACAAATAAAAAGCTTGGGTTGTCTCAAGTGCTAGGTTTAATTTTTCAAGCTAGACGACGGAGATTCTTTATCAGAAGTACATAAAAATCCTCTCGTTTTTCAGGATCCTTCTTATTTGAATCAATGTAATGTATTAAGTCAAGTAGGCTTTCCCTCTTTTCTTGGGCACCTAAAAACAAAGAAATAATAATTTTTCTTTTATTTTTCAAATATGGAAAAATATTTACAAAGAAAATCATAAAAATAATTACAAAGCTTATGATATGTAAGGAAAGAATAAAAACTAGGAGGATTTTCTAGTGTTAAAAAGTCAGGCTTTTCAACCTTAAACTTTATCTCATGCATATCTTCCTCAACATTGAGCATAAATTCTTCCTCATTCTCACAAATCGACTCCTTGGTTGACTCTACTTGGCAAGGTTCATAAGGGAGAGAAGGATCAATGATGAGAAGACTTTCTAGAGATGGCACACTAAGCATTTCAACATCAATCTTAATGTTTTATGCCTTCTCATAAAACTTTTAGGTACAACTCTACTCTCATTCTCACAACCTTCATCTTGAATTAACTCACTCCCTTCTATTCATCATTATCATCATAGTACATAACTCTAGGTCCCCTATCTTTGTGGTATCAAAAGTATTCTTCTCACTCATGGTTCTAAGTGTATCAACTATTAGACTAAGTTAATTAACAACCCGATTTAAGGTGACCCCATTCTTTACCACTTAAGTTTCTACCCTAGCCAACCTCTCTCTCTCTTCTCTAACGAAACTCTTCATATTATATTCTAAGAGATACTCATTTAACGCATCTTTTAGGCGAGGTTTCTCCTCTATTGGGTTGGATTGTAACTCTCATACTCATCGGAAGGATAGATCAATAGAAAAAGGGTTAGAATTCAAAGGTGATGATGGTGTTGAACCAAGGTTGGGTTGAAAACCCCCATATGGCCACTCAAAATTATAATAAGACATGATATGCAAACACCACAATCAATCAAGCAAGGCAAGATTCAGAAACCAAAATAATAATAATAATAATAATAAATAAATAAAAGAAAATAAACGAAACAAAAATCTAAAAGAAAATAAAAACTAAACTAAACTAATGTACACCCTAAATTAAGATTAATCAAATTTCTTAAATATTAAAAGAAAACCAAAAGAAAATTCCCCGTAACAGCACTAAAAACATGATACGAGCGCAAATGCACGCATTGAGTAATAATATAGTTTAAAACAGCCTTGGTCGAGTTTTGTCCTTAGGGATTCAAATTGATTAATCTTTTAGCTATTAAGAGATCGTTCCAATTTTGTTTAGGGGACCGATTTCAATAGAAACAAATTTAACTAATCTAAGAAAGAAATAAAAGTGATGCAATATGAAGATTATTAAACTAGAGACTTTTTAGGAAATAAATTTTATCAAAAGCATTATTAAAGACACTTGGTTTAGATCTAGAAGTCTTTAATCCAGATCGAATCTTTTGAAAGTAATCTTTTCTCATGCAAATATAATTGATAACTCATTTCTTGAAACCAAATTAAGAAGCATGGCATTAAAACTTTTCATCAATAATCCCTACCATTACCCAACTACTTTCTATGTGTTCAAACGATAATCTAGCATGCATGATTTAATCTAAACCCTACTTGCTAAAGCAATATTTAAATCATGGAATCATTCAAATATTGATCAAACATTCAAAAGCATTAAGAACGGTCATGTTAGAAAGCATAAATGCAAACTATCATTCAAGAAGCAAAGTGTTCAACAATTTAACCTAAGAATTCATTTATCCCTAAAGCTACGAGAAATTTAGCTTAACATGGCTTCTGTAGACAAAACCATATCAAGAATACAAAAGGGAAAGAATAGTTATCTTGCTTCCATTTGGGTTCGCGAGATGGATTTGGCCCTCCAACGATCTTTAATCTCTTCGGCATCAAGAACATTCCATACTCTGCTCCAAACCCTCTCTCTAGGCCTAAAAAACTCCAAAATTTGATGTAAAGGCCGACCAAAAACTCTAGATTAAATAGACAAAATTTTTCAAAAGTGGCAAAATTTTTCCAAAAATAGCCTAGTGTCACTATGCTTTAAGTGAGCTTAATGTTTCGAAGTGTATGTTGTGTTGTGCCATGATGTTGCTATGCTTTCACCTTTCCATTACTAACACACAATGATGGACAATACTCAAAAGCTTCTCGTGATGCACAAACCATGACGGACGACGGAAATTTTCAAATAAACCTCTCAGGTTTGAAGTGTAAAGGGCAACATAGCTACGTTGTGCGCTATGGTACTTTACTTTTAGGGTTTCCTTTATTTCTTCACTTTTCTTGACGGTTTTGGCTCGACTTTCGTTTGTTTGACTTTTAATGCTCATTTTCTTTATAATTCACTGAAAAACAGCAAACACATTAAGTCTAATAAAAATGACTTTAAATAAGAGGCAAATAATGCATATTTTAGGTGCATTTCAAAAACCTAAAATCTTACCTTCTCAAAAGATGAAGAAGATAAGATCCAGCATCTACTTGATTAATTACAAAGTGAATACCCAAAGAAAAAAGTCAAAGAGAGAAGAGAGGGGAAAGGAGGATGGAAGCACAAGTGGGTGATGATTTATGATGTAAAAATGAAGAGAAATATATATAGAATCGCACTAGTGCCACGAAGCTGGCATCTCTTATCGAAGTGCAGGGGGGTTGGAAAAGCGTAGCAAACTTTGCGTTGCACTCCGCCGCTGCGCACATGATTCCACCTGTGTGTGCCTCGCGTGCAATGCCTCTTTGAGGCATGTGTGGCCCTTCGCTTTGGTGCAAATGCATGTAGGGTTACGACGTTCTCTTCATTTCTCTAAAATAATGCTTTTAGGGAAAAATGTTGAGCATGGCGCTGCAGCGCTCCTCCAAAGTTATTTTGGTTATATTATCTCCTGTGAAGCCTCATATGCTCTTTTCAGCTCCTAATTGCTTCAAATTAACCCTAAACGACCCGTATAACACTCTGAAATGCATGAATTACTCGAGATTCAACAAATATAATCATTTAAATACATTAAACATCATAAACGAGCAAGATTAGAGCCACTAAGATAACAAATTTTGGGTGCTATTAATATCTTATCAATCTAAACCCCTTTCTTTTACTGTTTTCAAGATATAAATTTAGCTTAGAAATAT
This sequence comes from Benincasa hispida, assembly GCF_009727055.1. Taxonomy (NCBI): domain Eukaryota; kingdom Viridiplantae; phylum Streptophyta; class Magnoliopsida; order Cucurbitales; family Cucurbitaceae; genus Benincasa; species Benincasa hispida. The sequence goes on from NC_052357.1 coordinate 39,179,359, forward strand.
TCTATCTTAGGCTCTTATGGTTCAACCTAGTCTTACTACTAGCACTACCTAGTTGAATTGGTTGCATTAATTGGTAATATGAATTTCATTTGATCATTTAAAGTAGGAGCGTAACAAAAAACCAAGCTTCGTAGCTGACACTACATGCCCTATGAATATAATCTGGTCAAGCCAAAACTTGCATTTGCTGAACTTAGCATATAACTACTTCTCCCGTAGTATCTGTAATACAATCCTCACTTGCTCTGCATGTTTTTCCCTGTCTATTGAGTAAACCAGGTTATCATCTATAAAAATAATTATGAACTGATCTAAGTAAGGATCAAATATCCTATTCATTAAATCCATAAACACCGTCGGGGCATTAGTCAAATCAAATGGCATAACTAAAAAATCATAATGACCATACTTGGTTCTAAAAGCGGTTTTAGGGTCATTTTGTTAGGTTTTATATCCTAAATGACTATCGGAATATGAGTTATTCTGGAGATAGTATTTAGTTAAGAATGTCTTGGTTTAGTGAAGGAGTATTTGACTGCCCTTCGGTAGTGCTTATTCTGACTCACTATAGTATCGTTGCAAATAAATAATGAAATTTGGGTACATTATTACTTTTCTAAAATATGATTGGATTTAAAAGCAATTTACTAATTAGAAATTGTTTATATTTCAGCATGTTTAATTCTTCAAATTTACTCACTTCCGACATGTCTAACGGTAATTCAACATGAAAATTGAATACACTAGCAGATGATTTAAAATGTGTTTTAACAGAGGAATGTTCTCAATCTCTCAGTTCTTTTTCATACCAAAATGCACAACAAAGTAAAGGGTTGCGTTTAAATATAAAAAAATAAATAAAAAATTTACAAAATATAGCAAAAATTTTTAGAACTATCAATGATAGACGCTGATAGACATTGATAGACTTCTATCAGTGTCTATCATTGATAATTCTAAAATTTTGCTATATCTTGTAAATATTTTTAACAGTTTTACCATTTGAAATAATTTCCCCAAAGTAAATATGATTTACTTGTTATTGAGACATGCTTTGTGAAAATGATAAATTAACCTGGATAATAGATTCGGGTGCCGCTAATCATAATTATGCTTTTGCTCAAGAAACTAGTTCTTGGAGATAGCTTACAGAAGGCAAGACAACCTTCAAGGTAGGGACCGGGGAGGTTGTTTCAGCTAAAGTAGTGGGATATATAAAGTTATTTGTTGGAGATAGACATATTTTACTTGAAAATGCTTATTACATTCCTTCTATGAAAAGGAATTTAATTTCTATCTCATGTTTGCTAGAACAAAATTACAAAGTCTCTTTTGAAAATAATGAAGTGTTCATTATTTCAAAAGGTAATAAAGTAAGTTCTACAAATCTAGAGAATAACTTATACGTGTTAAAACCAACTGAGGGAAAAGTCGTTTTGAATATAGAGATTTTTAAAACAACTGAAATGAAAAATAAGAAACAAAAAATTTCTCTAAATGCCTATCTTTGGCACTTAGGATTAGGACACATTAATCTCAATAGAATTGGGAGATTGGTTAAGAGTGAACTTCTAAATCAGTTAGAAGATAACTCTTTACCTCCATGTGAATCTTGTCTTGATGGTAAGATGGTCAAAAGATCTTTTACAAGAAAAGGTCTTAGAGCCAAAGAATCCTTAAAGCTGATACATTCAAACCTTTACGGTCTAATGAATGTTAAAACTAGAGGAGGGTATGAATATTTTATTAGCTTTATAGATGATTATTCGAGGTATGATTGTATTTACCTAATGCATCATAAGTCCAAAAAATTTGAAAAGTTCAAGGAATATAAGGCAGAGGTTGATAACCAATTAGGTAAAAAGATTAATATACTTCGATTAGATCGAGGTGGTGAGTGTATGGACATAAAATTCTAAGACTATTTGATAGAACATGGAATTCAGTCTCAACTCACAACACTTGGCACACCTCAACAAAATGGTGTAGCAGAAAAGAGAAAGAGAACCCTGTTAGACATGGTTCTTTCTATGATGAGTTATGCTCAGTTTCCAAATTCTTTATTGGAAAGTTATGGAGAAATAGAAACACCTTACGAGTTATGAAGTTGTTAGTGCAAAACCCCTATTAAAAATAGAAACACCTTCCTAGGGCATCCTAGTTCTGAAGCTGGTTTAGAGCTTGATGATGGTAGCTGAATATGATCAGAAATATATTGAGGTATCTCAGTATGCTTCCACCATTATAGGTGAGGAGAAAAATAAGTGCAAGAGATTTGAGCATGGTCTGAGGAAAGAGATTCATGCACTAGTAACTTCCACAGCTAACTTGACAGACTTTTCCCAGTTAGTTCAGACAACAATGAGAGTTGCGAAGAGTCTAACAGAAGAGGAATAGGTATAGGGAGATTGAGAGGAACGACAAAAATTCACTCCCGGAGTATTAGGGAGTAGGAATTTCAAGCCTGCTATAGTGGGCAAGCGACTTCAAGAGATAGTGGAGCTAGAAGCCAACAGAGATAGAGCATGAAAAGGTCTAGTCTTTCAACTTGTTCAGTTAGAGGGTCTAGGTTAGGACGTGCTGGTGAGTCTGTTGCTAGTTTTGCCAGGAAACCCCCACGTTTGAGCTGTGGTAAAAACCACTTAGGGTCATATTACAATGGAAGAAATGTTTGTTATCAGTGTGGACAGACCGGTCATTTCAAGATGGATAGCCCTCAATTAGTTCAAGAGGTGTAGGCTGAGCAGAGAGCAACCTCTTAAATAGTAAATTAGCCTAGAATAGTTAAGGCTAGTGGAGAGGACACTAATGCAGAAAAAAGTAACCGGTCGGCCACAATAACAAGGTAGAGTTTATGTTGTGACTCACCAGGAGGCTGAAGAGGCACCAGTGTTGTAACCGGTACGCTAACCCTTTGTAACCACCCTATATATGTATTATTAGATCTCGTTGCTACACATTCACTTGTTTCCTGTATGTTTACATTGCATATTGATAGAATGCTAGGGAACATTCCTGATGAGTTATTTATTCTACTCCTGTTGGTGAGATACTAGTAGTAAAAGATTTTATATAGATGGGGAGGTAGTAATTGAGGGACGAAGCATGCTCATTGATTTAATACCTTTAGAGTTCTTGAATTTGATGTTATGCTAGGAATGGATTTTCTGAGTAAATATCATGGTTTTATTGATTACTATAAGAAGGAAGAAATGTTCAGGACACTAGGAGAGGTTGAGATAATATTTACAGGGAACAGAAGAATTCTTCCTAATAGCCTGATTTCGGCGGTCAAGGCTAGGAAATTATTGAGTAAAGGATGTACGACCTATCTAGCCTATGTAACAGTTTTACAGGCTAAGAAGCTGGGACCAGATGATGTTCTAGTTGTGCAAGAGTTTCTAAGGAATCATTAGGCTTACCACCTGACAGAGAAGTTGAGTTCACAATTGATTTAATTGCAAGCACAACACCTATTTCCAAGCGTCATATAGGATGGCACCTATCGAGTTAAAGGAATTAAAGGTCCAGTTACAGGAACTGGTGGACAAGAGCTATATTAGGCCCAGTGTATCACCATGGGGAGCACCGATTCTATTCGTAAAGAAGAAGGTTGTGCAGTGACTACAGATAGTTGAACAAGGTGATGGTATAGAATAAGGATGGAACTCTTATGCTTTTAGACAGTTGAAGAAGCATGAGTGTAAGCTGTGGTGTTAGTCTGAAGATTTGGAGGCACTACCTATTTGCTGAGAAATTCCATATATTTACTGATGACAAAAATTTGAAGTACATTTTTGATCAGAAAAAGTTAAATCTAAGACAGAGAAGGTGGAAAAAGTTGATAGAAGATTATGATTGTACCATTGAGTACCACACAGGGAAGGAAAATGTAGTAGTGGATGCACTAAGTAGGAAGTCGATACATTCTAAAGCTACCCCTGGTTCAGTTAAGGGTATACTATTATGGGAATTGAAGAGTGTTGATGCCACCTTGACAATAGGTAAGGCGAGAGGCTTGATAGCCCATTTCCAGGTGAGGCCTACCTTGTAGATGATATTCTCAAAGAGAAATCGGAAGACCCCAACCTTCGAAAGGTGACAAAAGAGATTAGTAAGAATCAGAGGTCAGATTATGAGTTGAGATCAGATGAAGCCTTAATGAAGGAGGGGAGAGTATCTACACATAATGTTGTGAACCTGTAGGATGCTATTTTAGAAAAAGCCCACAGTTCAACTTAGGCAGTATTATGATGTACAGGATCTAGAGCAAGTTTTATTGGTGGCCTGGAATGAAACGAGATATAGTGGAGTTTATGGACAGATGTCTAGTATGCCAACAAGTTAAACTTGAACGTTAGAAGCTTGGAGGATTACTTAACCCACTTCCAGTGCCAGAGTTGAAATGGAGAACATGTCACGATGGATTTCTTATTTGGATTACCCAAAACCCGGAGTGGTTATGATGGCATATGAGTAATTGTTAATAAGCTCACGAAGATAGCTAAGTTGTTGCCAGTTAAGGTTAATTTTATGCTAGATAGGCTAGCTAAGTGTACGTGGATAGAATAATGAGCCAGTATGGAACTCCTATGTCGATTGTATCAGATAGAGATCCAGATTCACCTCGAAGTTAAACCAAACCAATCCGAACCGATCAAATGGTTTGATTTTATTTTTAGTATAAAATTGGGTATCCTGACTTGTATGTGGAGAAAACAAAAAAGTATTGGTTTGCATCAATTTTTTTGTTAGAAAAACCAATCAAAATCGAACTGATCCAATGGTATATATACCCTTAAAAGTAAACTATCTTTTAGTATTTTAAATACTAGAATGTATGTATATTTTTTGTTCAGAAAAAAATATCAATTATTATGGATCGTGTATATTTTTTATTTAGAAAATTGTCAAGAAAAAAAACGAAGATGTCAAATTAAATTTATAAAAAATAAATAGACCAAATTTTAATTTTAAATTAGCAAAACGAATCAATTCAAAACAAAAAGTTTGTAATAAAAATAAATATTAAAAAAAAGTCAAAAATCGTGAACCAATCCGATAATAAACCGATCCAAATAAAACCAATCCAATGGTTTTATTCTTTATTGGATATTGGTTTGGATCACTTCTTTGTAAAACCAATTAATTTTATTTGGTTCTTGGTTGGCCTCAAAACCAACAAAACCGAATTGATTATAACCCATAGTTTAAAGGCCTTGACAACCCTTAGTCCATCAATAGGAAATATTTTCCTAAAATAGGTTATGGTGCTGTTGTAGGATTGTATCAGCAACCGCAGAAGTACATGGATCATCTAAGCACTCTAATTCACTAATTTTGGCAAAATATAAAACATGTAGAAAACTAGTGAGTTTCAAGACATACCTCTTGTAGAACTTTTTCAAAGCTCCTTCTCTAGCTGCTATCTTCTCCGAATCTTGTTGCACACCACCTCAAGATATTCCCTACTATTCTCTTGATGCTCTAGATTGAGTTGTGGGACTCTAAACAAGCTTGAATCAAGGGATGAAGAAGAAAAGCTAACAACAACAATCTTGGTGAAAAATCCTTTCTTCAACTCATATTTTCTCTAAAATTCTCTATAGATTGCATGCCCGAATTTCACTCCAATCTCTTCATTATATTGCAGATCAACATGCAACAGAGAGAGTTGCATGAGTTACAGCTCATGCTTGGAGAAGACAAGGCAAATTTGAATGCTTTTTGTGTGAGCAAGTAAAGAGATGGATAATGGAAAACAGCATTTTCCATTGTAGTGTTTTGTTTTTCTCTTTTTTAATTTTATCTCAAAAATCAAAAGTTGATTTTAAAATTCATTTTGATTTTAAAACTGAAAATAAAATTAATTTCATTAATTAATTTTAAATAAAAATTAATTAATTTAATATCAAATATTAAATTAATTTTTACACATATCCATCTTTATATATTTAAATCATATTTAAATATATAAATTCTCCTATTCCATTTAATTCTGAAATTAAACATGTAATTATATCTCATATAATTACTAATTTCCTTAATTCTAATTTCAACGTTCCAAATTAACTTATCACGCTATTCTAGAGCTAGTCCGTTACGAGCTAGTAAGGGGACCTCACGGATCTACAGATCATGGGCTCCAACGATCCGAGATTAATAGGTTAAACTCATTAGACCAGATTAATCCACATTCGTTAACTAATGGGTCACTCCATTAAAGGCCATAGTTGCACTCCCCTTATTGTAGATATATTATGCCTACATGATTTAACCATAATCAACAAGTCGACCCTTCATAGGTTTGTTCGTAATAACGGTTGGGTCAAATATCTGTTTTACCCCCGAGATTACGTTTTATTACTCAAGTTCCTACTGATTCTTTAACGGACAACTGGTTTGTGATAAAATCACTAAACCAAACTCCCTCATCCCAATGAGAGGGTAGGACCCCTTGTTGACGACCAGGATTCAGTACTTGAGAGAACAATCTTTCTCCTATCCCTAAATCGGGTAGGCGTGAACTCCATCTTGCACCTTATGTCCCCAGCTATTTATCCGGTCTTACCCCTGAAATGGGAGTCTTATTGAGCTGGAGCTGTTGAGCCAATCCTCAGTTATGCAAATCTAAGGGCAATCCCGAATAAACAGGAGTTCATAGTTCGCTCAGGATTAAGATCGAGTTACCTAGGTCATCTAAGTGAAATAGTCAGTCTTATACAGTAAACAGTGTAATAAAGTAAGAGTGACTTATTTCTTAGTCCTGATCTTATGAAAACCCATTGCATAGGACGTCCCCACTCCTCAAATCTAACATGTACGAATTAGGATCACATCATATGTAACACTTTACAACTCTTTGTAACAACTACAGAGTAGACCGCATCCAATGGTGTTACCAGAATAAGGTACCCAACCTCATTCATGTACCATAGATCATTTTGACTATTTACTCGAATCTGATTCACTTTTATATCTCCACATAAAGTTCGAGCACTCATACAATAGTCATGGGTCTTAGTTTATTGGATTTAGACTTTCATACAATTTATGAAATCAATAATAAGTATATTGATTATAGAAAATGTTTATTATTTTACAAACTGCAAGTTTTAGGACATAAAACCCAACAATACTCCCACTTTGACTAAAACTTCAGTGGATTAGTATATACAAATATATATAATGTTGAGTTTACATGGAGAGATAAAATGTACAAATACAATTAACTAGGGCATTACAATACCCACAAATATTCTCCCATTTGCCCAAGGATACAAAACTCGTAGACCTAGTCCTACTAGGTAACCTTCAAACACTTTAGCCGAGAGGGCTTTCGTAAATGGATCAGCTAAGTAGTCTTGGAAGCAATCTGGGTGACGATTACGTCTGCTCTATGTACAATCTCCCTAATGAGATGGTACTTCTGCTTGATATTCTTTCCCCTTTTATGGCTTCGTGGATCCTTTGAATTTGCAACTACTCCATTGTTGTCACAATAGAGAGTAACAGACAGGTGCATATTAGGAACTACTTCCATATCTGTCAGGAACTTTCTGAGCCATATTGCTTCTTTTGCTACTTCATTTGCAGCTACATACTCAGCTTTCATTGTGGAGTCAGCAATACAACTCTACTTGATGCTTATCCACACTACTGCTCCTCCGTTAAGAGTGAATACTGACCCTGAAGTTGATTTCCTCGAATCAATATCGGTCAGAAAGTCAGAATCAGTGTATATATTAAGGATCAGATCCTTAGCACCATACACGAGCATATAATCTCTCATTCTCTGCAGATATTTGAGAATGTTTTTAACAGCAGTCCAATGGTCATGATGAGGATTGGAGTGAAATCAGTTGACAATTCCTATGACATAGCATATATCGGGATGAGTATACAACATTGTATACATCAAACTCTCAACTGCAGATGCATATGGAATTCAATTAATCTCCTTAACCTTTCGAGGTGTCTTAGGACTCTGTTCCTTAGGCGAATTCCATTCCTGAAAGGTAAAAATCCTTTCTTGGAATTTTGCATTTTATACCTAGACAATATCTTGTCTATATAAGATGCTTGGGATAATGACAATGTTCTGTTCTTGCGATTCTGAACTATTTGAATTCCAAGAAAATATTGTGCTTCTCCCAAATCTTTCATTTAGAATTGTAAAGCCAGCCATCTCTTAACGTAAGCTAGATATTCTACCTCATTCCCAATGAGTAGAATATCATCAACATACAACACCAGAAAAGCGACAGTTTTGTTGATGATTTTGTTGTATACACAAGGTTCATCAACATTTTGTTCAAAGTCATAAGATTTGATCGCAACGTCAGATCTCATATTCTAGGATCTAAAAGCTTGTTTTAATCCATAAATGGATCGATTAAGCTTGCAAACCTTTTGCTCTTGACCCTGTTGTATAACCCCTTATGGTTGAGACATATAGATACTCTCTTCAAGATAGCCATTCAGAAAAGTTGTCTTGACATCCATTTACCATATTTAATAATCATAAAATATGGTTATGGACAAGAGTATTTTAATAGACTTTATCATGGCAACTGGAGAGAAGGTGTCTTCAAAATCTACCCCCCTTTCTTTGGGTAAACCCTTTTGCCACAAGTCTAGCTGTGTAGGTTTGTACCTTACCAGCTTGGTCTCGTTTTCTCTTGTAGATCCCTTTTCAATCGATGAGTTTTACCTCTTCAGGTTGATCTACAAGATCCCAGATAGAATTGCAATACATAGATTCCATTTCAAGGTACATGGCTTTAATCCATTGGTCTTTGTCAACATCGTTCATTGCTTGATTAAAAGACAATGGATCATCTAAACCATCTTCTGGTGTGATGACTTAAGTTTCAGTTAAACCCATGTATCGGTTAGGTTATTGCACAACCCTCCCACTATGACAAGGCATTCTCAAATCTTGAGAAGGATGTGAAGTCTCAGTTTCATCAATAACTGTTGTTGACGGACCTGCTCTATCAACAACTCTAGTTGAAAGACCTGCTCTATCAACAACTCTTGTTGATACATTTTTCGTTTCTATAGACATTTCTTCTATTACTAACTTACAAGGTTGATGATTCCTTACGTAATCTTCCTCCAGGAAGGTTGCATTTTTCGTTACAAATACTTTATCTTCCTAAGGATCATAAAAGAAACCACCTTTTGTTTCTTTTGGGTAGCCTACAAATAGGCATACTTTTGAAGGTGTTCCAACTTTTTAGGATTTTGCATCAACACATGTGCTGGACAACCCAAAATCCTAAAGTGACATAAGTTTCCTTTACATCCCATCCAAAGCTCGTAAGGCGTTTCATAAACACTTTTTTAGGGAACTATGTTCAAAATATACACCGCAATCTTGACTGCGTGTCCCCAAAAAGAATTTGGTAATTGAGCGTAACTTATCAATTTCTCCTTTCTGCCACACCGTTCTGCTGAGATGTGCTAGGGGCTGTGAGTTGAGACTGAATTTCATTTTCTATGAAATAGTTTTGGAATTCTATGTCCATATACTCGCTACCTCGATTCGATCGAAGTGTTTTAATCCTTTTACTTAATTGGTTCTCAACCTTAACCTTCTACTCTTTGAACTTTTCAAAAGTTTCAGACTTTTGGTGCATTAGGTAAACATGCCCTTACCTGGAATAATCATCTACAAAATTGATGAAATATTCATACCCTCCTCTTGCTCTAACATTTAGAGGCCCACAAAGGTCGGAGTGAATTAGCTTTAGAGGTTCTTTTTCTCTAAGACCTTTTCCAGAAAAAGATCTTTTTGTCATTTTACCCTCGAGACAAGACTCACATGGTGGTAATGAACTATTTTCTAACTTATTTAGATGACCGCTCTTAACCAATCTCTCAATCGTGTTGAGATTTATGTGACCCAGTCTCAAGTGCCAAAGATAGGAATTTGGAGAAATCTTCTTCTTATGAGTCCCAGCAGTTCTAAACATCTCTATGTTAAAAAAAAGTTTGACCTCAGTTGGTTTTAACATGTTCAAGTTATTTTCTAATTTTGCAGAGCAAATCTGTTTATTTTCTATATTGATGAACACTTCATCATTTTCGAAATAAACTTTATAATTTTGTTCTAACAAATAAGAGACAGATATTAGATTCCTTTTCATAGAAGGAATATAATATACATTTTTCAAATAAATGTACTTATCTCCTAAAAATAACTTCATATCTCCCACTGCTTTGGCTGAAACAATCTCCCTGGTCCCTACCTTAAAGATTGTTTCACCTTCTCTTAATTGTCTCCAGGAACTAGTTTCCTGTGAGATAGTACAAACATGATTAGCGGCACCTGAATCAATTATCCAGATTTTATTGTTTTCCACTAAACATGCTTTGATAACAAGTAAATCATATTTATCTTGTTGTTCGAATTCAACACTCTCATCTATATAATTCATAATTTCAGATGATTTGGGAGATATAGGACGATTCTCTGTTAAAACTCTTTTGGTGTAATCTCCTGCTAGTAATTTGTTTGTGTTATTTACATCGAAAGTGAGTACTCTAGAGGAATTCGACATGCGGATAAAATTCAAACAAATTCTAATTAGCAAATTATAACTAAATAAAAAATCAAGTCTTAGCAAAAAATAATAATGTACCCATAACCATTATTTATTTGCAACGATACTTTAGTGAGTCAGAATATGTGCTACTATGGGGCAGTCAGATACTCCTTTACTAAAGCAAACAATTTTGACCAAAGACTACCTCTGGAATAACTCTTATTTCCATTGTCTCTGGAATAACTCTTATTCCTATAGTCGTTTAGTTATCATTTTCGGTCAAGATTTTTACTAACAACTTAATAATTCTTGTAAGTGTGACCCGCCATTTTCAGATCTTATAGAACGGTATGAACTTGCCTTCGAAACAGAAGACAATATCAAAGATGGAACTATAAAACCCTATTCATTTTACTGAAGCCTAGGTTGTTCCGAATCCTATGTTACAACCCTCTGTTGGGATAGCCGTCGCTAAACAACTAGCAATGGGCCGCTTAAAGCTAACCAGCAGGCACAACATAGGAATCTCACGGTTTAGACTAGAGAAGACCGTAGCATATATTGACACATATCCTTCAACCATTTATTATGTACTCCTTCCTCCGTTTACCTTCATATTGACTCATACAAAACACTTTCCGTAGGGAGGTCACTCCCAGTGTGACACGAAGCGTCATATGAATCTCACAGTCTAAACTATGTGGAGACGTGGTAGTTGAAATCTATTTATCATATAATAGACTTATATTTGAACAACTTCCTCTTATTCATCGAAATCTAGATTTAAGCTAAAAAATACTTTTCGTAGGGAGTTCACTCCCAGGATGACACGAAGTACCACTTAAATCTAGATTGCAAACTCTTAGAGACGTGAGAGCTAAAATTAATGTATCGTATATGTTATTAATCTCCCACTGAAGTTTTCTAATAACTCTATCATATAGAAGTTATTAAACTGCCACTGAAGTGTTCTATTTTGGTAGATTTATACTTAAGTTCTTTTCAGCTAATAAAACAACCCTAAGTCTATGTGTTTTATCCAGGTATCACTCTTATTATTGGATTTTAACCTATGATGTCTAGGTGATAAACCATTTTATTACCTCACATCACTCACGTAGGCTTCATAAAATCGGTCACCAACGCTCAATAATTCGGCCATAATCCCAAAAGTAGGAGGTGTTCTGTAAACCGTCAACTTAAGTACCCCCAGCCTTAGATAGGATTATATACCGGTTGAGTTTGTAACCTAGGTTTTATAAGTTTTAACAATTAAAACAGTGGTCAACCTACATGAGCATGCAACTGTTATTTATGGATTTTAAATGTCTAACCCAATTTTATAACAACTTATAAAACTTTAGACATGCTAAACATCCATAACATACATAAGGCATTCAATATTTAATAGAACACTTATATTAAATACAAGAAACCCCAACATGCATACTATATATTATAACAATTATAACATACTTTCAATGCATGTAACATGCTTCCTATGGTGGGATTTAAAATCTAAATGGCATACTATATGCACATACAAGATTTATTTAATTATAACGTACATCAAATGCATAAATAATTAAACACATAATGATATGGTTTTAGTTTTGGCATAAATAAGCAAACAGAAGCCTAACTATTATAAACAGCTTCAAAATCGTTTTTGAACTACTCGAACCGCTCCAAACCGAAGCAAAGCATCTTGAACCGGACCATCAAAGTCTGAACTGAACTAGCCAAAAATACTTTGAGGCTGAACCGGATTGGACCTTGAGAAAGCCGATCGAACTGGCTGCTCTAGGTCCAACCTTAAAGTCTTGCTAAGACCAATCGTGTAGCGCTAAAGGCAATTGTCTAGCTCTATCGCCTTGTGTTATGAAGGGGTACATGATCGTTTATTGTTTGCCTCAACTAAACGATCGCATTATTTTATCGCATAGAACTACATGATCGCTTAGTGTTTGACGAAGTTAAATGATCGCTTAGCTCTATCGTATAGAACTACATGATCGCTTCTCTCTATCGTATAGAACTACATGATCGCTTATCTCTATCGTATAAAACTAAACGATCGTTTAACACCATCGCCTAGCGCTTCATGTCATCTTTTAGTATCCATCGTAGCTACACGATCGCTTAGCTCCGCATCTAAACGATCGCTCAGTGCTATCACGTAGCATTTCATCGCAACGCTTAGCACGCATTGTAGCTAAACAATTGTGTAGTGCCATCATTATCAAATTCAACATATCGTTTAGTTCCCACGCCAAAGCTAAACGATCGGTTAGTGCTATCGTATAGCAAATTGAACGCATTGTTTAGCTCCTGCAGGTACACGATCGTCTAGCATTCAACAACACAACGACCAACGCCCATTGTTATACGATCATCTAGCTTTTTTTCACATCGTGTAGCGTCTGGAGCTAGACGATCGCTTAGCAACTGAACCTCAACAACGATTTTGGGCAGAAGCTGAAAAACTGGAACAGCAGCTCAACCTCCTTCACTTGTTTCTTTAATTACATCCTAACTTCAACTCTAATGACTCCAAATAAATTACAGAAACTTGCTAACACATAAAATCTCATCAAACAAGAGCCAATTAAAAATTTAATTGAGAAATTAAAGAGAATTAAAATTCCAAAACTCATAAAATCATATCAGTGCATCAGTTTCATATTTCTCATATAAAACACTCACCAAACCAAAATTCAACCAAATTGATTGCTTATATTGTTGCGGTTTGTCCCCTAAAGTCTCGTGTCCAGTAGTTTGTAAACAACTTTGTACGAACACTTATGATGTATAATATAAATGATATTTACTTCACTACTTGACTTTGCACATTTAGATTTTACCACAAACTAATAAACTTAATATCCCTGGTTATCTGTATGTAACTTAAGCATGTATGTGGTGAAATACAAGTGGATCATGTCTTGAGTGATAACCAAAATGGTCTGTAGTATATAGATATGGAGGGAAACCTTATCCTGGTAACGCTACGGATGCACCCGCTTTGTGTAATGGTCACAAGTGTTGTGACTTATCACAGATGGTCTGATCTTGATCATTCGTATAGGGGACATGTGAGCGGGGGCATCCTATACAAAGAGTTTGTATAATACCTGACCACGAAGTGTTAACGTCTTATTATATAACACCGTTCCTAACTGAGACTTCACTTCACTAGGATGACCATAGGTAACATGACCTCAATCCTGAGTGAGTTGGAACTCCTGCCATTGAGAGTGGTCCTTTCATTTGCATGGGTGTGAGTGGCCAGAACGCTGACTCAAACCTACCATTTTGGGGATTCGTCTTATTTAGGAGCTGGGAACTCAGCTACACAAGATGGAATTCACTCCTTCCCCGAGGCAGAGGTAAGTAGATAGATAGCTCCTTTAAGGACTGATTCCAGGGCTTGAACGATGTGGCGCTACACATCTTCTCATAGCCCGAGAGGTGTTCACATATAGTAGGACTATACTGTATTGTTCATTAGAGGGATCAGTGGTACTTAAGGAGGAAGATATAATTACAGAGGCAAAACGGTAATTTGGCCTACTGTAATTACGAGCATCTGTGAAGGGGCATTGTACTAATGATTGGTTATATCCAATGGACATAGAAATATATCTATGGCAAGAAGAGTTAAATTGTCGATCTTTAGTGGAATGTCTGGCAGTTAACGGATGGTAGATATCGTGACTAAAGAGTTTAGTCAGCTATTCACGTACCGTTGGAGCTTCGAGCCGTAGGTCCATAAGGTCCTCTTGGTAGCTTGGATACAAGTTGAGAGTCAGTTTTTGGGTCAATTTGAAATTTTCAAAATAACAAGAGGGAGTTCGATTATATTTGATATAATTGAACGAGTTAATTAAATATGATATAATTAATTTTATGTATGAGATACATTAATTTGGAGGAAATTGGATATAAATATGATTTATATCTAACAGAGGAAAAATATTATAATTAATATATGGTATTAAATTATAAGTTATGAATGTGATAAGATCACATTCATTGGACGGTGATAAAGGAAATGGGAAGGCGCCTCTTCGTTCTAAATAACGGATGAATGCATTATAAATAGCAGACGATGTGCTGATCTCGGGGTGCACGGATATTGTGAAAAAGATAGTGTCATCGTTTAGAAAATCAGTGTCTATACGATAATGACTGCCTGATCGCTTACATATACTATATTGCTAAACGATCGCATACCAATTACACCATCGCGCGCTATTATCTGAACGATCGTTTACCTTTTTCCAAAGCGATCGTTTAGCTTTTGATATTTACTAAACGATCGTATAGACGATCACTTAGTTTTTCCTACGCGATCATTGGACGATCGCTCACCCTTTTCCTACACGATCGTTTACCTTTTCCTACACAATCGTTTAAACGATCGCTTACTTTTACTACATGATCGTATACTTTACCTAAACGATCAAACATATTGTCTATGCGATAGACAACCGCATCTCCCACTTGCTTGATCGTTGTGTACGGTCGCTCTTCCTCCTTTCCTCTGACAAATTCGAACAAAGCCCACACTTCGGATTCTCACTCCAAGAATACTGAGGGCTCTAGTGGTGTTATCTTTTCCGTTTGCTTCTGTTCCAGTGGTGACTATTCAAGGTAGACGATTGGGCTTCAGACTCGCTGTGAAGAAGAAATCTTCATCTGTTATGATTTCTTGATCCCTTTAGCATTATGAAAGCATGTTTGAATGTATATGCAGTAATTCTATCATAATGAATTGGAAAGATCCGCTTCCGCTTGTAGATACTCTTGAATAAGAGTTCCTTCAATTGGTATCAGAGAACCAGGTTTTCTTATATTCTAATTCATTGCTACATAAGAATTGCAAATACATTCTTGGTGGGTGCATTTTTACACTGTTTAATCATTAAATTGCAGTGGATGTGCAGATTTATGGATGTTTTCGTGGATGTTAGCCTCGATTTGATTTAATTATTTTACATTTTTGGTTGTTTGTAAAAGCCCCTGCGTTTTTTTTTAGCATTAATAATCGTTATCGAGTCCGTATTCAAAGTTTGTTTGAGTTTTGAGTCGTTTGTGAAGAAGATCAGAGCAAGCGTTGTGGTTCTTCGAGTAAGGAGACGATCAAGGGTTGATCGCATCGTGCAGACGATGAAGTACGCAATCGTTGTTGATCGCATCGGTTAAATGATGGGTATGAGATCAAGTGTTGATCGCATCGTGCAGCCGATGGGGTACGAGATCGCTGATGATTGCATTGTGTAGACGATCGGATAAGCGATCAAGGGTTGATCGCATTGTGTCAAAGATCGGTTACGCGATCACTGAGTATCAGGTCGTGTAGATGATGTGATGCTCGTGTATCGCTTAACGCGTGATCGCACTAGATGTTCATTTTGGTTAGCAAGCTTCATCGCTTAGTAACTGACTAAATGATTTCTTAGTAATGCAAGGTAAATCATTTACCTGACGCCGCATTAAGTGATCGCATAGACGATAGTTTTGGTCAGCAAGCTTTATCGCTTAGTAAATGACTAAACGATCTCTTAGTAATGCAAGGTAAATCGTTTACCTGATGTCGCGTTAAGTGATCTCATAGACGATCGTTTTTGTCAGAAAGCTTCATCGCTTAGTAACTAACTAAACGATTACTTAGTAACGCAAGGTAAATCGTTTACCTAACGCCGCATTAAGTAATCACATAGACGATCGTTTTAGTCACCAAGCTTCATCGCTTAGTAACGCAAAGTAAATCGTTTACCTATCATCGCGTTGAGCGATCGCATAGACGATCAGACTTCGTTGCCTCATTGTCATCTACGGATCGTTTAATTTTGATTTTATCGTCTAGTTCGCTCTGTATGATCGTCTACCTATGGCATTTACTACACGATGGAGTCTTCCTAGCAGTTCAACACTCGTTTCACCTGTGAACCGGTTTGCTCGATGAAAAATGTAATAGATAGGGTTATTTCAGTCTGGTTTCATAAAGGCTCATCTCTGTCCATTAATCTTTTATTTATTACATGCGATGTATGTTTGTAATATGTCATATGGTATGCACATATAGATAAATCCCACCTTAGGTCATGCATATTTTCTTTATTATAAGTGTTATAATTTAGAGAAGCATGTTTTAATTTACATAAATGCATTCTCATGAATCATATAATATAAGGGTTATATTTATGTATGCTTTATTTATTTATTTTTAACGTTATATTTATAAGCGTTATAAATACTTCGTTATGTGGGATGAGTGTTTTAGTTGTTTATTTTATAAATGGTTATAAAATAAAATTAGAACTAAAATAATTAGTAAAAGAATAATATGTAGCAAGTCTATCTATAGTAGACCTTTTGTCGAAGGCGGGTTATGTCTAGGTTGGGGTACTTAAGATGATTCCAACGGAACACCCCTACCTGGGAACATACCTGGAAAGGTAATTTAGATAGATTTGATGCATGCATGCAAACTAGGCCAGTCCGTTAAAGAGTTTAATGTGACTACTTGGATTTTTTTTTTCAAAGACAAAAGTTGTTTTTTAACAGACTTTATAAATGACTTAAATCATAATCAGTAGCCAAATTGTCTAGGTTAATAAACCCTTAGGTAGAACATTCAGTGGGAGGTTCTTAGGGCATTTGATGTCTCATTTGCACCTCTTGTGTTTCTCCCTCATAGTCCACACTGTGAGATTTACCCTCAGCCTCGAGGCACCTTTGGCGTGTTCCCCCAACGGATGGTGTTTGGGTAGGTCAATATCAAGGTGGTTGGAGAGAGTGTTCATAGTAAGTGGGAGTGGGAAGTGCGACAACATATCCCTTGATCTCCCTCGTTGGATTAAATAAAGTTTCTGCGTATCGCCTCGTGGCACCTGGGAGTTTTCCCCTATAGGATGACTTTTTTGTGCGTTTCTTTATTTGATCTCATGTAAAAGGATAAGATTACCTAGTCTCTTGTCATAATCTGTCTTTTTCCCTATGGTGAGCGTATTAGGGCGGGACTCTAGGGCCGAAAACGAGGGGTTACATTTACACAGGATTGTTAAGGGTTAACGATTCTGGACCGAACAAATGGTGGCTATTCGGTTTAGTTCCAAGAGTTGGTTTTGCCTAATGGTTGAGAATGTCTCATCCCAATGAAGGGCCATTCGATCACCCCACCGGTGACATTTTTTCTGCCTCGCTGGGGCATCATTGCAAAATAGAAATCTTTTCACTTAGGATACTTGGAATTTGTTTCGCTAGAAATTAATTGGTTAATTAAAATGTGGTTTTTGCAAAGTCTTATAAAAGGTTATTCATTTTTTTCAGCAACAGTTTTTAATGGCATCAGCCATTATCGATTTACTTAGCGCCCAAAAACTTAATGGCCAAAACTATTCAAGTTGGAAATATATGCTCACGACAATACTCATCATCAAGGATCTGAAGTTTGTCCTAATGGAGTAATGTCCTTCTATTCTACCTCAAGACACTACTCGAAATGTTCGGGCAATGTACGAGCGTTGGACACAGGAAAATGAGAAGGCCCAAGCCTATATTCTGGCCAGTCTTAGTGATGTATTGGCCAAGAAATACGAGTCCAAGGTCTCAGCTCGTGATATCATGGAATCCCTGTGGGGAATGTTCGGACAGCCGTCTAGACAGTTCAAGCATGAGACTCTGAAACACATCTTCAACTCCAAAATGGAGGAAGGCACCTCTGTTCGTGAACACGTGCCGAATATGATGGTCCACTTTAACGTGGAAGAGATGAATGGGTCTAAAATCGATGAGGGTAGTCAGGTTAGTATTATCCTGCATTCATTGTCGGAGAGCTTCCTCCACTTTGTCAGCAATACGATTCTTAACAAACTGGAATACTCCCTTACCACTCTTCTCAAAGAGTTGCAGACTTACTAATCCTTGCTGAAAAGTAAGGAGAAAAGGGAGGTGAGGTCAATGTTGTCTCATCCTCTAAAAGGTTCTATCGAGATTCGACCTCAGGAACAAAGTCTGCATCTTCCACTTCTAACTCTGGAAAGGGGAAGAAGAAGAAGGGTGGTAAAGGGAAATAGAATGCGCCTGCTAACCCACCACTTGTCGCTCAGAAGAAGCGTCCACCACCGGTTGAAAAAGGAAAATGTTTCCATTGTAACCAAGATGGACACTGGAAGAGGAATTGTCATCGTTATCTAAAGGAAAAGAAGGCTGCCAAAGTTAAGGCCAAGGCAGACAGAGGTAAATATGATTTGCTTGTATTAGAAACTTGTTTAGTGGAGAATGATGATTCTACTTGGATATTAGATTCAGGCGTCACTAATCATGTATGTTCTTCTTTTCTGAGAATTAAATCCTAGTGACAGTTGGAGGCTAGTGAGATGACGATGTGAGTAGGCACTCGGCACGTCGTCTCTGCTATGGTAGTGGGAGACATCAAGTTTACTTTACAAAATAGATTTCTTATATTAAAAGATGTTTTTGTAGTTCTTGAAATTAAAAGGAACCTTATTTTTGTAAAGTGTCTTTTACAATAAAATTACACTATTTCTTTTAAATTGAATAAAGCGTTTATTCGTAAGGATGGTGTTGAAATTTGTACAGCTAAACTGAAAAATAACTTGTATGTGCTAAGACCTTTAATCGTAAGTTCCCTCCATAATATAGAGATGTTTAAATCTGTCGTAACTCAATCTAAATGCCAATGAATTTCTCCAAAACCTTGTTGGACATGGTTCGTTCGATGGTGAGTTACGCTTCCTTACTAGACTCATTTTGGGGTTTCGCAGTGGGGACTACGGTATACATTCTCAACTGTGTTCCTTCTAATAGTGTTGCAAGAACACCTCTAGAGTTGTGGAACGGGCGTAAAGCTAGTTTACGTCACTTCCGCATATGGGGTTGCCCAGCACATGTGCTTAAGGAAAATCCCAATAAGTTGGAATCATGATCAAGGTTGTGCCTCTTTGTAGGCTACCCCAAAGGTACACGAGGAGGTTACTTTTGTGATTCATCCGAAAACAAGGTGTTTGTTTCCACGAACGCTATTTTCCTAGAGGAGAATCATATCAGGGAGCACAGTCCACGTAGTAAAGTCGTGTTAAGTGAGCTTTCCAAAGAAACTACTGAAACTTCAACAAGAGTTATTGAAGGACCTGATTCATCAAACAGAATTATTGATGATAGATCATCTGATAGATCATCTTAAGGGAACCTCGATGCAGTGGGAGGGTTATGAACCCACTTGATTGTTATCTGAGTTTCACGGAAATCCTAGCTATGATGACAGATGGCGACGTTGAGGATCCGTTATCCTATAAAAAGGCAATAGAGGATGTTGACCGGGATGAATGGGTCAAAGCCATGAATCTCGAGATGGAGTTGATGTACTTCAACTCAGTATGGGATCTTGTAGATCAGCCTGATGGGGTAAGACCTATAGGTTGTAAATGGATCTACAAGCACAAACGGGATGCTGATGGGAAGGTGCAAGCCTTTAAGGCTCGACTTGTGGCAAAGGGTTATACCCAGGTGGAGGAAGTCGACTATGAGCAGGCTTTCTCACCTGTTGCCATGTTAAAGTCGATCCGCATGATACTGCATCGAGGTGACGTGATCGTCATGAAGATCGGCTCGGAGAAAAACGTTGTCGATTCATTTATGAAGGCTTTCACTACTACAGTGTTTGAGGGTCACTTTCAGAGCATGGGTCTACGGGACCGCCCGCGACTGGACTAGGGCAAGTGGGCTAATTTTGGCAAAATATAAAATATGTTTTTGTAGAAAACAAGTGAGTTTCAAGACATACCTCTTGTAGAACTTCTTCAAAGCTCCTTCTCCAGCTGCTATCTTCTCCGATTCTTGTTGCAGACCACCTCAAGATCTTCTCCACTATTCTCTTGGTGCTCTAGATTGAGTTGTGGAATTCAAAATAAGCTTGAATCAAGGGATGAAGAAGAAAAGCTCACAGCAGCAATCTTAGTGAAGAACCCTTTCTTCAACTCGAATTTTCTCTAAAATTCTCTATAGATTGCATGCCCGAATTTCACTTCAATCTCTCCATTATATTGCAGATCAACATGCAAAGGAGAGAGTTGCATGAGTTGTAGCTTATGTTTGGAGAAGATAAGGCAAAGTTGAATGCTTTTTGTGTGAGCAAGTAAGGAGATGGATAATGGAAAACATAATTTTTCATTTTAGTATTTTGTTTTTCTCTTTTTCAATTTTATCTCAAAAATCAAAAGTTGGTTTTAAAATTCATTTTGATTTTAAAACTGAAAAATATCAAATAAAACTTAATTAATTTAATATCAAATATTAAATTAATTTTTACACATATCCATCTTTACATATTTAAATATATAAATTCTCTTATTCCGTTTAATTCTAAAATTAAACATGTAATTATATCTCATATAATTACTAATTCCCTTAATTCTAATTTGAACATTTCAAATTAACTTATCATGCTATTCTAGAGCTAGTCCGTTACGAGCTAGTAAAGGGACCTCACGGACCTACAGATCATGGGCTCCAACGATTAATCCCCATTCGTTAACTAATGGGTCACTCCATTAAAGGCCATTGTTGCACTCCCCTTATTGTAGATATATTATGCCTACATGATTTAACCATAATCAACAAGTCGACCCTTCATAAGTTTGTTCGTAATAACGGTTGGGTCAAATATCTGTTTTACCCCCGAGATTACGTCTTATTTCTCAAGTTTCTACTGATCCTTTAACGGACAACTGGTTTGTGATAAAATCACTAAACCAAACTCCCTCAGCCCAATGAGAGGGTAGGGCCCCTTGTTGACGACCTAGATTCAGTACTTGAGAGAACAACCTTTCTCCTATCCCTAAATCGGGTAGGTATGAACTCCGTCTTGCATCCTATGTCCTTAGCTATCTATCCGGTCTTACCCCTGAAATGGGAGTCTTATTGAGCTGGCGCTGTTGAGTCAACCCTCACCTATGCAAATCTAAGGGTAATCCCGAATAAACAGGAATTCATAGTTAGCTTAGGATTAAGATCGAGTTACCTAGGTCATCTAGGTACAATAGTCAGTCTTATACAGTAAACAGTGTAATAAAGTAAGAGTGACTTATTTCTTAGTCCTGATCTTATGAAAACCCATTGCATAGGACGGCCCCACTCCTCAAATCTAACATGTACGAATTAGGATCACATCATATGTAACACTTTACAACTCTTTGTAACAACTACAGAGTAGGTCGCATCCAATGGTGTTACCAGAATAAGGTACCCAATCTCATTCATGTATTATAGATCATTTCGACTATTTACTCGAACCTGGTCAACTCTTATGTCTCCACATAAAGTTCAAGTACTCATACAATAGTCATGGGTCTTAGTTTATTGGATTTAGACTTTCATACAATTTATGAAATCAATAATAAGTATATTGATTATAGAAAATTTTACTATTTTACAAACTGCGAGTTTTAGGACATAAAACCCAACAGTTGCGACAATGTCTTCTTAGATAGGGCTTTTTTACTATAGTGTCGTGGAACTTTCCAGAAAGTTGCTCTTGGGTTAGGGCGCCACATGTTCTTGCATGGAACATCTTGACGCCACTTTTGGGCATTGTGGCCTTCTTTTCTTCCTTATTTTGGAGATTTTGCCCTTTCTTGTCTTTATTGGACAAAATTGGTTTGTTTTCACTTTGTTGAACTTCAAATCTTTTTTTTTTTTTTTTTTTTTTGCTCATCTCCTGAAATTCATTACCCAATGACATCAAATCTAACAATATTAAGTAAAAATAACTCTGAATTAAAACGAAAATCACACACTTTTCAAGTGCATTTTAGTTACTGTATTAATGATACTTCTATCAAGGTATAAAACATCAATATCAACAAAAATAATATTGAGGTTTTTATTTTACAAATTTTCTATGAAAATATTGATAAATTGTTGATTTTGATGGATATTTCTAAAAACTTTAAAAGTTTTTAAAAGATAACTTTAATGAGATTTTGTTGCTTATTTTTTATATTTCATGAATTTTTCTATGATATAATGGAAATATTAGTTCAGCCCTCATGTCAATGAACCCATGGAAATGTAAAAATATCACTAAAAATATCGACATGTTGATAGAAATTTAATACTATGACTTTTATATACTTCTACCAGGGCCTATCAACATAATATAAAATTTGGTTGTCTCTTTGGCCTCAAATCTCAAACAAATAAAGTATTAAATAATTACATTACCGATGAACTTCTATCATTTTCTATCACTAAAATAAAAAATTTCGTTCCTTCAACATATTTTTGTGCCTTTTTTTGACATTTTCTATGGTTGAAGGTAAATTTTGCTATTGATTGCTAAACCAAAATTACCATATTAAATCCTTCTCCAACCCATCAAATAAAATTTTTAATACTGATCTAAACTACCTATACTAAGTATTATAAGTGGCAAGATTGGATCGATCAACAAGAAAGATGGAAAATTAGTTTCACAGAGCCAATTCTTTATTAAAGTGGTAAATGGAGGTGGGGGGAGGAGGGTTGATTTCATGGACCTAAGGTAAACAAGCTAAAAAATAAGTGATTAATACCCTAACTAAATTCTTTTAGTTAAGAAAATTGGAATCACCCAACTTGCGACTTTGATCCTAAGATATTACTCAATCATCTCTAACACATGGTCAACCTAACCGGTAATGTTGCACTAAGCGTTCTAAACTATTAATCAAGATTTTCATCTGAATAAATTATGTGGCAATTAATTAAGAATATAGTACACATATGCATTAAGTACTTCTAGGGCAACCATGTCAATTAGTTAACGGTAATGCATATTAACTACTTGATTCGTTCTTTATCTCTAAATTACTCAAGCCAACTATGTGATGACTCCAGTAATATCGTGTATGTCACACACCAATGAGATGACCCTTTGTTACTTGGGCAACCAACACAGCAATTATAGATTACATGTTTAGTTTAAAGCGATTAAGAAGCCTAAATAGTTTGGTTTATAAGCCTTAACCATTCAAGTAAGCTAAATAATAAAAACAAGAGACAAAGATGGTTGAGAGATAAAAATATATACATTCAACTCAAAATCCTCACAAAATTATATGTGCAATTAGTCTTAAGTTTTGCTACTTTTGCAACATTTTAGCATAATTTTGCAATATATGCAAAAGGGGTCCTAATCTAAACTAGAAATTAGATAATTCTCTTTACATACACATCTTGTACACCATGTAATTTTAAGGATTTGTGTAGAAAATAATAAAAAGGCCCAAGGATGCTGATAGCAATTTGCAAGTGCTATTTCACTTTAGCTTAGGGTGTTCAAAAAATCGATCCGAAAAAATTGATCAACCCAATCCAAATTGTGTGGTTTGGGTTGGGTTATCAAATAATTTAGGTTGGGTTGGATTCAAATAAATGAAAATTTTATAAGTTGGGTTGGTTCATGGGTTCACCTAATATAACCCAAACCAACCTGAACCAACTCGAATTTATTATTAACTTTAAAATATTTTTTTTGGTACTTATAACACAATTATTTATATATATTGATTTTAATTTTATTTAATTTCAATATTTTTTTAATAATTTATTCTTCAACAACTTTTAAAAGTGGTTTCTTTGCATTTTAGAAAGAAAATTTTCACTATATAAATTGAAATTGAGTTGTTAATCTAAATTCAATATATGAAAATAATTAAATTAGATTTTTACATATTTACGTTTTGCTTCTTTTTAGAACAAAATTTTAAATAAATGACTCGATTAACCCGAACCAACCCAACTCAAATATTTCATGGTTGGGTTGGGTTGGGTTCATTTTTTAATAAGGGTTATTTGGGTTGAAGAAATTTACAAACCGAACACCGAACAATTGGGTTGAGTCTAAAAAGTCTTTCAACCCAACCATAAACATCCTACTTCAGCTTATGTCAAGCTAGTTCAAATGTTTTAGATTGTCTAATCGATGGTTATGAGTAAGTTGGAGGTAGATCACGGCCTTTGTGTCGAAATTGTGCCTAAATGGATTGTTTGGACCTTGAAACATCAACCAGATCATGAATGAACTGAGAAGACATGTTTCCCCCTATGAGCAGATGACGATATAGGACAAAATCCGAACATTGCAACATTTGTGTGCTGAACGCTATGTGACTCTAATGAACAGAAGGCAAACATCACAAAACTACCTCAGCACATTGCGACTCTCCTGAGAAGGAAAGAGACCAACAGTCCTCGACATTGCAACATGCTCCTTTTGACGCTTTTGACGCTTACTGCATCACAATGCTTCTAAGAGCGTTACAACACTCAATTTTCTATAAATACATATTTTCCTTTTAGGTTGAATAATCATTTCTCCCAATCTCTAGTTACATTTTCGATATATCTTTGTTATTTTTAGTCTAGTTTAGAGTTTTTTTTTTTTTTTTTTTTTAAATATTTGAAGATCGAGTCA
The DNA here is from genome assembly GCF_009727055.1 of Benincasa hispida. Lineage (NCBI taxonomy): Eukaryota > Viridiplantae > Streptophyta > Magnoliopsida > Cucurbitales > Cucurbitaceae > Benincasa > Benincasa hispida. Next base: position 39,204,397 of record NC_052357.1, read on the forward strand.
TGTTAAGTTCATATCTCAAATTCGGAGGTTTCTTGAGCTTGTTAGGGAAATAACATATAAGAAGTTAATATACTAACAAACTGATTACATTATACTATATATAATAATAAGGTTCAGACTCACAAGTAAGTCAAATGGTATAACAAGTCTTATAAACTTAAATAACCAAGGACTTATAAAAAAAAAAAAACCTCAAAATTTGTGGAGATTCAATAGATAGTCACTAGACACGCTTCTGATAAGCGATGTCCTTGAGGCAATTATTCGCTCTATATGGACTATAAGTTGACTACCCAGGATCATCATAACATGATACAATGACTAATTTTAGTAGAACTACAACTTCTAACTACTCAAATCAAAATCAAAAGAAAGAAAGAAAGAAAGGAGAGCACTTCAATTTGGAATGAGATGCTACAAATGAAAAAGCAAGTTGCAATTTATAGGCTAGCAACTTAGTAACTCTCAAAAATACAAAATAGATACAACATTGAAACATTTGTCAAATTTAACTGAGTCGTTACTTGATTACAATCAAACATATAATTCATTTAAGTTGAAGAATCTACAAATTTAACTGTCATATATGTTAATTAAATTTATACATGAAACATCATCTAATTTGATGGATTAATATAAAATAAAGTCAAATAAATACAAAATTGAAACATTTATCAAATTGAACTCAATTGAGTTGCTACTTGATCCAAATCAAACATATAACTCATTCAAATTGAACAAACTATAAATTTAACTATCATATATGTTAGAATTATACATGAAATATAATCTAATTTGATGGCTTCAATACAAAATTGAAACATTTGCTAAATTTAACTCAATATAATTGTTACTTGTTCAAAATAAAACATACAACTCATTCAAATCGAAGAAACTACAAATTTAACTGTCATATATGTTAAATTTGTATCTGATATTTCATCTAATTTGATCGCTTCAATCCAATTTAAAGTTTCAAATTATGAATTTAATCTACATAATTAAATTCGTTTTTAATGTTTGAATATTCAAGAATGTTTTACATTTTTTCTCTATAATATAAATATCCAATACAGCTTAGTGATGTAACGTTGTGAGAGTTGTGCTAAACTTATTGATATCTTATTCTTCTGTTCATTGCCTTTAAGTTTTGCTTTCAGTTAAATTAGTTTTCTTAATCTTGCTAAATAAAATAAATCACAATCCATAAATGTTGTGTTAAATGAAATCGAGAAGCATCTAGATTGCCTCATGTATGTTTGTTTAGGCCTTTTAAAAAAATGTTCATGGCTTGCATGATAGCGATCTTAAACTGAAAAGAGTGTTATAATTAAGTTAGATTTCTAATTTAGTTGAAATGTTTTTATTCTCTAAAACTTAATGCATTTGGCTATATAGGAGGGAATACTTCTCATCTCCAACCATTTAGTTAATTCAAGATTTGATTTGGCATTGGGAAGAATTAATTCAACCAAGGTTTAATTAGATCTTTCATTTCGATCAGAAGTGCACTATATAAACTTTTAACATTAGGAGACGCTATTCATTCTGTATTTTGTAATATACTCTCTAATAAAATTGTACTCCCTTTGTCCAGTATTCGTAGTTATCACACAACCACGTAAATTTGTGTGTGAAATCTCTATTTCTTTACGTTTTTAATATATTTTTTTTTTCATATCTGAGCATTTATTTTTAAGCACATTTAATTTTCTTCTTGCACAATTATTATACAAACCCTCTCGTTTTGTTTTATAAATCCAACAAAAGAAATTTTATAATTTTGTGGCTCTTTGTGGATCGACTCGTCCTATTTGTAATGCAAAACTTAGCTAGGCTCGATATTTATTTGACTAAGGGTCTCAACAACCCTTCCATCAGATCCGACGAAGATGCGTGTGCATATAAAAAAGAATACAATGAGCAAAAAAGTTGAAATTCAAGGACATAACCAGCTTGCAGGCGTATTTGAACCTTTTTCAATAGAACTCCCCAAAAATTGTTAAAAATTGACAAATTCCTCTCCACCATTTTGGAAGAAATTAGAATGTTCAGCAACCACTCCAAACAATATTTTAAGTGTATTTTAATCATTTTTTATTAAAAGTATTTAAATAAAAATGAACTTTTTTAAAAATATATATTTTTTAAAGTCAATCCAAACGAGCCCTAAAACTTTTATTTGTACATTTTTTTCTCATACTGATATCGATAGAAACGGTAGGTCTTGAAGACGATAAAAAGTGGCTCAAGCTTATGGAAGAGAGGGAGATAGAAAAAGTTTACAAGTTTTTTAAGAATTCAGAGCTAAAAAGTTTACAAGTTTTTTAAGAATTCAGAGCTACTTTATTGTTTTCATTTAGTTTCTCTTCAGTCTATTGTAAGTCGCTACACCAAGACCACCTTAGCTTGTTATTCTCCTTCCACCCTTTATTCGAAGGAAGAAAGACTTGTTCCCTTCAAAAATGTACTCAAGTAAGAAGAGAAAACCAAATTAAGCGATTCTTGAGTAGTTGTCAATTTTGTTTTGTTATCTCAATTGTTGATTGGACATTTTGGTTACTACTATGTATTTTTTATTATTTATCAACTCTTATGTACTCGATCTATTTAAATGCCTTGAATATGTTAGCTGGAGCTTCGAACAACCAAATACGGGGGTTTCGCTATTCACAATTAGACTTTAGGATTTAGAGAAGTACACTATATAAACTCTCTAATCCTAGTGATGTCGTTTTGTATTAAAAAAACATTCTTTCTAACAATATTGTTCTCCCCTACCCTGTTAACATATTTAATACACTGTTAGTGAACCACGTAACTTTGTGTGTCAATTCTCTATTCTTTTACGTTCTTTTATATTTTTTAATTGCTGATTTTGTAACATGTTGGTTTTGTCTTTAAGTATTGCATTTCAGAATTCAAGCATGTGCGGATACCCTAAGTTGGAAGTAAGCCTTACCTTATGCTTGTATTTTGCTTAACATTTACAACTGTTTGTTCTTATTGATTGTAAAATTTTATTGTCGGCTTATTTTGATCACTGTTAATATTGATTGTGTAAATTTTAATATTGGAAAGCAAGAGAAATTTAAGAGAAACGTCTAGAAATAGATCTTTGCTTTTTACACCTTGAAATAGGGCAAGAGCCTCTAAAATCATAAAAGTTTGTTTGCTTGATGTGTCTAAGTTAATATTAATCATAGAAATATGTGTTTAATTACTTAACTAAACTCATAAAGGTGTACTTAAATAAGAACAGAATAGGTGTCGAACTCGATTCAAAGGTTGTAAGTGCCTCAGATGGTAGGATGTGGGAAGATTTGAGTAGTATTCTGCTTTGAATCATATAAAGTCTAGAGGGTGAGATGCAGACACAAATAGGGAATATCCCTTATAAACTTGTCCTAGTTAAACACTTTGTGGGTGCATTAGTTTCTATTGTGTTTGAAACAGAGCTTGGAAATCTCTCTCTCTATAGTATTTATTCTAGTATTGTGTTTTTCTTTACTTCAACACACCCATCTATAGTTGTAAATCTTAAAGGAGGTTTTTGTTGAAACTAGATTTTTGAAAATCTTGTTTCTTTGGATTTGATACATGAAATATTCTCCACTTTATAACTTGATTGACGGTGTGCACTAATGCTTAGGACTATTCATCATTGTTCGGTCATCTATCCAAATCAAGTTTTTAGTATTTTTAGTGATTCCGACTATATCTTGCTTCAATTCTCATCGTAAAACTGGTTCCAGTCATTAATGATGCCAAATAGACTCATATTTGATAGAATTAGCATGCAATTAGCAAAAGAAATCAGAACATTAAGCACTCTAATTCATCAATTTTAGCATCTAAGTAAACATGTTCATCAAATAAAAGAGGGGTTTTGAAACATACATTTGAAGAACTCTTTGATCTTCAAATTCCAACTCGATTCTTCTCAGCAATTCGTTGTAGACCACCACTTGATCTTCCCTACTATTTTCTTGGACCTTAGATTGGATTGTGGGATTCAAAATGAGTTAGAATTTAGAAAATTTTGAGGGAAAGGTCTGGTTTTTCAGCTTGTAGTAGGAAGAACTCTTTTTCATCAAAATTTTAGGAAAAATTCATTTGCATGCCTCAAATCTTAGCTGAAAAGAATATGTTTTATTCTGGTCAAGCATACAACTTGTAACGACCGGATCCTTACATATTATGGTCCGACCGCTACGACATGCATACTTAGACTTTTCTATCATGAGATGAGTTTTGGTAAAAATCTCAAAAGAACATATCTAAGATTTTATTAATTAGGTAGAAAGCTATATAAACAATTTATTTTACAAAACACCAGGATCCATAAAACATTAGCGTAGTGATATAAAAATGCATATGCCTATGATAGTGAGCTTGATGGTTGGCCATTTGAGCGACGTCCAGTTCTGCCACCTACGCTGTGTCCTTACCTACAAAGTCTATAAAATAGGATGAGTATATAATATACCCAGTAAGTAGTTCTCACATAGGGTAGAGATCAAATGCACAATCACATGCAACATGTCCTGAAAACATATGATTGGGACCGAAAACATATAATAACATGTGATGGTCGGTTATGCTTCTAACATAAATTTCTCCGCCCTGGTAGAAAGATGAGGACTTAAGCGGAAACTAACCCATCTAATGATTAACGAGTCATGCAGTCAGTAGGGCCAGAGTCGCATCCAACATCAACCATTAGCATAAACGTAAGATTGGACTAGAGGGGTGCAACCATACATACCCTGTTAGTCCCTAGCATAAACTTGGCATAGAATTGGGTCTAGAGGGGTGCAACCATACATGCCCTGCTAGCCCTAGAAGCATAATCTTTATCTAATTAAAATTTAATCTTATTTCATCATTGTGAACAAACATAATGCATGGGTCCCTTGTCAATAAACGTATTTTAAACATGTAATGCAATATAACAATAACATAATTATGCAGCATATTAAAGGTACACTACCATGAAACACTTAAAGAGGGGGTGAGATAAACTACTTACTTTGACTGCGATCCTAGTTATTCCTTATTATTCCTTATGGTTTAATCAGTAGAGCTTTCCCTCTTAAACCAGAAGGAAATTTGGTCAGCACTTCCCTCGCGTTTCCTTCTTCTAACTAACAGAATTACTTCACCCTTTTCACATAATTTTTACTACTGAGTTTTGTTTGAGAATGAGTTTAACTTCCAGCCCAAAGCCTCCTATTTATAGCCGTTTCCAACTCTTCTATGTGTGATAACTCATCCTACAAATAGCTTCTTTAAAATTACTTAGGTTTAAGAATTTCTCTTAATAAGACACCTAATTTTGGCTAACGTTTGCCCTTACGTCATCAACATTTGTTTGTATTCAATTTTAGGGTTCTCCATGTATAATCTATAAGATCGTGGCCAAATTCAATGCATAATCCACGCTTCTGTCCAAATCTCGCTCTCTCTAGCTTTCTCGCTGGTTTGGCTCTCATGGCTCTCGCTCTCTCCAGCTTTCTCATTGGTTTACTCTCGTGGCTCTCACTCTCTCTAGATTTCTCGCTGGTTTACTCTCGTGGCTCTCGCTCTCTCCAGCTTTCTCGCTGGTTTACTCTCGCTCTCTCCAACTTATAATTAATCCTCCCTGATTCTGCCCCATTATTCATTATTTTTGGATAGCTAATAAATTTCTTATTTATTTTCCAATTCTAAATTTCCACCCGATTTTCCTATTAAATTTATTTGTTTTCCTGCTTTCTAAATTAGGGTTAGGGTATTACATTTACTACCCCCTTAAATAAAATTTGGTCCTGCTTAACATTTGACATTTGATTTCCTGTAGTATATGCGTACAAATTTGGGTTGTTACATTCTTCTCCCCTTAAGAACTTTCGTCCTCGAAAGTTTCTTGATTCTTAAACAGATAAGGGTATTTGACTTTCATCTCTTCTTCTCGTTCCCATGTAGCTTCTTCTACTTACTGATTTCTCCAGAGAACCTTTACTAAACTTATTTACCGATTACGAAGTGACTTCTTCTCTCTTGCTAAGATGCAAACTGGAGTCTCTTTATATTCCAAGTTTTCACTTATTTATAGAGGTTCATAATTTACTACATGTGATGGGTCAAACACATATTTTCGAAGCATCGATACATGAAAGACATTATGTATTGTAGAAAGGGTGGGTGGTAATGCCAATCGATAAGGTACTTGGCCAATACGTTCTAATATTTCAAAGGGTCCAATAAAACGGGGGCTAAGTTTGCCTTTTCGTCCGAATCGCATAATGCCTTTCATTGGTGCTACCTTTAGAAATACGTGATCTCCTACTTTGAATTTCAACTCTTTTTTATGGTTATCAGCATAACTCTTCTGTCTGCTTTGAGCTGTTGGCATTCTTTCCCGAATTAGCTTAATTGACTCTAATGTTTGCTACACCAGTTCAGGCCCTAGTAGTGTTCGCTCCCCGACTTCATCCCAGTGTATAGAGGATCTGCATTTCTTTCCGTATAAGGCTTCGAAGTGTTCCATACCAATTGTCGCCTGATAACTATTCTTATAAGCAAATTCTATAAGATGTATCTGCGAATCCCATGCTCCAGTAAAATTCAAAGCACATGCCCTCAACATTTCTTCTAGGATTTGATTAACTCGTTCTATTTGGCCATCAGTTTGTGGATGGAAGGCTGTGCTGAAATTTAGTTGTGTGCCATTGCTTTCTGCAAACTTTTCCAGAACTTGGAGACGAAACGAGGGTCTTGATCTAAAACAATTGATACTGGGACTCCATGTAACCGGATGACTTCTTTTAAGTACATTTGAGCTAGTGCATTGCTTTCTACAAACTTTTCCAGAACTTGGAGACGAAACGAGGGTCTTGATCTAAAACAATTGATACTAGGACTCCATGTAACCGGATGACTTCTTTTAAGTACATTTGAGCTAGTGCTTCCGTAGTGTGAGTAGTCTTGCATGGTAGGAAGTGGGCCGATTTGGTGAGTCGATCCACAATCACCCAAATCATGTTGTGGCCTTTAACAGTTCTCGGGAGTCCTAAGATGAAGTCCATAGAAATATGCTCCCATTTTCATTCTGGAACATTTAGAGCTTTCACTTATTGACAAACCAAACATTTACTTACATAATCGGCTATATCCTTTTTCATGTTACACCACCAGTAATGTGCTTTCAAGTCTTGATACATTTTGGTACTCCCAGGATGTATTGAAAAGCATGATTCATGAGCTTTCTTCAGTAGTTCTTTCTTGATTTTTTCATCATCTGGTACACATAGACGTCCACGGTAGAGAAGTGTAGAGTCTGGGGCTATAGAGAATTGACTGGTTTCTCCAATCTCTGATTGTAGTTGTTTGTTTAGGTATTTATCTATTTGTTGTGCATCAATTATCCTTTGTCTTAATGCAGGTCTTGCAATTAACTGTGTTATTCGAGATATGAAGGTTTCTGGTATTAGTGAGATCTCAACTCTTTCAAGGTCATCCATTATGTGTTTGGAGATGGTACTTAGGGTTGTTGTATAAGCTGACTTTCTGCTAAGAGCATCAGTAATAATGTTAGCTTTTCCTAGATGATAGAGGATCTCAAAGTCATAATCTTTGACTAATTCTAACCATCTTCGTTGCCTCATATTTAACTCTTTCTGGGTAAAGAAGTACTTAAGGCTTTTATAATCTGTATAAATTTGGATTTTTTCCCCATATAAGTAATGTCTCTATATCCTTAAGGCAAAGACTACGACAGCTAACTCCAAGTTATGAACGGGATAATTTTGTTCATAAGGTTTTAGTTGTCTTGAAACATATGCTATTATCTTTCCGTGTTGCATCAATACATAGCCAAGCCCCTTCTTCGATGCATCACTGTACACAGTTAAACCCCCGATCCGTCAGGTATAGTGAGAATAGAGGCTGTGGTCAACCTTTCTTTTAGTTCCTGGAAGTTTTGCTCACATGCTTGGTTCCAAACGAAAGGATTATTCTTCTTGGTGAGGTTAGTTAAGGGTAATGCTATACTTGAGAAATTCTTCACAAATCGTCTATAATATCCTACTAATCCAAGGAAGCTTCGCACTTTGCTGACTGTTGTTGGGCGAGGCCACTTGCTAATTGTTCAATCTTAGCAGGATCCACTGAGATTCCTTTTTGCTTTACAATATGCCCTAGGTAGGCAACTTGTCACGTCCAAAACTCACACTTGGAGAATTTGGCATACAACTTTTCATTTCTTAATATGAAAAGGACGTCCCTAAGATGTCTTTCATGTTCCGCCTCAGACTTGGAATAGACCAAAAGATCATCTATAAATACGATCACGAAGTTATCAAGATAGTCCTTAAAAATTCTATTCATCAAGTCCATGAAGGCTGCTGGGGTATTCGTTAATCCAAAGGGCATCACAACGAATTCATAATGC
>NC_052357.1:39212853-39214376 GCF_009727055.1 Benincasa hispida
CTTGGGTATATCAGACTCCTTGATTCGTAGTTGATGATATCCAGATCGTAAGTCTATTTTGGAGAATACTGAGGCTCCTTGTAATTGGTCAAATAGGTCATCAATGCGTGGGAGTGGGTACTTATTCTTTATTGTCAATTTATTCAACTCCCGATAATCTATACATAAACGAATTGATCCATCCTTTTTCTTAACAAATAAGACAGGTGCTCCCCATAGAGATACGCTAGGGCGTGTAAATCTCTTATCTAACAATTCTTGTAATTGTATTTTGAGTTCTTTTAATTCCGCAGGTGCCATTCTATATGGTATTTTAGATATTGGTTCAGCTCTGGGAATTAGATTTATACAAAATTCTATTTCTCGACTAGGTGGTAAACCTGGTAGCTCTTCTAGGAATACATCTTCAAATTCTCTTATTGCAGGAATGGCCTTAATTTTATCCTTTTGGTTTCGTAAATCCACTACACTTGCTAAATATGCCCAAGCCCATTGTTGAGCAAATGTTTAGTTTTTAAGGCTAAAATTATTCTTGGGGCTGATTGTGTATTAGAACTCTTAAACTTAAACTTGGTTCTTGTTGCAAAGATGAATATGACCTCTTTATTATGGCAATCTATGCTTGCCTAGTTTTCTGCTAACCAGTCCATACCTAGTATTATGTCGAAATCACTTATGTCTAAGATGATAAGGGTCATCCCTAGTTTATGTCCTGATACTGACAATTCACAGTTTTCTACTACTGAGTGGGCCAACATAAATACTCTGACAGGAGTAGCTACGAATAGAATGTAGCCTAAGGGCTTTGATGTTAATTGAGCATGTTGTGCAAATGTTGTAGAGATGAATGAATGACTAGAGCACGAATCAAATAAAGTGAAGGCAAAATACCCGATGATGGGTAATGTACCTGTAACAACTGCATCTTGATCCTCTGCCTCTTGACGTGTAACAGCAAACACCCGTCCTTTCTATTATTGGGTAACCTTGTTACTAGTAGGCTGGGTGGTCTAGGCAGTTGATACTTGGTTAATGAGCTTTGGGCAAGCCTTTGCATAGTGACCCGTCTGGCCGCAGTTGAAACACACCCCTAAGTTCTGAAGACATTGCCCCCGATGGTGTTTTCCACAATTTCTGCACTTAGGATATGTGAATGTTTAACTCTTTTGTTGTGACTGTACGCCCTGAGTGCTTTGGAAAATTTTTGCTTGCAGTTGTGAACGTTGGAAGCCTTGTTGGGTGAATTTCCTTTTTTTATTTGGCATGAATCCTCGTTCAGAAGTTGAGGTTTTGACAGCAAGATCTACTTCCATGAGTAAGCCCGACTCGAGGGCAAGAGCATACTTTTTGTTCGGAAAGCAGTAACAATGCCTCGAATGCCTTCTCTTAATCCCCAAATAAACCTTTCCATCTTCTTCTCTTCTGTGTCCACTAGTCGAGGGACAAAGTGGGACAAGCGATCAAATTTTCGTTCATACTCTGCCACTGACATGTTCTCTTGACGAAGATTAAGAAATTCCACT
>NC_052357.1:39216126-39270690 GCF_009727055.1 Benincasa hispida
AAAACATATGATTGGGACCGAAAACATATAATAACATGTGATGGTCGGTTATGCTTCTAACATAAATTTCTCCGCCCTGGTAGAAAGATGAGGACTTAAGCGGAAACTAACCCATCTAATGATTAACGAGTCATGCAGTCAGTAGGGCCAGAGTCGCATCCAACATCAACCATTAGCATAAACGTAAGATTGGACTAGAGGGGTGCAACCATACATACCCTGTTAGTCCCTAGCATAAACTTGGCATAGAATTGGGTCTAGAGGGGTGCAACCATACATGCCCTGCTAGCCCTAGAAGCATAATCTTTATCTAATTAAAATTTAATCTTATTTCATCATTGTGAACAAACATAATGCATGGGTCCCTTGTCAATAAACGTATTTTAAACATGTAATGCAATATAACAATAACATAATTATGCAGCATATTAAAGGTACACTACCATGAAACACTTAAAGAGGGGGTGAGATAAACTACTTACTTTGACTGCGATCCTAGTTATTCCTTATTATTCCTTATGGTTTAATCAGTAGAGCTTTCCCTCTTAAACCAGAAGGAAATTTGGGCAGCACTTCCCTCGCATTTCCTCCTTCTAACTAACATAATTCCTTCACCCTTTTCACACGATTTTTACTACTGAGTTTTGTTTGAAAATGAGTTTAACTTCCGGCCCAAAGCCTCCTATTTATAGCCGTTTCCAGCTCTTCTTTGTGTGACAACTCATCCTACAAATGGCTTCTTTAAAATTACTTAGGTTTAAGAATATCTCTTAATAAGACACCTAATTTTGGCTAACATTTGCGCTTACGTCATTAACCTTTGTTTGTATTTAATTTTAGGGTTCTCCATGTACAATCTATAAGATCGTGGCCAAATTCAACGCATAATCCACGCTTCTGTCCAAATCTCGCTCTCTCTAGCTTTCTCTCTGGTTTGGCTCCCGTGGCTCCCGCTCTCTCCAGCTTTCTCTCTGGTTTACTCTCGTGGCTCTCGCTTTCTCCAGCTTTCTCGCTAGTTTACTCTTGCTCTCTCCAACTTCTAATTAATCCTTCCTGATTCTGCCCTCTTATTCATTATTTTTGGATAACTTATAAATTTCTTATTTTTTTTCAAATTCTAAATTCCCACCCGATTTTTCTATTAAATTTATTTGTTTTCCTGCTTTCTAAATTAGGGTTAGGATATTACATTTACTACCCCCTTAAATAAAATTCCGTCCTGCTTAACATTTGAATTTAATTTCCTATAGTGTATGCGTACAAATTTGGGTTGTTATATTCTTGTTTCTTGGTTCTTAAACAGATAAGGGTATTTGACTTTCATCTCTTCTTCTCGTTCCCATGTAGCTTCTTCTACTTGTTGATTTCTCTAGAGAACCTTCACTAAACTTATTTCCCGATTACGAGGTGACTTCTTCTCTCTTGCTAGGATGCAAACTGGAGTCTCTTCATATTCCAAGTTTTCACTTATTTGTAGAGGTTCATAATTTACTACATGTGATGGGTCAAACACGTATTTTCGAAGCATCGATGCATGAAAGAAATTATGTATTGTAGAAAGGGTGGGTGGTAATGCCAATCGATAAGGTACTTGGCCAATACGTTCTAATATTTCAAAGGGTCCAATAAAGCGGGGGCTACGTTTGACTTTTCGTCTTAATCGCATAATGCCTTTCATTGATGCTACCTTTAGAAATTCAATTTTTCAGAAAATCAAATTAAAGTATAATTTAATTTTTGAAATTTTTGTTTTCATAAAATTTCAAATTTCAAATATCAAATTTTAAATAAAATAATTCAAATAATCAATTTGAAATAGAATTTAATTAATTAATTAATTAATTAAACAATTTAATTAATTGAAATAATTTAATATCTAATATTAAATTAATAAAATAATAATTCCACAATCTTGAATCTCTATTCATGTAATCAATATTTAAATCAAATTTAAATATTACCCAAATCTCCAATTTCGTTAATTTGATAATTAAACGTGTAATTATATCGTATATAATTACTAATTCCCTTAATTCATATTTGAACATTTCAAATTCACTCATCACGCTATTCTATGGTTTAATCCGTTTGTGAGCTAGTAGGGGACCTAATGAACTAGTAGATCATGGACTTGAAAAATCTGAGATTAATTGCCTAAACGCTTTAAATCGAATTAATTAGCATTTGTTAACTACCGTGTCACTCCGCTAAAGCCCAGTAGTTGCACTCCCCCCGCTGTAGATATATTTCTATCCACTTGATTTAACCGTAATCTGTAAGTTGACCTTTCACAGGTTGTTCATAGTGACAGCTGGGTCAAATGTTGTTTTAGCCCTGAGATTACATCTTGCTTCTTAAGTACCACTGATTCTCTAATGAACAATTGGTTTGTGATCCAATAACTAAACCAAATCCCTCTCAGGCCAATGAGAGAATGGGGCCCCTTGTTCAAGATCTGGAATCAATACTTAATAGAACAACCTCTCTATTATCCCTAAAAGCGGGTAGGAGTGACTTCCTTCTTGCATCCTATGTCGTCAGCTATCTACCTAGTCTTACCCCTGAAATGAGAGACTTATTGAGCCAGCGTTGTTGAGCCAACCCTCACCTATGCAAATCTAAGGATAATCCCCAACAAACAGGAGTTCATAGTTAGTTCAAGATTAAAGTCGAGTTATCTAGGTCATCACTTTGACATAGTCAGTCTTAAACAGTAAACAACGTTATAAAGTAAGAGCGATTTGTTTCTTGGTCCGATCTTACACAAATTCATTGCATTAGACACCTCCACTCGCATGTCTCCACATGAACGATTCAGGATCACATTGTTTATACAAAATACAAAGTGGGTCGCATCCGATAGTGTTACCAAAATAAAGTATCCAACCTTATTCGGTATACTATAGATCATTTTAGATATTTACTCAAACTTGATATATTTTATGTCTCCACATAAAGTCCAAGTCTTCATGTAATAGCCATGGATCTTAGTTTATTGGATTTAGACTTCACAAGTGCAATTTACATATTCAATAGCATATTTATTGAATAAAACCTTAATAACATTTTATTGCAAATAGAATATGTTTAATATTACAAACTGTGAGTTTTAAGACATACAATCCAATAATATCGTTAGCCATACAATTTTTGGGGACACTTATCTTGAAGCTTAAATTTGACACCCAAGATAGGTTTGAAATCATGTGACTTAAAATTAGAAGTTTAGAATTGTTGGAAAATTAGAATATTAACCTAATATAAATTGGTATAAACTAGAGGGTTAATCTATTAATGGTGGGGATTGGGATTTAAGTTAGTATTTAAAAGAAGCCTAACTTGGGAATTAGTTAAATAAAATAGTAATAAGAGAAGAATAAGTGTTTATAAGTATATTATAAGAAATAAAATTGAAACATATGAAAATAGGGTTAAAGTTTATTTTCAAAGGGAAATTATTTCAAATAGTAATGTTAAAAATATTTACAAGATATAGTAAAATTTTAGAACTATCAATGATAGACGTTGATAGACACTGATAAACTTCTATCAGTGTCTATCGATGTCACTGATAGACACTAATAGAAGTCTATTAGTGTTTATCAGTATCTATCTGATAATTCTAAAATTTTTCTATATTTTGTAAATATTTTGGTTCATTTTTCTATATTTAAAAACAACTCATTTTCAAATATGAGTTATTCTAATTTGCTACAAAATTGGGATAACTAAAATTCTCAATTCAATTTGGAATTTATAAATGAAAATTTAATTTAGTTACAACTAAATTGGAAGATTTCAAAGGGAATTTAATTTAATTATAAAGGGGAAGTAATTCAACATCAAAGTAAAATGGAAAATGTATACAATTTTATAGGAAAATTCAATTAATATTTTTTTTCCTTTTATTTAGTTCAAGTTCTTTAAACTTAAGTGAGATGGAAAAGAAAAGGAAGAGATGGGAAAGTAAAGAATTAAAGAGATTAAAACACCTCATTAAGTTGACTGCTGGCAACATTTGGGTTGAGGAGGTGCAGTGGTTGTCGGTTGAGTGTCTAATTAAAGAAAAGACAAGATGGTGGAGGAGATTCACTTGTACAACTCGAGTTTTTCTTCGGTAAAACTTTAGAGAGGACAAAAAGGAAAGAGAGCTGAGTGTCATGGGTCAGTGTTTGAGACAACCAACCGTGCGGCACTTGGGCAGTCTTATTATCAAAGAGCACCAAGTAAGCCTTTAGAGATGAGCTTGTGTCTATTCGAGACACTTAGATACACGCTTTAGAGGTTTAGAGAGAGTTGGGCAAGTGAGTGAGTTTGGAAGAATGTTGAGAGGCTTTATTAAGGAATGATGTTGAGTGGGTTGCTTGTGTTGCTTATGTACAAATGAGGCCCCCTCTTGGGCAATTTATAGGTGCCTCAACCGACCTAGGCCCCCTCAAGGTTGGCCATGGAGGTTTCTAGACACTTCAAGGTATCTTTGACATGTCCCTAGGCCATTCTAGGCCCTTCTACACCTTTCCAAGTACATACATGAACATTCTAGACCCTCCCATTCAAATCTAGACCATTACGGAGTAATCTAGAGTATGTACAAGAGTGTTGATGTTCAAACATTATAGATGGTCTATGAGCCTTCGAGAGTCATCTAAAATGTTCCGGTGTTGTCTAGACCCTTCCGGGACTGTGGGGCTGACTAAGCCATGCTGGCACATTCTGGCACTGTCGAAGCCCTTCCAGCATGGTGTGGGGCTGTCCAGAGGCTTCCAGACACGCCTAGAGGCTTCCCGTGGGTGCTAGCACAGTCTCGTGGCTTCTAAAAGCTTCCAGGGTCGTCTAGAACTATCAGGCGCCTTTTCGTGTCTTCCCAAAGTGTCTGGGTCGTGGGCGCATGAAGGGACTTCCACGCGTCTGTGCCTGGGTGTCCGTCTGTGGGGCGCGCGTACAGGGAGGCGCAGGCATGCATTTGGACTCGTGTACTCTGGACAAGGGCACGGGCTAGGCCGCGCATTCGTCAGCTTCCTTGGCTCCGCACAAGGCCTTGCCTCTCCCGAGCATGTGTGCGTGCTTGACCACGCACATCCTCGATCACACGGGTGCTCTTCTTGGCATCTCTTTCGCCGTGGTGCCTTGCCATGCCCTTGTATGCCCAATCCTTGGCATGTGGGCGCCCCGCCCAAGACACTCATGTCATGTCGTGCTACCTTGCCACACCCTGTATGCCTTCACCCTGGCACGTGGGTGCCCTGACTAAGACACACCTGTCAGCCTTGCATGTCCTTTGGATGCCTTTCGATGGGTCTTGACTCCCTCTTGGCCATGCTATTGGAGTCTTATGCCCCTTAGTAGTGCAATTTTAAGAACGATTTTTGTGGGGCGTGACATGAGGCTACCTAAAGGAGATTAATTGCAAAATTGGAGAAAATTCGAAGATGAGCAATAGTTGGTCTAAAACTTGGAAAAACAAAGGTTGATGAACTTTTGGAGCTAATTAAGGACTATTCAAGGAGTTTTATGATCTCAAATCCTAAGGTTAGTAAGTTCTAAAATTGATTTAAGGTTTAATACAAGTTATTTAATGGATTGGTGGCCGGAAATAAGGAATTAAGAGTTGAAATTGTCAGAGATAAGGGAAAAAAAAAGTCGGCCACAGTTGGAGATTGAAGACCGTCACACGGTTGCGCGCACTGTTGTCGTTTGCCTATCGCACACCACCGCACGTCTGCACACGAGTGCTCGCCCTTGCTCGCAGACGCTATGTACACCCTTTGCTTATCTGCTCATCCACCTACTCGTGCTCACGTCCCATCATGAGCATGCCCCTGCGCGTACGCCCAGTGCTCTGGTATGCCCATTTGCACCTCAGCTTTCCCCTAGCGCGCACTTAGTGTCACAATCGCCCTTTCAGAAGATTCACTTAGTGATTGTGCGACACTTGCTCTCACTCAAGAACAAGTTAGCTAATTCGAATTCGAATTCGAATCACCGATGGAACACCGACTGCCTCTCACACCTCTACCCCCGTTTTGGAGAAAATGGGTTTATAGGAAAAAGTTTTTGCAAACGTTTGAAAGCATGATGTAAACAAAGAAAGATTATAGTAGACTAGAAAGCACTAAGCAACAACAACAACTTTATAGCATACCACTTTGGGTGTGAGGATATAATGATTAGTCTTACCGACAAAAAGACATCTGCCACCATTGCATATGGAAACGAGCGAGCAATCATACACTAAGAAAAGTACATAGAAAGTAAACTAACTAGAAAAATGAAATACATAGGATGAAAACATGGTAAGAAGATATGGAGACAGACATGCAACTATGGGCAACACGCCTTAGATAGGCATGACCGTGGCATTCTCCCTCACTCAATTGGTTGATGTCCCCACCAACTGACTCTACTCGAACTCAGCAAATTGTTGAGCAGTTGCTTTGAGGTCTTCTGTGCACTCCCAATGAACTTTTCTATCTTGTAGGCTTTTCCACCTCTCTAGGAACTCTTTCAAACCTTGTCCTGGTCTTTTAACTCTATTGCTTCTTCCACAAGTCTCTCATTGACTTCTTCCTCTATCGTTTTGTTCGTCGTGGTAGGCAGACATGTCACAACACTACATCACTCATCAGCATGGTCGGGGTGATAGGGCTTCAATCTACTTACATGGATGATAGGATAAATCTCCAACCACGACGGTAATTGCTTCCGATAAGAGGCTTTCCCAAACTTTTCGATAACTTCCATTGGTTTTTCATATCTCTTCACGAGGAAACATTCTCTTTGGCCTTGCAATAAAAATTGTTCTGGGCGCAATCTTACCTGAACTTTGTCCCCTAGTAGGACTTGTGTAAGCTATCCGACTCGACGACACGGCGCTTTTCCAAGATACACAGAATATCTTGAGAGGATTTCCCTTCCATGGTTTTAACTGACTCGTGGGTAAGGTCCCTCTCCAACTGAAGGGTCGAGATCATCTTTATCCCATTCGATTGCTTGATCCCGACATGTATAATAGTGGGCGTAGACCTTATGACCACTAAGCATTTGGTGAGGGGTACCGGTATTACCTTGTGCCCGAGCAAGAATTCCATCCCCAATTCCACGTCAAATTCATCCATTTTGACGATCACAAAATCGATAGGGTCACTCCAATCCCTCAACTTTACGACTGTTCTCTTTACCATTCCTATAATAGGCAAGGTCGTAGAGTTCACTGCTTTCATTTTCCCTGCGCCTCTTTCCCAATGAACATTCAACCGCCTGGATTTTGTTTTAGACATAAAATTATTCGTGGCTCTAGAGTCGACCATGGTACTCTTGGCCGATCTATGGTTGACCCAAGCATCTACATACATAAATCTGCCTTTTTGAGGTTCCTTTGTTTCTCCCATATTCCTCTAGAGGGCAGTTAAGAATCTTAGGACCCAAACTCGTGGGGTTTCATCTTTCTATGCTTGTATATTCTTGTCGTCTGTATGAACAGCTTGCCTTTCGAGTTTGAGGCTAATGAGGCTTGAAAGTATTAAAGGTTGCCCGTTTCGGACACTCAGTTTCCTTGTGTTGTCCCTTGCATATATAACAGAATGTGGCTGATAAAAATTCTATTGATTTGGCCCTTACCACGTATTTCCAATCTACGGTTGAAGTGGTTTGCAATTCCAGCTAGTGTCTCTATCTCCCTTACTATTTCTCGATGTGCTTGAATAGTTGCTCTTACTCCCTTTAGTTAGGAATCTCGAATGTTACGTCATCTTTTGAAATTCGTCAGTTAATCAAACAATCGTTCGGCTACTGTGTATGCGGTTAGGAGATCTTGTACTCTCTGTTCATATAATTTTGTTTTCGCCACGATTTCATACCTTCAACAAAACAGAAAACTTTGTATTTTTCAGACATATCTTGTATGTCCAACATCATCCCGGAAAATTGTTTCATATAGTCCCTAATAGTGCTAGTATGTTTCAATTCTCGTAGCTTACGTTTTGCCAAAATTTCAACATTTTCGAGAAAGAACTAAGAACGCAACTCTTGTTTCAGTCTCTCCCATGTGTTGATGGTGCATCGACCCTCTTGGATGTCTAGGAAACGGGATCTTCATTATAACTTGGCATCCTCTACTAAATGCATCATCGCCAAAATGATCTTTGACTCTTAAGCAGTTGTGTTCATAGCTTTGAAATATTGCTCCATATCAAAAATAAAATTTTCTAGTGCTTTCGTGTCACGAACCCCACAGAAGGGCTTAGGCTCGGATACTTTTACCCTGTTGAATTGGACTGCAACCCCAGTTAGAGTCTGGTTTCTTACCACTTTCATGGTGAGGTTAACTCTTGCATTAATGTTTTTGATCTTTGCCATGATGACATGGAGAGTTGCTTGAAATTCTTTAGATAACTCAGACACCATCTGAATTATCACTTTCTGCGAGCTGTCTAGTTTTTCAACATGCTCTTCCATAGGGGCAAGAGAGCCCAACGAGCCATCTCCACGCCTTGAAATTACCAGTTCTCATAGCTTTTGCTTTTATGGTTTCAACTCGTGTTAACAAATCCTTGATGGCCATCCCGTCCAAACAACCAACCATCGCATCGATTTCATTGGCCTTATTAGGGACTTCTTGTAACCGAGTTTCTAGGAACCAAACCTATTTAGGGACTTCCATTAGATTGAGCATTTGCTTTTCTATCTCGACCAACCGGTCAACATGGGACTTGCCCAACTTTTTCGTAGCAGACATGACCACAGCTTCTCAACTTCATGAGCTAACTTAGCTCTGATACCAATTGTCATAATCGCCTTTTTGGAAGCTTCACTTAGAAATTGTGCATCACTCATTCTCACTTAAGAACAAGTCAGCCAATTCGAGTTCAGATCGTTGATGGCACATCGAGTACCTCTCACAACCTCCATCTTCGATTCGAAGAAACTGGTTTTAGAAAATGTTGAGAATGTCGTAGAACTCGCAGTTCGTAAATTTTATGTTAAACATTATATTTATCCATAAAATATTATTGAGTATCTTATTCAATAAAGTAGTTGATTTTGCATTCTATTATGAAAATCTAATAAACATATCCATGACTATAGTATGAATACTTTAACTTTATGTTGTGGCATAAATAGGATCAAGTTAATAGTATATAGCCTAAATGTTCTATAAGTATATAGATGAAATTCAGTATCTCATCCTGATAACACTGTTGGATGCAGTCCATTTTATATAGGTAGTACAAATTATGTGATTCACAAATCATTCATGTAGAGACATGTGAGTGGGAGTATCCTATGCAATGAGTTTGCATATAAAATGGACCACAAAATAGTTACTTTTCTTTAGAACGACTGTTTACTGTTAAAACTGACTATTTCATACTTAAGTAACCTAGGATAACTTGATCTTAATCTTGAGCTAGCTATGAACTTTTGTTTATTCAACATTATCCTTTGACCTGCATGGGTGAGAGTAGTCCAACAGCAATGCTCAATAAGCATTCCATTTTGGGAATAAGACCAGATGGATAACTGGGGACATAGCTCTGCAAGATGGAATTCACTCTTACCCATATTAGGGTTAGCAAATAGGTTGTTTTTTTAAGTGCTGATTCCAGGTCTTAAACAATCGGGACTCCGTCTTTTCATGATAGAGAAGGACATGATTCATAAGTAGTATTATGAATTAAAATTGTTCATTAGAGGGTTAGTGGGAACTTAAGGAACAAGATGTATTTGTAGGGGTAAAATGGTAATTTTAACCTAGCTGAAAATACAAACAACCTGTGAAGGATCAACTATAGTGAAAAGAGTGCAACTATCGAGCTTTGGTGGTATGTCTTGATAGTTAACGAATAGTAATTAATTCGATTAAAGAGTTTTAACGAATTAATTACAGATCGTTAGAGCTCATGATCTGTAGGTCCATTAGGTCCCTCTACTAGCTCATTAAATTGGAGTAACAAATTGAGTATTGATGTATGAAATTAGGGTTATGAATTTGAAATGTTCAAATTCAATTTAGGGTTTTCGATTGATTGTATATGATGCATTATAAACGTTTAATTTAATTGAAATTAAACGAAATTGAAAAATAAATTAATATTTAAATTATTTATTTAAATATAAAATTGATTTATTGGTGATATTGATATTTTATTAATTAATATTTAGATATTAATTAATATTATTTTATTAAAAAGTTTAATTAAAAATATTAAAATTAGTTTATTTAATTAATTATTTTTTAAATTGATTTTATAAAACTAAATTAAAAAAATGAAAATGATTTTTGAAATCATTTTTACTTAGTGGATTTTTCCATTTTTTTGGGGAAAATCCACTAACCACATTTTGTTGAATAGTCACCAAATTCCATTTATAGTTTATAATGATCTTCAAGCTGGAGCTGTTCTTCATTCAACCCTATACATTTGCATGAATTCTACCTATATAAAGAAGCTCCATGCATGAAGAACAATAAGCATTCTATGTTATACTTGCTGAAGTGATAACTTGAAAATCCTACAGACCCCTCACTTGTTCTTCATCAATTCAACTTGATTTAGTGTTTCAATCACACTTTCCAGCTTGAGTATAGTAGAGAAGATCTCGATGGTAGTCCTCTTGGTGTTTCAAGCTCTATCTTGATGGATCTCAGCCAAATTTGTGAAGGATATCTTCAAAGGTAATATGTGTTTCAAACCCTCTTTTGAATATCATATGAACAGCATGCTTAAAACTCAAACTAAATGCAGTTTAAGTACTTATTGATTTTGTAGTCTTCCGTTGCATGATATATCATTCCTTCAATTGGTAACAAAGCATAATTTAAGTACTTAACTATTGTTAATTTGAGTTTGGTGGGTGTTTATTCATGAACTGCATGAAATAGTATACTGATGTGGTTTTTTCAAGGTTTTGGCATTTTAATCCTTTCAATTATGTTTTTTATGTTGTAATTGGCTCTTATTTGATTGGCCTTAATATGTGTTTAAGAATTTGTAATTCATATAAAGTCATTAGAATTTGAAATTAGGATGTAATTGAAGAAAGAAATGAAGAAGGTCGAGCTACAAATTTCTAGTTCTTCAACTACTATTTGAATTTCCAGCGAGATTGGACCAAGTTCGAGTGAGATTTTGAGTTCGAACAAGATTTTGAATCAAGTTTGAGCGAGATTCTGTTGGAATTTCGAGCGAGATTTCAAGTTCAAACGAGATATGAATCAAGTTTGAGTGAAATTTCAAGTTTGAACGAGATTCTGATGGAAGTCCTAGCGAGATTTCAAGTTCGAACGAGATTTTGATTCAAGTTCGAATGAGATTTCAAGCCAGAAGCAAGATTCTGATGGTTTGAGCGAGATTTCAATGAGCCAGCGAGAGATCATGTTTTGAATAAGATTTCAACCACCAGCGAGAGATCAAGTTTAAGCTAGATTTCAATCCAAGCGAGATTCTTGAACCGATTTAAGAAGATTAACTGGTTTGACTAGTTTTCTTCAAACTTAACTCAGTTCATTTTCAAAATTGTTTTGATTGGCCTCGTTCAGGTGGTTCACATCTGGTACAAGTATTTTTGTGTGCAGTTTGGAGCTGTTTGAAGCAGTCAAGAAGAGGTTTGGAGCTGTCAACTGTATTTTGTAATACATAGGCTTTTGTTTATTTAAAAATGCCAAAAATAAAAACCGTATCAGTATGTGTTTAATTGTTTATGCATGTGATGTAAGTTATAATTAATTAAATCTTGTATGTGCATACAATATGCCATGTAGATTTAAAATCCCACCGTAGGAAGCATGTTACATGCATTGAAAGTATGTTATAGATTGTTATAATATATAGTATCCATGTATAGTGTTTCTTTTAATATAAATCTTTTATTAAATGCTTTTGATGAATGTTGTGGATGTTTAGAATGTTTAATTTTTGTAAGTTAACATGCTCACTTATGTTAACAACTAGTTTTAACCGTTAAAATAGATTGTTACCTTATAAACTTTGATTACAAACTCAAATTGATTCACTTAAGTTGACGGTTTACATAACACTTCCTACCTGGGGATTATGACCGAAAGATTGAGCATTGTTAACTAATCTTATGAGCTTGTATGAGCAGTGTGAGTTTTAAAACTGGCTTAAACGCTTAGACATCGTAGGGTTATATCCAAATATAATGATAAAAATGATATAGACTTAGGTGGTTTAAAAGTTGGTCATTTTTTAACCTAAGTAAATAGACAACCAAACATTTAGAACACTTCAGTAGGAGGTAAACAATATATATTTGATATATAGTTATCAGCCCTCACCTCCTGAAAAGTTCACACTGTGAGATCCATACTCGGCTTCGTATCGCTTTTACCGTGACTACTCCATTCGGAAAGTGTTTGCATGAGTCAATAACAAGGTGAATGGGGAAAGTAGTTCATAGTAAGTGGGTGAAGGAAATGTGTCAACATTTTCCTACGGTCTCCTCCATTAGTTTGAACCATGAGATTCCTATGTTGCGTCTACTGCCATTTTTAGGCAGCACTAGCTAGTCGTTAACCACAGCGATCCCCACAGAGGGTTGTAACATAGTATTTGGAACAACCCAAGCTTCAGTAATGAATAGGGTCTTATAGTGTTGTCTTGGGTATTGTCTTCCATTTTGGGGGCATATTCTATTCTATAAGATCTAAAAATGGCGGGTCACACTTACAAGAATTACAAATTGTTAGTAAAGATCTTGACCGAAAACGATAAACAAAAGAACTATAGGAGTAAAAAGTTATTCTGATTCAGTATTTGGTCAAGAATTGTCTTGCTTTAGTGAAGGAATTGTTTATTGCCCCACGATAGCAACTGTTCTAAATCACCAAAGTATGGTTGCAAAAAAATAAAGATTTATTGGGTACTTTATTATTTTGTTAGAATTGGATTTAGATGTATAAAGCTTAATAGAATTTGTTTAAATTTTTTCAGCAATGTCAAATTTAATTATACAACTATTAGCTTCCGATAAGTATAACGGTGAAGGATATTCGAATTGGAAATCCAACATCAATACGATATTAGTTGTGGATGATTTGAGGTTTGTGTTGACGAAGGAATGTCCTCCGATTCCCAGTCAATAGCGAACCGAAATATTCAGTACATCTATGATCGTTGGGTTAGGGCTAATGAAAAAGCTCGGGCCTACATCTTAGTAAGTATATCAGATGTACTTAATAAGAAACATGAGGTAATGCCCACCGCCCGTGAGATAATGGCGTCACTTCAAGAGATGTCTGGGCAACCGTCATCCTCTGTTCGACATGAAGCCATTAAGTATGCATACAATACTCGCACGAAAGATGATTCCAACATTAGAGAACATGTTCTCGATATGATGGTCTACTTTAATATTGTTAAGGCTCATGAGGCAATGATAGATGAGATAAGTCAAGTAAGTATGATATTCGAATCTCTCCCGGAGAGTTATCTGCCTTTCAGAACCAATGCTGTTATAAACAAAATTACTTATAATTTGACCACGTTGATGAACGAGTTACAGACATATCAGTCTATGATGAAACTTAAGGAAAAAGAAGTAAATTTTATTTCTAAATTTAAGAAGTTTTTTAAAGGGTCGACATCTGGAACAAGACCTACTGATAACAAAAAGTTTGTTCCTTCTTCTTCAAAAGATAAATCTATACAAATGAAGAAGAAGGGTAAAAGGAATAAGAAAATCACTGCTAAGAATAACAAAAACAAAAAAATGACTCCCAAAAGAAAGTATTTCCATTGCAGAGAGGATGGGCATTGGAAGCGTAATTGCCCAAAGTATTTAGTTGAAAAGAAAGTGGAAAAGGCAAACAAGGTAAATTAGATTTACTAGTAGTTGAAACATGTCTAGTGGAGAATAGTCACCTAACCTGAATATTAGATTCAGGCGCCGCTAATTATGTTTGCACTTTTCTACAGGAAACTTATTCTTGGAGAGAACTTTCTAAACAGGAAATGACTTTCAAGGTGGGAATGGGTGAAGTCATTTCAGCTCATTCAGTGGGAGATGTCACGCTATATTTTGGAGAGTCTTTTATCTTAATTAGGAATGTATATTATGTACCTAAGATGAAAAGAAACTTGATCTCCAGTTTTTGTCTGCTAGAAAATATGTACAGAATACCTTTTGAATCTAATGAAGTGTTTGTTTATTCAAGAGATGTTCATATTTGTTCTGCAAGACTCGAAAATAACTTGTACATATTTAAACCAACTGAAGCAAAAGCCAATCAAAACATAAAGATGTCTAAAATGGCTGAGAATAAAAATAAGAAACAGAAAATTTCTCCTAATGCCTATCTTTCACATCTCAGACTTAACTCAACAAGATTGAGAGATTGGTTAAAAATGGTCATCTAAGTCAGTTAGAAGATAGTTTTTTACCTCCATGTGAATCATGTCTTGAGGGAAAAATGACAAAAAGATATTTTTCTAACAAAGATCTTCGTGCCAAAGAGCCTCTCGAACTTATACAGTCAGACCTATGTGGTCCGATGGGTGTAAAAGCACGAGGAGGCTATCAGTATTTCGTTAGTTTTATTGATGATTGCTCGAGATATGGTTACATTTACTTATTCAGTCACAAGTCTGAAACTCTTGAAAAGTTCAAAGAATTTAAGACCGAGACAGAAAATTTGTTGAGTAAAAGAATTAAAAAAGTTCGATCTGATCGAGGTGGTGAGTATATGGATTTACAATTCTATAACTATTTAGTAGATCATGGAATTCAATCCCAGCTCATAGTGCTTGGAACACCACAACAATATGGTGATGTAGAAAGGAGAAATTGAACCTTGTTAAACATGGTCCCATCAATGATAAGTTATGCTCTCTTACCTCAATCCTTTTGCAGGTATGCAATACAGACTACAGTATATATTCTAAACGTATTTCCTTTAAAAAGTGTTTCAGAAACACCGTATGAATTATGGAAAGGACGCAAAACTAGTTTACGTCATTTCCGTATCTGTGGTTGTTCAGCACATGTGTTGGAACAAAATCCTAGGAAACTGGAAACATGTTTGAAATTATGCCTCTTTGTAGGATACCCTAAAGAAACAAAAGAAGGACTGTTCTATGATTCCCAAGAAGACAAAGTATTTGTATCGACAAATACTACATTCTTGGAAGAAGATCATATAAAGAATCATGTACCTTGCAGTAAACTAATATTGCAAGAAATGACCAAAGATTCTATAGAAACATCAATAAGAGTTGTTGAAAGTTGGTCCATCAACAACTATTGATGTCCCATCACGTCCATCTCAAGATTTGAGTATGCCTCGACATAGTAGGAGGGTTATTTAACAACCTGAACGCTATATAGGTTTAACAGAAACTCAAAACATCATACATGATAATGGATTAAAGGATCCATTAACCTTTAAAAAGGCAATGGAAGATGTTGATAGGGAATAGTGGATAAAAGCCATGGACGTTGAAATGGAGTCTATGTACTTCAACTCTATCTGAGAACTTGTAGATCAACCACATGGGGTTAAATCAACAGGTCGCAAATGGATCTACAAGTGCAAACGATACCAAACGGGCAAGGTGTAAACCTATGAAGCCAGACTCGTGGCAAAAGGTTTTACCCAAAGAGAAGAGGTTAATTATTAAGAAACTTTTTCTCCTGTTGCCATGATAAAATCAATTAAAAGACTTCTATCTATTGCCACATATTATGACTATGAAATATAGCAAATGGATGTCAAGATAGCTTTTCTGAACGGCCATCTTAATGAAAGTATTTTTATGTCTCAACCAGAAGGGTTCATTGAATAATGACAGGAATAGAAAGTCTGTATGCTTAAACGATCTATATATGGGTTAAAACAAGCTTCAAGATCCTAGAATATAAGATTTGATACTACAATCAAATCTTATGGCTTTGAACAGAATGTTGACGAACCTTGTGTATATAAGAAGATAGTAAACAAGACAATAGCATTCTTAGTTCTTTATGTTGTTGATATCTTGCTCATTGGGAATGAGACAAGCTTCCTTGCTGACATAAAGAGATGGTTAGCAACACAGTTCCAATGAAAGATTTGGGTGATGCTTAATACGTTCTAGGAATACAGATCTTTTAGAATAAAAAGAATAGAACCCTAGCACTATCTCAGGCATCTTATATAATATGCAAAATTCCAAAAGAGGTATGTTACCTTTTAGACATGGAATTCATTTGTCAAAGGAACAGTATCCTAAGACCCCTCAAGATGTTGAGGAAATGACAAGAATTCCATACGCATCTGCAGTTCAGAGTTTAATGCACGCAATGTTATGTACACGCCTGACATATGCTTTGTAGTTGGAATCGTTAGTAGGTTCTAATCCAATCTAGGACAAAGTCATTGGACTGCTGTAAAAAATATCCTCAAGTATCTAAGAAGAACGAGGGACTATATGCTTGTATATGGACCAAAGGATTTGATTCTTACAGGATACACTGATTCTGATTTCCCAGATTGATGTAGATTCAAGGAAATCTACTACAGGATCAGTTTTCACTCTCAATGAAGGAGCTACAGTTTGGAGAAACATTAGCAAAGTTGTATCATTGACTCCACAATGGAAGCAGAATACGTAGCCGCATGTGAAGCCACTAAAGAAGCAGTATGGCTACGCAAATTCTTGGCTGACTTGGAAGTAGTTCCAGATATGCACCTACCTATCACACTGTATTATGACAATAGTGGTGTTGTTGCCAACTCCAAAGAACCAAGGAATCACAAACATTGAAAACATATTGAGAGAAAGTACCATCTCATCAAAGGGATAGTACACCGAGGAGACATGATTGTCATGAAGATAGCCTCCAAAGATAATCTTGCTGATCCATTTACAAAGGCTCTCTCGACTAAAGTGTTTGAGGGCCACCTGATTGGACTAGGACTCCGAGTAACATAATCTAGGGCAAGTGGGAGAATATCTATTATGTTAGAGAATGCCCTAGTTTATTGTATTTTCCCTTTATGTTTCTTAACATTGTATTGTATATATTTGTTCTCACTGAAGTTTTAGTCCAAGTGGGAGATTGTTGGGAATGTACTAGAACTCACATTTTGTAAATTTTGTGTTAAACATTCTATTTATCAATAAATTATTATTGATTACTTATTCAATAAAGTTGTTGATTTTGCATTCTATTATGAAAATCCAATAAACATATCCATGGCTATAGTATGAATACTTTAACTTTATGTGGTGACATAAACAGGATCAAGTTAATAGTACATAGCCTAAATGGTCTATAAGTATATGGATGAAATTCGATATCTCATCCTGGTAACACTATTAAATGCAACCCATTTTGTATAGGTAATACAAATGATGCAATCCACAGATCATTCATGTAGAGACATGTGAGTGGGGGCATCCTATGCACTGAGTTTGTATATAGACTGGACCATGAAATAGTCACTTTTCTTTGTAACGACCGTTTACTGTTAAAACTGACTATTTAGTACTTAAGTAACCTAGGATAACTCGATCTTAATCCTGAGCAAGCTATGAACTTCTGTTTAGTCGGAATTATCCTTTAATCTACATGAGTGAGAATAGCTCAGCAACACTACTCAATAAGCATTCCATGTTGGGGATAAGACCAAATGGATAGCTGGAGACATAGCTCTGCACGATGGAATCCACTCTTACCCATCTTAGGGTTAGGAGATAGATTGTTCTCTTAAGTGCTAATTTCAGATCTTGAATAATCGGGGCCCCGCCTTCCCATGATAGAGAAAGACATGATTCATAACCAGTATTATGAATCAAAATTGTTCATTAGAGAGTCAGTGGGAACTTAAGAAACAAGATGTATTTATAGGGGTAAAACGATAATTTTGACCCAGCTAAAAATACAAACAACCTGTGAAGGATCAACTTACTGATTATGGTTTATATGGACAAAAATATATCTACAGTGAGAAGAGTGCAACTATCGAGCTATAGTGGTATGTCTTGATAGTTAACGAATAGTAATTAATTCGATTAAAGAGTTTTGACGAATTAATTACAGATCGTTGGAGCTCATGATTTGTAGGTCCATGAGTTCCCTCTACTAGCTCATTAAATTGGAATAACAAATTGAATATTGATGTATGAAATTAGGGTTATGAATTTGAAATGTTGAAATTCAATTTTAGGGTTTTTGATTGATTGCAAATGATACAATTATAAACGTTTAATTTAATTGAAATTAAACAAAAATTAGAAAATCAATTAATATTTAAATTATGATTTAAATATAAAATTGATTTATTGGTGATATTGATATTTTATTAATTTAATATTTAGATATTAAATTAATATTATTTTAATTAAAAATCAATTAAAATTAGTTTTATTTAATTAATTAATTTCATAAAACAAAATTAAAAAATGAAAATGAAAATGAAAATGATTTTTGAAATCATTTTTACTTAGTGGATTTTTCCATTTTTTTAGGGAAAGTCCACTAACCACATTTTATTGGATAGTCACCAAATGTCATTTATAGTGATGATCTTCAAGTTGGAGTTGTTCTTCATGCAACCCTATATATTTGCTTGAATTCTACCTATATAAAGAAGCTCCATGCATGAAGAACAATATGCATTCTATGTTATACTTGCTGAAGTGATAACTTGAGAACCCTACAGACCCCTCACTTGTTCTTCATCAATTCAACTTGATTTAGTGTTTCCACCACACTTTCCAGCTTAAGCATAGTAGAGAAGATCTCGGTGGTAGTTCTCTCGGTGTTTCAAGCTCTATCTTGGTTGATCTCAGTTGAATTTGTGAAGGATATCTTCAAAGGTAATATGTGTTTCAAACCCTCTTTTGAATATCATATGAACAACATGCTTAAAACATAAATTAAATGCAGCTTAAGTGCTTATTAATTCTGTAGTCTTCCATTGTATGATATATCATTCCTTCAGAAAACGAGTTCAAAGGAAATGGTTATTGCAAATGTTTGAAAGCATGATTTGAACAAAGAAAGATTGTAGTAGGCTAGAAAGTAATAAGCAACAACAACGGCTTTATAGCATACCACTTCGCGTATGAGGATATGATGGTTATTCTTACCCCACATATAATGCATTCTGAACAAAAAGACATTTGCCACTCTTGTATATGGAAACAGGTGAGCAGTCATACACTAAGAAAAGTACATAGAAAGTAAACTGACTAGCAAAATGAAATACATAAGATGAAAGCATGGTAAAAAGAGGTAGAGGCAAATATGCGGCCATGGATAATAAGCCCTGGACAAGCATGACCATGACACTTAGCACCCCTTGTGCGTTGTCTGCCGCCTATCAGTCGTGTGCCGTTCTCCAATTTAGGTGTGGTTTTCTAGCCCTCTTTCTCAACTCGAGTCTAAAGTTCAGCGGCTTTCATCATTGATGAACACTAATGCTAATATGACAAAGAAGTAGAGGTTTATGCCTTCCTTGAATGAATTAGTAACAACTGAGTGTGAATGAAACCCATGTTTGAATTGAAATTGAGATACTGATGCAAGTTTTTCCCCTTTGAATTAGATAAATTCATATCTATAATTGGCTTGGTTCCAAGATGTAGAATCCATGTTGAATCACCATTTAGCGGGTCTGCTAGGACTTGGGTCTCTTTCTTGGGCAGGACATCAAGTACACGTATCTTTACCGATTAACCAATTTCTAAATGCTGGAGTAGATCCTAAAGAGATTCCACTTCCTCATGAATTTCTCTTGAATCGAGATCTTGGCTCAACTTTATCTTAGTTCTGGTGACTTTTACGGACTCAGAATGAGAAACTGTCATCCCATTGGGTTATTTTTAAGGCCAAATTGGTATTCTAAGATATTTTATTCCTAAATTGGACTGTTGGATTTAGTGTCCTAAATCTCATGGATCTTGTAGTTTGTAACTTGTACATACAAATTATTTATTCAATGAAATAAGAAGTATTTTATTCGACATCTAGAACATATTAACTCAATCCAATAAACTAAGATACAAGGTTATTATATGTAGCTTGAACTGTGTGTGGTAGACATGCAAGTGGATCATGTTCAAGTAATAACTTAAAAGGTTTGCAGTATATGGATATGGTTGTGTAACGACCCGACCTTTCGAGTACTCAAACAAAGGCCATTACAACATAATGCACATTTTCATTTAAACATTTTGACTGTCATAACGTAAGTACAGTGAAAACATGAATAACCGTTCTAAACTGAAATATTCATTTAATAATAAATTCATTAACCAAAACATTTAGTTGGGATACCAAATAAAATGTTTACAAAGAAAATGATCCAAAGAAAATCAGTGAAAACATGTCATCTGATAACATACTCAAATGAAAGGAACAAAAACCATAAAAAAAATATAACATGTGTGGAAGCATTTTCTAATGTCCTCGTATGACTCTATCACAACTTCCTTTTGCCCCTTGCCAGTCCATTCTTATCATTGTCTAAAGAAAAAACATAAAAGAGGAAAGGATGAGTATAACAATACCTAGTAAGAGACCCGCTATTGGGCCCTTAGGTTACTTGTTAACTAGTTTATCTAGGCACCGATGTACACCCATATCATTTCAGTCATAGTGAGTAACCCGAAGGTCCATAAATCAGTCGTAAACATGAACCCAAAGGTCACACATCTCAAACATGATGCACTCAAGTTCATCTTTAATACTAGGATGAACGAGAGATCATCTGTTAGGGAGTATGTCCTTAACATAATGGTCCACTTCAACATGGTAGAAATTAATGGGCCTATCATAAACGAATCCAGCAAGGTAAGCTTTATTCTGGAAATTCTACCTGAGAGTTCTCTTTAATTTCGTAGTAATGTTGTTATGAAAAAACTGACTACAGCCTTACCACCCTTATAAATGAGCTACAAACTTACGAATCATTAATGAAAGTGAAAGGAATGAAAGGGGAGGCAAATGTTTCCTTCTCCAATAAAAAGTTCCACAAAAGTTCGACCTCTAGAACAAAGTCTGTACTTTCTTCCTTTGGTACAAAGAAATGAAAGAAGAAGAAAGGTAGAAAGAGGAATAAAGCTACCTCTACTGTTGCTGCCCAAAAGGGCAAGAAGGCCAAGGTTGCGAAGGGAAACTGTTTTTATTGCAACTAGGATGGGCAAGAAGAGAAACTGCCTAAAGTACTTGGTCAAGAAGAAGAAGGAAAAAGAAGGTAAAAGAAGGTAAATATGATTACTAGTTTTAAAAACTTGTTTAGTGAAAAATGATGATTTTACTTGGATACTCGATTTAGGAGCCACTAACTACGTTTGCTTCTCTTTACAGGAAACTAGTTCTTGGCAGTAGATAGAGGTTGAAGACATGACTCTGGGGGTTGGGATAAGGCAAGTCGTCTTGGTGGTTGAAGTTGGCCGTTTAAAGTTATTTTTCAATTCTAACTTTATTTTGTAGGACAAAGTATATTTTATTCCTCCTTTTAAGAGGAATCTAATTTTTATATCTGGTTTATTAGAACAATTTTATAATATATCGTTTATTCGTGATAAAGCATTTATTTCAAAAAATGGTATTGATATTTCTTCCACAATAAACGAAAGTAACTTACATATGCTAAGGTTGTTAGCATCAAAATCACTCCATAATGTTGAAATGTTCAACATTGCAACAACACAAAATAAAAGACTAATAATTTCTCCAAAATAAAATGCACATCTTTGGCATTTAAGATTGGGTCACATCAATCTCAATAAGATTGAGAGATTGGTCAAGAATGGGCTTCTTAAAGAGTTAGAAGAAAATTATTTACATGTTTATGAATCTTGTCTGGAAAGAAAAATGACAAGATGACCTTTTACTAGAAAATATTATAGAGCCAAAGAGCCCTTAGAACTTTTACATTCAGTCCTTTGTGGTTCAATAAATATTAAGGAAAGAGAAGGATATGAATAATTCATTACTTTTAAAGATGATTATTCTAGATTTGGGTATGTTTACCTATTGCAACATAAGTCTGATATAATTGAAAAGTTCAAGGAGTACAAGGTTGAAGTTGAGAATTTATTGGGTAAAGAGATAAAAACATTTCGATCTGATCGAGGTGGAGAGTATATAGAAATGGGATTCTAAAACTATTTGATAGAACATGAAATCACATCTCAATTCTCAGCACCTGGTCCACTACAACAAAATGGTGTATCAGAAAGGAGAAATAGAACCCTGTTAGACATGGTTCGGTTGATGATAAGTTATACGTCTCTACCTAACTCGTTTGGGTTAAGCAGTTGAGACTGCAGCCTATCTTTTGAACCAAGTTCCATAAAAAAGTTTTTTTGAAACACTTTTTGAGTTATGGAGAGGTCGTAAAAGTAGTTTATGATATCTCAGGATTTAGGAGTGTTCGACCCATGTGCTAGTGGCTAACCCAAAGAAATTGGAACCATGTTCAAAATTATGCCTATTTGTAGGCTACTCATAAGAAACGAAAGGTGGTCTCTTTTATGATCCAAAAGTGAATAAAGTTTTTGTATCGACAAATGCTACTTTCTTGGAGGGGTGTTGATGTAGCTTCATCTAGTCAAGCACATCCTTCTCAAGAGTTAAGGGAGCCTCGACATAGTGGTAGGGTTATTACCAAACCTACTCGTTGTTTAGGTTTAACAGAAACTCAAATCGTCATATCAGATGATGACATTGAGGATCCATTGGCCTATTACTAGGCAATGGGTGATGCAGACAAAGATGAATGGATTAAAGCCACGAATCTTGAGATCAAGTCCATGTACTTCAATACGGTTTGGGATCTTGTAGATCAACCTGATGGGACTAAGCATATAAGTTGTAAATGAATCTACAAGAGGAAGAGAGGTTTAGATGGAAAGATGAAAACCTCTAAGGCTAGAATGATGGTAAAGGGTTATACCTAGGTCGAGGGAATGGATTATGATGACACTTTCACACATGTTGTCATGTTAAAGTTTATCTATATTTCTTGTTCATTGCTGCATATTATGACTATGAAATATGGAAAATGGACGTCAAGAATGCCTTTTTGAATTGTAATCTTGATGAGAATATCTACATGAAACAACAAGAAGAATTCATTGCCCAAGGTCAAGAGCAAAAAGTTTGCAATCTTAATCGATCCATTTATGGATTGAAGCAAGCATATCGTTCTTGGATTATGAGATTTGATACCGCGATCAAATCTTATGGCTTTGATCAGAATATTGATGAACCTTGTGTATACAAGAAAATCATTAGTAATTTAGTAGCTTTCTTAGTATTATATGTGGATGATATCCTACTCATTAATTAAGAATGATGTAGACTTATTGACTGATGTTAAAAAATGGTTGGCTGCTCAATTTCAAATGAAAGATTAGGTTGAAACTCAGTTTGTTATGGGCATTCAGATTATTAGGGATCGTAAGAACAAAATGTTGGCCTTGTCTTAGGCATCGTATATCGAAAAATGCTTTTCAGGTATTCGATGCAGAATTCCAAGAAGGGTTTACTACCTTTCAGGCATGGAATAATCTTGTCTAAGGACTAGTGTCCTAAAACACCTCAAGAAATTGAGGAGATGAGATGGATTCCTTATGCATATGTACTAGGTAGCCTCATGTATGTCATGTTGTGTAGTTGGAATGATCAGTAGATATCAATCCAATCTTGGATTTGATCGCTCGATTGCGGTTAAGACAATCCTTAAGTATCTTAGGAGAATGAGGGACTATATGCTTGTGTATGGAGTTAAGGATTTGATCCTTACATGATACACTTACTATAATTTTCAAATTAATAAGGATTTTAGAAAATCCACATCAAGATCAGTATTCACTTTTAACAGAGGAGTTGTAGTATGACGTAGCATCAAGCAAGGTTATATTGTTGAATCTACCATGGAGGCAGAATATGTGGTTGCTTATGAAATTGCTAAAGAAGTTGTCTGGCTCAAGAAGTTTTTTATAGACTTGAAAGTAGCTCCAAATATGTCAATGTCAATCACTCTATACTATGATAATAGTGGTGTTGTGGAAAACTTCTAGTGGTGTTGTTTAAATATTTATGCATGTGATGTATGTTATCTTTAAATTTAAACATGTATGTGCATAGTGTATGTCATGTAGATTTAAAATCCCATCATAGGAAAGCATGTTTCATGCATTAATATATGTTATAAATTAGTTATAATATATAGTATGCATGATTAGGGTTTCACAAGTTTAATATAATTGTTATATTAAAGTATGGAATGCTTAAATGTATGTTATAGCATGTCTATAGTTTTATAAGAGCTATAAAATGAATTAGACATTTAAAATCTATAACAAAGATAAGATACATGCTCACTTAGGTTTAATAACAACTTGTTTTAATAGTTAAAATAGGTCATTATCTTATAAAACACGGTTACAAACTCAATTGGTCTATAATCATGTCTAAGGCTAGAGGTACTTAAGTTGACGGTTTATGTCACACTTACTACCTAAGGATTATAGCCAAAATGCTGAGCATTGTTAACCGATTTTATGAGCATGCATGAGCAATGTGAGGTAATAAAATGGTTTTATCACTTAGACATTGTAGGTTAAATCCAAATATAAATATTATACTTGGATAAACCACATAGACTTAGGGTGTTTTTTAGTCGAAATATACCTAAGTACAAGAGATACCCAAACAATTAAAATACTTCACTGGGAGTTTAATAATATATACGATATATGGTTTTTCTTATGTCCCTAAGAGTTCACACTGTGAGATCCATGCTCGGCTTCATGTCGCTTTTACCATGACTGCTCCATTCGGATGTGTTTGCATGGGTCAATAACAGGTGAATAGGGGAAGTAGTTCATAGTAAATGGGTGCAGGAAATGTGTTAGCATATCCTACGGTCTCTTCCATTAGTTTGAATCGTGAGATTCTTATATTGCGCTTGCTATCATTTTTAGGTGGCACTAGCTACTCGTTTTCACGATGATCCCCTCAGAGGGTTGTAACATAGGATTCCTAACAACTTAAACTTCAGAAAGGAATAGAGTTTCTTAGTTTTGTCTTGAACATTGTCTTCCAATTTGGGGGCATATTCATATGGTTCTATGAAATCTGAAAATGGAGGGTCACACTTACAAGAGTTACTGAGTGTTAGTAAGTTCTTGGCTGAAAATGGTAACTAAATGACTATAGGAATAAGAGTTATCCTGGATATAATATTTAGTCAATAATGTTTTGCTCTAGTGAAAGAATATTTGACTGCCCCTCAATAGCATTTATTCTGACTTACTAAAGTATCGTTGCAAATAAATAAATATATGGGTAGTTTATTACTTTTGCTAAAATTGGATTTAGATGCAATTTTATCATATAATTTGTTTTTGTTTCAACATGTCGAACTCGATATTCAACTCTTAGCCTCCGATAAGTACAATGGAGACTGTTATTCAAATTAGAAGTCAAACATAAACACGATACTAGTTGTTGATGACCTAAGAATCATTTTAATGGAGGAACGTCCTCCTCTTCCTAATTCTAATGCAACCCGAAATGTTTGGGAAGCCTATGATAGATGGGTCAGCACTAACAAAAAAGCTAGGGCCTTCATTTTAGCAAGTATATCTGATGTGCTTACCAAAAAGCATGAAAACCATGGTCACTGCTAGAGAGATCATAGAGTCGTTACAAGGGATGTTTGGACAGTTGTCCTCATCGACACAATATGATACTATAAAATACATTTACAATTCGCGTATGAAGGAGGAGACGTTTTAGAGAACACGTCCTGGATATGATGGTATGCTTCAATATAGCAGAAGCAAACGGTGTTGTTATAGACAAGAGGAGTCAAGTTAGTATGATAATTGAATCTCTTCCGAAGAGTTTTTAACTTTTTTGTACAAACGTTGTAATGAATAAGATTGATTACAACTTAACAACTCTCCTGAATGAACTCCAGATTTATCAATCCTTAATGAAAAATAAAGAAGGAGAAGCAAATGTTGTTTCCCAAAGGATATTTCAAAAGGGTTCAACATCTAGTTCAAAACCCTCTGAAAAGATGTCTGGACCTTCAAATGATAAGAGTATCTAGATGAAGAAAAAGGAAAAAAGGAGGAAAAATACTCTTGCTACTAAAAGCAAGACGAAAGCTACAAAAGGAAAATGTGTCCATGTAATGTCAATGGGCATTGGAAACACAATTGCCCCAAGTATCTTGTAGAGGAGAAAGCTGAGAAGGCAAATCAAGGTAAATCCCATTTACTTATAATTGAATCATGTTTAGTGTAAAGTTCTCATTTGACCTGGATACTGGTTTCAGACACCACCAATCATATTTGAACTTTCATTCAGGAAACTAGTTCCAAGAAGCAGCTATCAAAAAACAAAATGACTTTCAAGGTGGGAACAGGTGAAGCCATTTCAGCAGAAGCAATGAGAGATATCAAGTTAGGTTTTGGAGGTTCTTACATTTTACTACAAAATGTATATTTTGTACCTAAAATAAAGAGGAACTTAATCTCTATATCTTGTTTATTGAAACATATGTATAAAATCACTTTTGATGTAAATGAAATGTTCATTAGTTCAAGAAGTGTTCGGGCATGTTCTGCTAAACTTGAAAATCACTTGTATGTGTTAAAAACAACTGAGACAAAAAGTATTTTAAATATAGAGATGTTTAAAGCAACAGAAAAAAATAAGAAAAGAAAGATTTCTCCTAACGCCTATCTTTGGCACTTAAGACTTGGTCACATAAATATTAACAAGATTGAGAGATTGGTAAAGAAAGGGTATCTAAATCAGTTAGAAGACAGATCTTTACCTTTATGTGAATCATGTCTTAAGAGAAAAATGACTTAAAGATCTTTTCAGGAAAAGGTCTTAGAGCCAAAGAACCTCTAGAACTTATACATTTAGATCTTTATGGTTCAAAGAATGTTAAAGCTCAGGGAGGATCTGAATATTACGTCAATTTTATTAATGATCATTCTAGATATGGCCATGTTTACCTAATGTATCATAAGTCTGAGACTCTTAAAAAGGTCAAAGAGTATAAGATTGAGGTTGAGAACCTATTAGGTAAAAGGATTAGAACACTTCGATCAGATCAGGGGGGTGAGTATATGGATTTACAATTCCAGAACTATTTAGAAGAACATGTTTAATCTCAACTCACAGCACCTGGTACACCACAACAGAATGGTGTAGCAGAAAGGAGTAATCGAACCTTGTTAGACATGGTTCGTTCAATGATGAGTTATGCCCAGTTACCTTAGTCCTTTTGGGGGTATGCAGTGCAAACGACCATGTATATTTTGAACATGGTTCCCTCAAAAAGTGTTTCAGAAACACCGCATGAGTTATAGAGAGGACGTAAAGGTAGTTTACATCACTTTAAAATTTGGGGATGTCCAGCACACGTGTTGGTACAAAATCCTACGAAATTGGAACGACATTCAAAAGTATGCCTATTTGTAGGATACCCTAAAGAAACAAAAGGTGGTCTATTTAATGATCCTCGAGAAGATAAAGTAGTTGTATTGAAAAATGTTATATTCTTGGAGGAAGATCATATAAGAAATCATCAACCTCACAGTAAATTAGTATTAGATGAAATGTCCAGAGAATCTACAGATACATCAACAAAATTTGTTGATCAAGCTGGTCCTTCTGATCCATCACATCCTTCTCATTTAATGAGAATGCCTCGACGTAGTGGGAGGGTTATTCAACAACTCGCTATATGGATTTAATAGAAACTCAAGTCATCATACCTGATAATGGCTTAGAGGGTCCATTAACCTTTAAACATGTAATGGAAGATGTAGATAGAGATCAATGGATAAAAGTCATGGAACTAGTCGATGCACTTCAATTCTGTCTGGGAGCTCGTAGATCAACCAAATGGGGTAAAACCTATTGGTTGCAAGTGGATCTATAAGAGAAAGCAAGACCAAACTGGTAAGGTGCAAACCTATAAAGTCAGACTCAAAGTAAAAGGTTTTACACAAAGAGTGGGGGTAGACTGATAGGATCCCAATTACGTGGCAATATCAAGAAAGGAAGAATAGAGGAATGGCGGTTGAGTTAGTTAAGAATGTCTTCCAATTGCATTGGGAGAAATGGAGGTTTAAAAGGAGAAGTAAATGGGAAGAGAATGAGGGAAGTTTGAATATTCCGTAGTGAAGAAGGAGAGCTCTCGAGAGTGGGAGTTTGAAAGATGTTGTCTTGGAGAAGCCATTGCAGCGTGCCGCTCATCATCTACGTCCACTAGGCGATCGTGTAGTAAAGCTTAGCGATCGAGTAGTATTTGGTAGATGATCGTATAGTAAAGGTAGGCAATCATATAGTAATTGAGAGGCGATCGTGTAATAGTAATAGTTAAGCGATCGTGTAGAAGTTTATGAACGATCGCGGAGGATTTAGTAAGCGATCGTTTAGTAAAACTTGACGATCGTGTAATAGATTATAAATGATCATTTAGCCTTTAGTAAGCGATCGGGTGATCAATGTAAGAGACCGGCTAATCTTTTTTTATTCCTATCATCTAATAAAGAATTTTTTCATCGTTCAATTGTTTCTCCAGAAGATTGTATCAACACGTTACGATAGTAAAGATTTCAAGAATCAGTGTCCTAACAAATTGGTATCAGAGCAATCACCTAGGCAAGTATGAATAAGAAATATTTGAAGAGAAATTGGAGTTACTGGAACAAGAAATCTTTGAATACCGGGTCGAAATACAGAGGGCGTCAACCATAAAGGAGAAATTAGCGTCGATAGCGAAGAGCATTGAGAGAATGAAATTGCAGGCAGAAAAACATCAAGAAATGTTTGTTTCTTATGTGAGGAAATGGTCAAGAGAAAGAAAAAGGTAACGGAAGAGGTAGCAAGATCGCATACCCATAATGTGTGTGAAGCAAATAGTACGGTGAAAACCGTCGATGAAGAAGCGATGTGTGACCGGAATGATTTCAAGAAAGTCGAAATGCTGGTGATTGGTGGAAACAATCCAGACGTGTGGATATATAGAGCAGACCACTATTTTCAAGATCTCAAATTGACTGAACCTGAGAAGATTACGGTGCCGATTGATAATTTCGACGGCATCGCATTAGACTGGTATCGTTTTGAGAGAAACAGAGAGGCATTCGAAGATTAAGAAGACTTGAAGAAAATGATGTTAGCGCGATTCCGTTCAAGAAGGAGATCGATCTATGGGAGATTCGTGACTACTAAACAAGAAATGATTGTGGAAGTGTATCGATCTGTGGAGGTGCGAAAATCCATTGTCTCGAACCAAGACAAGAAGTTTGTGAATCAATTTTGGCAAGAGTCGTTCTGACTGTCAGGTACTAAACTCCATCACATCTCAGTTTCTCAACCTCAGTCGAAAGGTCAGATAGAGGAGGTGAATCACAACGTGGAAATGAATTGGAGGTGCTGCTGTGGTGAGCTACCGAAAGGATGGTTGAACTGGTGGCATTGTGTGGAATATTAGAAGAACACTACGCATAAAATTTCTATTGGCTTATTCCCTTTTCTGATTGTGTATGGACGACAACCTCTAGTGTTGATTTGCTATGGGAAGGATCGTACGACTACTATGACTTTGGGCCAACAAATGTGAGATAAAGACGCTGCATTGCACGAGTTTAAGAAGAATTTGAGGCTGGCTCAAGAGAAAATGAAGAAGTTGGCAGACAAGGAGCGACATGATGAGAATATCAAATTAATGATTGGTTATGGCTGAAGTTGCGACCCTATTACTAAATTTTTGTTCCGCAAAGGTAGAAGGTGAAATTATACCCCATGTATTACGGAGCATATCAAGCAGTGGAAGAGTCGGATCAGTAGCTTACAAGTTAATCCTTCAAACAATAATGTCGATACACCCAGTGTTTCATGTGACGCAATTAAAGAAATGGGGTGGGCAATCAGAGATTTACCTTGAGGACAAGGTAAAAGTGGAGGGCGGAGGTAATGATAGGATCCCAATTACATGGAAATATCAAGAAAGGAAGAATAGAGGAAAATCAGTTGAGTTGGTTAAGAATGTCTTCCAATTTCGTTAGGAGAAATGGAGGTTTAAAAGGAGAAGGAAACAAGAAGAGAGGGAGGGGAGTCTGAATATTCAGTAGTGAGGAAGGACAGCTCTCGAGAGTGGGAGTTCGGAAGATGCTGTCGTGGAAAAGCCATCGTAGTGTGCCGCTCATCATCCACGTCCACTAGGCGATCGTGTAGTAAAGCTCAGCGATCGTGTAGCATTTGATAGACGATCATATAGTAAAGGTAGGCGATCGTATATTAACTGAGAGGCGATTGTGTAATAGTAATAGCTAAGCGATCATGTAGGAGTCCGTGAACAATTGCAGAGGATTTAGTAAGCGATTGTTTAGTAATACTGGGTGAACGTGTAATACATTGTAAATGATCGTTTAGCCTTTGGTAAGCAATCGGGTGATCAATTGTAAGCGACCGATTAATCTTGTTTGATTCCTATCGTCTAATAAAGAAGTTGTTCATCGTTCAATTATTTTTCTGGAAGATTGTATCAACACATTACGATCATAAAGATTTCAAAAATCAGTGTCCTAACATATACTATGAAGAAACATTCTCTCCTGTTGTCATGATTAAATCTGTTAGAATACTTTTATCCATTGCTATTTTCTATGATTATGAAATATGGAAAATGGATGTCAAGACAACTTTTTTTAAATGGTCATCTTCGAAATTATTTATATGTCTCAACCAGAAGGGTTTATTGAACAGGGTTAGGAGCAAAAGGTTTGTAAGCTTAGATTCATTTATAGATTGAAACAAGTATCTCGATTCTGGAATATAAGATTTGACACTGCGATCAAATCTAATGGTTTTGAACCAAATGTTGATGAACCTTGTGTTTACAAGAAAATAGTCAACAAGACTGTAACTTTCCTGGTACTTTATGTTGATGATATCCCGCTCATTGGAAATGAAAAAGGATTCCTTGCTGACGTAAAGAGATGGCTAGCATTGTAATTTCAAATTAAAGATTTGGGAGATGTATAATATATTATTGGAATCCAAATTGTTCGGAATCGCAAGAATAAAATGCTAGAATATCTTAAGCACCTTATATTGACAAAAAGTTGTTAAGATATAATTGTAGGATCTAAAGGCAACACTAGAGGAGGAGGAGGAGGGGGGGAGGGTGAATAGGGTTGACTACCAATTTTTAAAAAATAATTTTATCTTCAAAAAATGCTCAATAAAGTTAACCACTAATTTGATTAAAGAAAATTTATGCAAGACAAAACTTAAATCATGCAAGCTATGATAACTTCAAATTTAAAGACAATTTAATCAAGGATAAATTTAAATAACAATCTAAAAATTAAATCATGCAATTAGAAAAAATTAAAAAATAACTAAGACAAGAAGCAAAAAATTGAAAACCAGAAATAAAAGAGAGAGAGGAAGAGAAAACACCGAAAATTATAGTGGTTCGGCAAATTGCCTACTCCACTCTCCAAGACTCTTTCTTGGGTATTTCACTAAGTGATCCTCTTGCAGGTGAGGACCAAACCGACACATGACCCTCTTTTTCTTAGGTTAAAGAGAAACCCAAGATCCTTTTTACTAGTTCAGGATCAAACCAATTTCTTTTTCTCACAACCCAAGGTGTACCCACACCTTAATACAATTCCCAAAAATTAAAAGAAAACCTCACAATATTACCTCTTGAAGGCTAAATACACAAGTTGAGCACTAAAAAAAAAACTCACAAAAATAACTCTAGGTCAATTTAAGAGCAAGGAGACAAGAATTTGAGAGTAGAGAGAATTGAGAGCTTAAGACTTGATAGCTTTTGGTGTGTAAATGAAGAGTAAAATCAAGTCGAATTTATAGGCGAGGGAGATAAATTTTGGCCATTGGATATGATTGCAAATGAAGGGTGGAGATTGAATAAAAATAGAAAAGGAAAGGATTTGTAATTAAGAGAGGAATTGAAAAGGAAAGGATTTGAAATTAAGAGAGGAATTTTGAAAGATTGGAAATATTGAGATTTAGAGAATAAAAAGGATTTGAAGGATGACAATTTAGGAAGGAAATCAAATTTGAAAATGCTGAAATTTGGTGAGAATTTGGAGAAAATTGGATCAGGAAATTAAAGGAAAATAAGAATGAAAATAAAAAAAAATAGTCGGATGAAATGAGCACCACGTGTACAGAGGAGAGGATTGAGCATCACGTGCTGCATTCTGTAAAGAAACTGCAGGCACGTGCGATGCACGCGCGCGTTCGTGCGTGAAGCTGGGTGACTGCCACTTGTCATTATCTCATTCGTCCACGGTCGCCATGTCATTGCCACATCATGTGCCACGTCAGCAAAAGTGGCCGGTTGTAGCACCACGTCATCTGCCACATCAACTGCCACGTCAGCAAGGTGTCACGTGTCACTGCCACGCTGGATTTCCTCTCCAATCTTCTTTTACTTATAACTTTCTTGTTTGAACT
Source organism: Benincasa hispida (assembly GCF_009727055.1). Lineage (NCBI taxonomy): Eukaryota > Viridiplantae > Streptophyta > Magnoliopsida > Cucurbitales > Cucurbitaceae > Benincasa > Benincasa hispida. Next base: position 39,248,620 of record NC_052357.1, read on the forward strand.
CCGATTTGAGCGATTCAAATTGCGTTGGAATCGTCTTTCCGAGCTCTATAAGATAGTGACTTTAAAACACTGAAAATGTTAGTACAAAAAATCTGAGTTTGTTATTATCAAAATACTTGGTTTGATTAAAGCTCTAAAGCTAACAATAATATGCAAAATTCTAAAAAGGGTATGCTACCTTTTAGAAATGAAATTCATTTGTCTAAGAAACAATGTCCTGAGACGCCTCTAGAAGTTGAGGAAATGAAAAGAATTCATTATGCATCGGCAGTTCAGAGCTTGATGTTTGCTATGTTATGTACACATCTCGACATATGCTTCGCAATCGGAATAGTCAGTAGGTTTCAGTCCAACCCTGGACATAGCCAATGGACTGCAGTTAAGAACATCCTCAAGTATTTTCGGAGAACGAGGGACTATAAGCCAGTGTCTGGTCCTAAGGATTTGATCCTTATGGGGTACACTGATTCTGATCTTCAGACTGATGTAGATTCTAGGAAATCTACTTTAGGATTAGTATTCACTCTAAACGAAGGAGTTATAGTAAGGATAAGCATCAAGTAGAGTTGATAATTATGTTCGATATAATTAATATTTAAAATATTAAGTGGATTTGAAATGTTCAAATTCAATTTTAGGGTTTTGATAATTATGTTCGATATAATTAATGTTTAAATTTATTGAAATTAAACGTAATTAGGGAGTTCAATATATTTAAATATTGATTATATGAATAGGGATTCATATTTGAATTAGGTGTTTTATTAATTTAATATTTAATATTAAATTATTATTTAATTNTTTTTCAATCCAATTTCAGAATTGGATTTTGTTTTTTGTTTAATTTGATAAAATGAAAAAAAAAAGAATTTAAAAAGGGTTTTTAAATTGTCAAAGTGGATTTATCCCAAAAAATAGATTTTGAATGGATTAATCCTTAATTTAACACTAGCCCACTTGGATAGTGCTAATTGAAGTATCAATCAACTGATCCTTGAAGTGCTTGCATGAATCAAATGAATAAATACTTCAATTTTTTGAAATTTGGAGTTCATGCAATCATAAATTTAAAGAAAATTATGCATAAAGTTTTTCTTTTCTCTCAAACCCTCTTCAATCTTCTTCCATTCTCTCTCAATTCAGAGTTCCACCACTCAAATCCAAGGCTGAGAATAGTATTCTCTTGGTGGTCTACTAAAGATTTGAAGGTCAAATTTGTGGAGATTAGCAAAGGATTTGAAGGAAACCTACAAAGGTTGTACATCTAAAACCTTTTTTTTTTTTTTTAATTTGAAACTTGTGTTTAAGTATGATTCTGTTAGCTTCCGTTTTTTTGCATGTTTACTCTTTCAACGAGAGATTGTGCAATGGAGAGATGTAATCGTCATGAAAATTGCTTCGGAGCACAATGTTGTTGATCTATTTACGAAGGCTCTCGTGGTTAAGTTTTTTTAAAGTTACCTAGAGAGTCTGGATCTATGGGATATGTGTCATCTAGTCTAGGACAAGCGGAGAATTATGGGGTATACAGTATGCCCTAGTTTATTGTATTGTACTTCATATTGTACTTTGTATTGTACTTCTCACTTGCTTTAGGACAAGTGGGAGATTGTTGAATTATTACTTTAGGAATCTATAACTTGTACATACAGATTATTTATTTAATAAAATAAGAAGTATTTTATTTGACATTTAAAACTAGAGATGTTCATTCCACAGGGTTGGGGCCCCACGAGGATCCACCCCATTCGAGGTGGGGAATCCCTAATTAGAAGGGGAATGGGGCAGGGAGCGAGGAGGATTTTCTACCCGTTGGCCAAATGAGGATGGGGTTTCCCCGTCCCTATCCTCAGCCCTTGCATCGCCCTGACTCCTTCCCCTGCCATATATATGTATGTTATATATATATATATATATGTATGTATGTATGTAATTCACAATATTTTATGTATACCTAAACTATGAATTATATATAAATAGATAGATTTATTATAATTGTGATTTATAATTCACAATACCACTCACAACATATATTTATATATTTTGTGAATTATATATGTATACTTTTTTGAAAACTATAGTCTTTACCAATTAGTCTTTTCATAATTCTCATCATAGTTATTTCATACTTTAATATATTTTTAGGATAGAGATGTTAGAACTTTTTTATTTTTAAGACGTGTATATTGTAATGTTTATGTTGAAGGCTCAGGATTAATATTTAAATTTTAATTTTTATAAACTTTGAGATGAACTATTTTAATTATATCTTTGCTCATAAAATATTGTTGTTTTTATATTAAAAAAATTAGTATTTTTATTTAAATAGAAATATATTGGAAAGGATGATTTAATATAAAAAATTCTAAAAATTTTATATAGTTGAGAATAAAATAACTTGTTAAACGATATATAAATTTAAAAAACTAACGAGAAATTTTTCTCCACCGGGATAGGGATTGAAATAGGGGGCAGGGACTGAGAAGCTTTCCACGTCCTCGTCCCCTTGGTGGATATCTCTATTTAGAACATATTAACTCAATCCAATAAATTAAGATCCAAGGTCATTTTATGTAGTTTGAGTTGTACGTGGTAGACATGCAATTGAATCATGTTCAAGTAATAACCTAAAAGGTCTCCACTCTCTCACTCTCCCACTCTTCTGCAATGGATGAGAATTTATTTAATTTAATGTGATATATTAATTTAATTAAATAAAAAATCAATTAATTAATTCAAATATCCAATATTTAATTTAATTAATTTAAACCATATTATAAATGTGCATTTTTCACATAACCTATAGGTTTAATATGAATCTTATTCATATTAATTATAATCTATAGTTTTAATATAAATCTAATTTATATTAATTATATAGTTTAATTTTGAATCTAATTCAAAATTAACTTTGTATATTAATTGTATCATATGCAATTAACATTATATTATTTTTGTATCATATACAATCAATTCCCTTTACAATAATTTGAACTTTACAAATTCTTTCAACTTAAAAATCCTTATTTAATCTGTTTATGAACTAGCAGAGGGACCTAATGGACTTATAGTTATAAGCTCAGATGATTCATGATTAATTAATTAAACTCTTTAATTGAGTTAATCATCATTCATTAACTATGTGACACCCTATTGAAGACCTATAGTTGCACTCCTATGAACTATAGTATATTTATGTGTCCATTGAATTAACCATATTTTGTAAATCAACCCTTCACAAATTGTTCGTAATTGCACCTGGGTCAAATTATCGTTTTACCTTTGTGGTTACCTCTTGTAACTTAAGTATCACTGATTCTCTAATGAACAATTTTATTTATGGTCCAAACATAAACAAAGTCCCATTCCGGGTAGTGAGAGGGTGAGACCTCATCATTCAAGTCCCAAAGTCAGCACTTAAGGGAACAATCTGTCTACTTTCCCAAGTTGGAAAGAAGTAAATTCCATCTTGTGAAGCTATGTTCCCAACTCCTCACTCTGTATCGTTTCCAAAATGGTAGGCATATTGAGTTGGTAGCTAAAATCACTCTCACCCATACAAATCAAAGAACGACCCTTATGAACAAGAGTTCATTTAAATTTTGGGAAAGATCAAATTTTGCGAAAATTGGGTAAAACTTGGGATATATATATAGAAACTCTATATTAATCTTGCTTGAGATTCCATCGAAAAAGCTCAAATATATCGAATTTTGGTGTTAATTATGTCCAAGATTTCACCGAGAAAGCCCAAATATATAGAATCTCACTATTATTTTTCCTAGGATTAACATCGAGATCCACATAATTTTTTCAAATTATATGTAATCTCCTAAAATCTTATACCAATTCTTATGTACTCGAATTTTCTGTTGCAATATTTCCCAAATCTTATATGAAATCTTACAAATCTTACTTCCAATTTATATTTATACAAATTTCTAAATTTATTTTTTGATTATCTAAATAATTTACCAATTATCTTTTCAAATTTCTTCAAATTGTGTAATATTGTAGTGTGGTTTTTTTAATTTTGAAACGATTTGGGAAGATTACATAACATTTCAAATTTTTTACCCAAATCTCGACGTGTAATTTGGTGAGATGTGGTAAGACAAGCCCAAAATAATTGATAAGTTAGAAAAAATAAAAATTTTAACCAAATCTCGGCGTCGATTTCGCCTGAGATGGACCGAGAAAAACTATTTGAATGAATTTTTAAAAAGTATGATAATTTTGTAAGGTGAAAACTTAAAGGTAGGAGTGTTCAAAAAACTCAATGACCCTAAAAACTCGATCAACCCACCCCAACCCGGTTTGTGTTGGGTTATTAATTCATTTGGGTTAGTTTGGGTTAAAATAAATGAAAATTTTATGGGTTGAGTTGGTTCATTGGCTCACAAAAAATAACCGAAACCAACCCGAACTCATTATTAATAATAAAAAGTATGTTTTTTTTTTTACTTCCAATACAATTATAGATACATATATTTATTTTAATTTCACTTAATTTCATGATTATTTATTATCCACCAATAATTTAAAATAGTTTTTTTAACACTATGAGAATAAAATTCTCAAGTAACATTATTTGCTAATCTTATTTCAATACGTGAAGATAATTAACCAAATTCTTTTACATTTTAACATGTTGTTTATTTTTAAAACAAAATTTAAATAATGACTAGAGTAACCGAACCAATCAACCCAAAATTTTTAGGGTTGGGTTGGGTTGGGTTCATTATGTAATAAGGGTTGTTTGTGTGGAAGAAACAATTGGGTTAGGTTTAAAAAGTGCTTCAACATGTCGGACATATATAATTACAGACATCCATAATTTAGGGCATTTAAAGATTTTGTCATCTACATTCTCCAAAAATGAATTGTCGTAAGGGCCTATTTGTTTCACAGATAGGATTTTCAGACAGACATTTAATATCTATGTTTGTTACACAGGTTTCACTCTTTAAAACACATGTTATTTTTAGTTCTATTTAATACCCTCCATACTTATGAGTTTTTTTATATCATGGATAAAGTCTAATGAATTAATAAACTAATATCAATTAATAAAGTCTAAAAGTGGTTGTGCTTTTTAGAACTTTTTGCTATAAAGTGTAAATATTTTTGGAATTTTTCTATTTATAAGAACTTCCCTAATAAGTACTATTAATTTTAATTAATTATTATTAGGCTCAATAAATTTCAACTAATACATTTATTATTGATATTTTATGTTATCAAAATTTTATTATTAACTATTAATATTCTAAATTAATTATTTTTCGTAATTAAATAAAATAATTTAAATAATGTTTAATTAAAAAGTAAATCATTCATTGATATTTAAAATGATTAAATAATTAAAAAGTATAAAAATATATTAAATAAATAATGTTATAATTATTTAATTTTAATATTTATATAATAAAACACATTTATTTAACATCCAGAGATTAATCATCTGTAAATCCAAATACAGTAATAATGATTCGAGATATTTAATACTCATGCTTGTGAAATATTATGTGCCAACCAACCGGCCAAAAATGAAAGAAAATCGAAACCAAAACCTAGTCATACTACAACCGTTCGGTTCCTTTTTGCCATGCCCAATTGCCCAATTTTCTGAAATACGAAACAGGCCTGTGTCATCTTCATAATGGCATTCGACTCTTAGCCCTGTTTGAAGTTGCAGTTCAAGACTACCCAACTGACACAAACCCAACATGTACTGTTTCTTCGGAGACGTAAGATTTCTTAGTTTGTTTTGTGACCAAATTCTTTTCATTCGGACCGTTGTACTCGAACTTCTCCACTCTTTGTTTGCGATCTGAACCATTTCGCTCATTTTTAACCCTATTTGAATCGACTGGTTCTTGAGTTTTGTGATGCATTTGTTTGCAGCTGTCGACCGACGCGGTTTAGCGGTGGAAATAGTTGTTCTGCTGACTGCTTCACTGTATGTATGTTGAAATGGTGAGATATTTTTCGATTCTATTACTTGGGTTTTCTTCTGATGAGTTCTCTTTTCCGATTCCTTCGACTGCATGCTTTTGTTTCATTTAGCTAGTTTAGAATTGGGGTTTTGTAAGATGAGAGCAAATGGGCATGTTGGACCTTGGAATAAAAGGATGCTTTCGCCACTAGGTTATAGGACATTGCATTGTTTTGTTATTTTATTTTATTTTTTTAATGTTAGAATTCAGCATTGATATTACGGATGGGAGTTTGAATTTTGGACTTGGAAAGGTTATGGGTGCCTTAACCTTTGAATTACGCTCATGTTGGGACAAGATAATCCATGTTCATACTCTGTTCATGTTGTTGTGAAAACTTTGCTGATAAAGGGCTTAAGGTCGATGAGTGGGGGTGTCATACAGTGCCTTGCATGATAGTATGGTTTACACGAACAAGATACGGTGGGCTTTATGTCCAGTAGTCTGTGGTTGTGAATGATATGTGTAATAGGCTCTGTAAATTGGAAGATTTTTGCGAGTTTTGTGATCGGGATATTATTTACTCTTGAATGAATGAGACTTGTATGTGCTTTTTTCCCTAACTAAGATAAACCGACTAGGGTGACAGACATTAGACAAGATTATTGCGAAAACTCTGGCTGGTAGATTGAAGCAAGTTCTTCCTAATATCATTTCTAACGCTCAGGTAGCTTTGATAGCAGGCCAGAAAATTTTAGATTGAGTGCATATTGGTAATGAAGCTATTGAAGACTATAGGGAAAGACATGAGGAGGGGATCATCTTCAGAATTGACTTTGAGAAACCCTATGACTATGTGGATGGGGACTTTCTGGACAAAGTCTTAGAGAGGAAAGGCTTTGGGGTTAAGTAGAGAGGTTGGATGAGGAATTGTGTTAGATAAATGTACTTTTCTTTTCTTGTCAATGGGAGACCTAGAGGTAAGGTTTTTCCTATGAGAGGTCTTAGGCAAGAGGATTCACTTTCTCTTTCTCTTTCTCTTCCATTTGGTGGTGCATGTCTTATGTAGTTTGGTATCGGCTGGTGTGGATAAGGGGATGATCTAAGGTTTAAGGTGGGTAAGGGTGTAGTTCATTTTTCACATCTTCACTTTGTGGTTGATACTTTTTTTTTTCTCTCTCTCTTCTCTTCAGTTCAGGTACGGAGGAGGCTTCTTTTGTCAATCTATTAATTGACGCCCTTCTTTGAAATGATCTTTTCCTCGAAGATTAATAGGGGGAAGAGTTCTGTTTTAGGTATTTGTCCCTCTAAGATTCACTCCTAGGTAGCTATGGTTGTGTGTGGAGTGAGTAGGTTCCCCTCTACTTACCTTGGGCTCCCTTTGGGTGATAACCTGAAAAGTAAGTCGTTTTGGAATTTGGCCTTGGAGAAGTTTCAAAGAAGGTTGTCTTCTTAGAATAAAGTTTGTTTTTCTGAAGGAGGAAGACTCACTCTTATTTAGGTGGTTCTAACTGGCATCCCTAATTATTTCTTGTCCTTGTTTAGGCTTTCCAACTCAAGTTAGAACATCCTTGGGTAATGGGAGCTTGACATTATGTAACGAGCCTCTTTTGGCCAAATGGTTGTGGCTTTTCTTCACCGATATCGACTCTTTATGGTTTAGAGTGATTGTAAGTAGATATGACCCTCACCCTATGGGTTGGAATTCTAATGGGGAGTTAAGGGGCCTCTATAAATCCTTCTGGGAACCTATTTCTTTTGAGTCCTTTCTCCTTTTCTCACTTCATAAATTGCTTGGTGGGGTATGGCCTTAGTGTTTATTTTTGAGAGGATTGGTGGGTTAGACAAAAAAACCTTTGTGAATTATTCCCTCGTCTTTATTTTATTTCAGATAAGTAGTTGCATCTTGTGGCGTTTGTGTTGTCTCCATTTGTCCATTCTTTGGGCTTTTGTCACCCTCTCTCCGATAGAGAGGCAGTGGAGGTGGTGAATTTCCTTGTTATCCTTCATTACCGTATTACTGTTCTTGGGAGGAGGGATGTTAAGAGGTGGTCTCTCGACCCTGCTAGGGAGTTTTCTTGTCATTCAGTTGACTGCATTTGAGGCTTTAGCCTTCTCCTTATGGAAGTAAAAGTTCCAAAAAAGGTTAAGGTTTTTGTAGTAGGTTTTATTGGGGAGAATTAATACACTGGATCAAGCCTCAAGACATTTGTAGTGTCCCAAGTTTAGGAAGGGAACATGAATTAACTGTGATCACATTCGAATCAGAGGGGATCATGAGGATATGAAAATATAATTAAGAATGACTTAAAAGAATTCAAAGTCTCTACCTATACCAATAAGATGTACCTTCCTTTTCGGTGGCTAAATCATAAGAACCCCAAAGTTAAACGTGCTTAGCTTGTAGCAATCCTATGTTGGGTGACCTCCTAGGAATTTTCCTAGAAAGCATGCGAGTGAAGACAAAACATGTGAAAGGACCCGTGTTGATTTGTAGGGACAACTTTCACTCTTAGAAGCATTCAAGACAAGTGATGACGATTTTGCCAGGTCACAGGGGATGCAGGGGAATGCCAGGGCAATAAGGTACCGAATTCGAATTCCGAATCCTGGGCTTGGGGCATTACAAATGGTATTAGAGGAAAACCTCTCCGAGCAAGATGTGGTTCAGGGATGAACCAAGAGGAAGCTGGTGGGCATGTAATGCCCCGATTATAGGAGGGGGACATGAATGGACCGAGATCATATCCGAATGAGAGGGGATCGTGAGGATATGAAAGTATAGTTAAGAAAGGCTTGAAAAAATTGAAAGTTACTACGTGTACCAACAAGGTACACCTTCCTTTTTAGTGACTCAATCATAAAAACTCCAAAGTCAAGCATGCTTAACTTGGAGCAATCTTATGTTGGGTGACCTCTTGGAAATTTTCCTAGGAAGCATGTGAGTGAGAACAAAACATATTGAAATGACTCATGTTGGTTTGTGGGGACAACTTTCACTCTTAGAAGCATTCATGATAAGTAAGGACAATATTACCAGATTGCAAGGGATGCAGGGGAATGCTAGGGCAATTAGGTGCCAAATTTGGATTCCAAATCTTGGTCCGAATCTTGGGCCTGTGGTGTTACAACATTCCTCCTTCGTCTTGCATCCACAATGGTGCATTCTCTTTAGGAGCTTGGAGACATCAATGGGATTTGGTTCATTTGTTATGGGAATGCTAGTTTGCATTCCTTTGGAGTTGGTGGCAGAGTTCTACGGGGATCGTGGGGCTCGAAACAGGAATGCTTGTTCTTTATTGGAGGAGGTGGTTTTGAGCTCGCTTTTCAAGGAGAAGATTATGGTGTTGTGACAAGGAGTTCCGTTGCTATTTTGTTAGGCATGTGATTGGACCTAATGATAGAATTTTTAGGTATGTGGAGAGATTTAGTGAGGACGTTTCGAGAGTTATGGAGAATTAGGGGGCATTTGGGGTAAGGAGTTGGTTATTATAGTTCTAGGTTATTATAGTTGGGTTATAATAGTTTGTGTTTGAGATGTAGATTATTTTATTTTGGATTATAATAGTATGTGTTTGAGGTATAAACTATTTTAGTTTGAGAAATAAATAGTAAACACTGTAGCAAAGAATAAAAAAAATGATGAATGTAAAATAGTACATACTGTAGCAAACGAGGGTTTTGAAATAGTGTTGACTGTAGCTAATTGGGGACTACAAAATAGTATTTACTGTAGCAAGAGGTGGTTGTTATAATCTGAAGATAGTCTTTGTCCCAAATGCCCCCTTAGTGCTTCTATTTGGACGTTGGTTTTGTAATTATAATATAGGCCTCGTTCTTTTGGATTGGATTCTGTTTCGTAGTCAGTCTTGGACTTTCAGTTTTTTGGGGGTTTGTTTTTGTGTGTCCGTGTATCATTTCATTTTCTCACTAAAAGTTTGGTTTCTTACAAAAAAAAAAAAAAAAAAAAAGAAAGAAAGAAAAAAAATGTGGGAGGTCATTGAAGTTATTGTAAACTTTAACTGTCTACACGGCGAGCTATTTAAAGGCCACAAGCCAGCATTAAACAACATAACAACTCAAATAATTATCCCCAACAGCCTTTTAAACAACCACACGGCTGCTGTAATTGTAAATGCAAAAAGGAAACTGCATACAACAACAAAGGAAACAGCCCGGAGAGGACATAATTCTACATCATTACCGAGGAGGGAGAAAATAGGGATCACACTACTGACATTTTATTCTGAAGCACACTTTTACTTCTGCAGTTTATTTGGTTCTGAGGTTGTCAATAATGACCATTTTAAACACTGCAGGTTGATATTTGTCAGAAATGTGGAGACAGAGGTTTTCTTGAGGCTTTAAATTATTGTAAAAAATGTCAGGCTTATCCCATCCATCGGTATGCATTACTGATAATTGGCTTTATATATTTTATCTTTATATCAAATTTTACTTATCATTGGTTTTCTGTAATTGTTAAATATATCAAATTGTCTAATGTTCTATAACGCATGTGGTCACTCGCCACCACCTTGTGTGTTTTTAGGCATGAAATCACATTATGAGCATCCCGATTTTTGTTTTGTTGAAGGAAAAATGAATAAAATATTGTCCTAGTGAAGTGAGATGCATATATATATCTATATTTTAAATGTAATTGAATTATAAAGGGGAGAATCATGGGGAGAATCATGTACGCTATAGCATTATATGAAGTACATAATTGGTAAAAAAGGTCTTCTTCAATGATAAGATTGGAATGACAGATTTTAGCTAAATGCACTAAAAGGTATGACGAGACATAATATATTTTTATTTAGTTACTACATTGTCCCCCCTCTGCCTGTCTCTGAAAGCACTTTTCTTGGCCCACCAACTGTTGTAGGTGGCAAACTCCACCTCGCCTAGTGATGGGTAACCATTTAGGTTGCTTTAGGAGACTGATGGGAGTTTGAACAACTCAGGTATTACAGCGTTACATTCTAAAAGAAGTTAAGATATGGATACCAAATGATTATGGTCATTGAAGTATGTATAAATGAATATAGAGCTCTCTATTGATGAAGTAGAGGATTGCATAAATGGACTCCCTTGTGGTACTAGGAAAACGGACTCCAATTTAAGTTAATGACAAAAAGGTTTTGAAAATGAACACCAATGAGAATGATGGTATTTAGCCATATCTAGCATTTCATCCCATTCTCTTTCCTATCAGTGACCAAAAATTATCATTCCTTTCTAACCATAAACTCCAAATAGTAACTTTAACTGCAGTCATTCGCAGGATGTTTTCTCTCTGAATTGATGGCCTCCGAAATTGAATAAAACTCCAAACATTCCCTGCTGTACGAGCATGAGAATAAGAGACATTTGAATGTATTCATGAGAAGTCTTAATTTTGATGAATTGAGTCGGTGTTTTAAAATTCCTTCCTGGGTGCACGACTAGGTGCTAGGCATAGGTTTTGGTGCACACAAGTAGGTGCCCATTAGGTGTGTGCCTTTTGTGAAGCCCCAAGTTCCAAAGCCCTGGACCTTGGGGTTCTTCATTCTTCTAAAGAAATAAATAATTAGGGTTTTTCCTTCTTTATTAACTAATAAAATTTCCTAAACCTAAATGTAAAATTCCTCGTCTTTAGGAGTTTGGTTGGAAAGAAATACAAGTAATGTCATTAAAACTTCAGAGCGGTCATGACAACTAATGTCTGATTGGCACATTTTGATGCATTTAATTAGGTTTTGCATTTTGTATTATTACCCTTGTTTAAATATCGAGCAATGGGGCCGTTTTTTATAATTTTGATCCCTTTTCTCTTTCTTGTGTTGAAGTTTCTATCTTTTGGTGAATCTCTTTGTTCTTTCATTCATCTTAATGAAATCTAATATTTTAAATATTGAAAAAAACAAACAAAAAAAAAAGAGTGAAGCAATGGAGATTTCTCAGGCTGACATGCTGCCTAAAACAACCTTTGTTTATGTGCTGTGCTTCATAAGTGGATATGGAAAAGATCGTTTCTAATGGTCCAGTCAATTTGTTTGCCCTTTCTAAAAGCCATTAAATCTAAAATGTCAATGGAATAATTTTCTTTGCTTCTGCTAACTATGTGTGGCTAAATGATTGTCTGAATTACATTTCCTTGTAATTTTTATTTGGAAAATAGATATCTAATTAATTTTGCACTTTCAACCTTCACTCTTGGTCTCTTTACTATGCAGCTATTGCCTAGATCCATTGCCAGAATCTTTTGATGAGTATGTTACTTGGCTTTGTGAAGATTGTGAGGCAACCATTTTGCCAACAGTAAATTCTAAAGTTCAATTAAAAAAGGAAAAGCTTGTAAAACGACTCGAGAAGAAAAAAAAGAAAAAGAAAAAAAAGAAGAAAACAAAGAGGAATGATGATTATGGTCAGAGTAATCCCCTTCAACTACCTGAGGCACATTGCAGTGAAAAGAAGAATGATACAACACCTGGAGGGCCAGGAGAGCCAGTATGTGAAGGTGGGGCCAGTCACAGTCAAGTCGCTACATCATCTGATGCGTGTAATTCCATGAGGCACGACTATTATGTTGCACAGCCTATAGTAGATCCAGTCTGGAGGTAAGAGGTTTTTGTTTAGGGCTAGTCGCAAAATGGGCAAAATAAGTTTTTAAAATTAGGCCCGTAGCCCAAGCCTTTTTGTTTTACAAAAATAGCAAAAAAGAATTCCCAACCCACGATTTAAGACAGGAAATATAAAAAATTGTACGGATATACCTAATACACTTGATACACTTGATACTCGATACAATTGAATTAAAATGATACACTTAGATTTTTTTTTTCCTTTTTTATAAAAGAAGCTTTGAACTTTTTCTTCAAAAGTAGTCGACCCCTTCGCCCCAACATCTCTCTTCAAACAACCTGGCCACTATCCACCTATAATCGAGCTCTGACCACTAGAAACCATCATGTCGCCTCCGTCCTTTGACCCAAAAAACCCATGACGATGCTTGAAATCGAGCTTCTACGCCGCCGCCTTCGAAGCCCTCAGATGGCTTTGCTGCCAAGCCAATTCAATTGAAGGTGGCGATTGAGTTCCGACCACCAGAAACCACCATGTCCCTGCTGTCCTCTGACCTAAAAAACCCACGATGACGCCTTAAATCGAGCTCCTTCAATGATGCCTTCGAAGCCCTTCGCTGCCAGGCCGATTTAAACGAACGTGGCGATTGTGAAGCTCTATTTTACCACATTTGCAAACTCAAAGACTCAAAAGAGACACGCCTGCAAATCCCTAAACTCGATTTGCTACCCAATACAATTTCTCTTTTGTTTATGTCTATTTTTATTTTAAATTTTCAAAATGAAGGACAATTCATATTTTGGTCGTGACAGGGGAACTTTAAATTTTTGGAACCAAAGCATTAGCAGAGTTTGCGTAGTTGTTGCGCATGTGTCTAGCTTAGCATGCTCAAAAGTGTACGAGGAGGCAAAGATGTTACCTGAGTTACTTTCCGTTGAATTACTTCGTAGATGTGATGTATGGCCTAGAGGATTTAAGAAATTGGGGCCAACTGATCAAAGTATTGCTCTGTATTTCTTTCCAGATGAGGAAAGGTGATTAATTTTATTCTTCTACTTCCACTTCTCTCTATCTACTGCTTCAATTTATGAAAATGTGTACTTATTTATTTGTTTATTTATTTTTTTTTTTTGCGGCAGCCAAAAGGCGTTTGATCTTCTGGTAAATGCAATGATGTGCCAGGACCTAGCCATGAAGGCTGTGTTGAAAAATGCAGAGCTATTAGTTTTTACTTCCTCCATGTTACCAATGCGATACTGGAGTAAGGCCACAAATGAACCTTTTATAATTCAGTTTGTTGATTCAATCGTGGTACATTGAGAACTGGTGACGAAATGTATTGATTTACCAAGTATTCTTTTCACTGGAGATGTAATCTTTCGATTATTTTAGGGGTGAAAATTCCAAATGAATGCACATTTTCGCATTTTCTTTCAACCTCTCGTGCAATTCATTTAGCAATGTCATTCCAGCTTCTTGTATTAATCACTGAAAATATCCATGTGCAGGATTTCAAACAAAGTACTATTTATGGGGCGTCTTTCGTGGAAAGCAAGTGCAACCGAGAAATAACGTCGCTTCTGAGGAGGGATCTTTTGCTGATTCATCACCTTGTATGCAAAGCCCTATAAGTCCTATAAGTCCTTTAAGCAACACCAGTATTCTTCATTCTGGGTCACTTCGTTCTTGCTCTCCTCTGTCATATGACTAATTGGTTGATCAAAATCAGTACTAGGTCTCTAAGTGGCAATAGATTCGAACTCTGGCATTGATCTCAGGACGAACATAATTCCAGTTGCTAACCAAAAGACAGATGCTGAAGAATTCTGAATTGAGGTCAGGAATGGTGAGAGCTCAAAAAGTCTTACGTTTAAGTTGGAAACAATTTTGGAGGATGAGTAGATGATGAATTTATATCGTCTTTCTTTCTGGTGTAGATGTACATAGCTCCTCCCCAACTTCGGCTCTTTTGAGGCTATTTCAGTAACTTTCCAATGTTCGTTTCTTCACAGCACCAATGCTGTATGCTAAGGAGAGACGAGTGACTAAATAGTTTCCCCTTAACACCGAAGGCCATTTGAATTTATAGGGGAAGTGCTGCCCTTGCCATTCGCAGTTCTTTTCGGGGAATGGCTTTTGTATTGTGGCTTCGGTTTTACCTCTTTGTTGGTGATGTATAGCTATAGCAAAACAAAGCTTAACTTGAATATCTAAACTTATAATTTTTAGTGTGAAACCTTCTCAAGCCTAACATCTAACCGATCCATGTCAATATTGTTGGTGAGTTGGCTGGGGGTTCTAAAGGGAGAGGTTATTGTTCTTGTAGTTATGCTTGTTATTTAGGTTAATAGCAAATATGTTGCATTTTTCATAACCTCAACATGTGTTAATGACTCATGGTTAAGGATATATGATGTTACAGCAAGCTATGTTTTGTGGTCTTTTTTGTTTGTTAGATACGTTATGATTGCCTCTTCTACATATTGGTCGATTTGTAAATCAAAAGTAGCTTTTAACATTTGAGATTTGTATTAGGTGAGAATCACCCTACTAGGTGCTGAGTTGTTCAAGAGGACTTGTGTTCATGTCTCTTTAACATAAATATCGACATTTAGTGTTGTAAACATCGACGTAGTTCAATCAAGTAAATAAATACTTACCTCTCTAGAGATTAAATATTCTAATTAATATTTTCATATAAAGGAATAATTATACTTTTGATCTCTAAGATTTACTGAGGTTGCATCTGGGTTCTTAAGTTTTTAAAGGACCTTACTCTTACGGTTTGTTTTGGTTCATTTGTTAGTTTTTTTTCCTTTTTTTGTTAATTACTAATGAATAGTTGACGTGATACATTTTTTAAGTTAAATTGTAAATTTGGTTTCTTATAGTTTGAATAAAGTTAGAATTTAATCCCTATGGTTTCTAATTAGAAATTAGTCCCTACGGTTTGATAAAATCAAATAGTCTACAAAGATTATTTATGAGGTAGTATCAAATCATAAGGACTAAATTTTAATTTAAAAAATAATAGGAACTAAATTTTAACTTTTTCATATCATGAAGGCCAAATTTACAATTTCTCCTTTTCCGACTTCCATCTTCCTTTGTTGCTGTTTGCGTTTCTTTCATTTCAAATATTTTTTCTTATCGTTTCCTTTGTATTTTCTTTTTCTATTTCAAATCAACTGCCTGTGCGGGGTGTTTGTTTGAGATTGGCATTGAGGAAATGAGGGAAGAAGTGATTGTGATAACTCTCCCTTTCGTGAGTTATTTAGTCTTAAAAACATAACATATTGAGTGAAAAATATCTGTTTAGTGTAATGTTCTATAACATTATGAGTGAATTTCATCTAGAACAAATCAAACATGTGTTTTTAATCATGATTAGTAAAATAAAACAAAACAAAACAAGTGCAAAAAGAGTCAATTTTTTAGTTGGTTTAAATTTTAATAATTAAATATTGGAAAAAATATTTTAAAACAAAAAGTAGGTGACACATCAGCTTTCTATTAGTGATTAACTAAAAAATTGATGGAGGAATTTAGGGTGCTACTAAAACGAAACCACTTTGGTGTATCTTGAGTAACTTTTTTTTTTGCATCTCACCAAATTGTTTAATCATAATTTGTTATGTGGTAAATTTTGCTTTTTCCTTTTTTGAAATATTTCAACATTTTTTAGATGTGAGTGGTGAAAAGGGATACACATACATAGATAATGCACAAGATACATCCTAGTACTACCCCTAAAAATATATTTTCCCTAAATAAGTTTTTATAAAATATCTTAGAATGATGTGGTAATGTCTCTCTCTCCCTCCTTCCCACTCATCCCCTCGGTTTCCTAGATCTAAAATTAAACGAACAGGATTATTTTGATGCATTTAAAAAATTGTCCTTATTTTATTTTCTCGATTTCTTTATAATCATTTTCATTTTTTAAGGCAATATTTTCATTTTTTTTAATTAAATTTTAAAAACAAAAAAAAAATTGAAAACTATTTTTCTTTTACGTTTTCGGAACTTGATATGAATTTTGAAAATATAGTTAAAAAGGAAAATAGCAAGATAGAAATTCATAATACATGTCGTTGTCAACTGTAGCCTAAATTATAAGATTTTAAAACTTGTGGATTAAATAAACTATTTTAAACCCACCTTAGAAAAAGAAACATAAAACATTGACCTTAGATTTTAATAAAAAATCAATAAACAGTAGCATGATTCAATTTGCTAAAAAATATATTTTTGATTAAAAGATCAGAAGTTCAAAACTCAACATATATGTCGGTGAACTTTAGAAAAAAAAAAAGTCTTCATTTTCTAGATTTTGTTTTTTTTACCATCGACACATAATTAAATCACTAAATTTTATTTTCTCAAATCATTAAATGGAACTATAAAGCATAACAAAAAAAAGTGGATAATAATGAATGAAATTAATAATTTGAAGATAGCGGTTAGAAATGTGTGAGATAGATTTGAGTGTCTCATTTTAATCATCTATGTCCCCACATATTTAATGTGTGGAGTGTGTGACATTTTAAATCAAGGTTTGGATGTTATAGATTTGTATCACTAATTATAGCCTTTGGGACATTCTCTTATACTATTTAATTAATTTAGCCACGATTTGATTGGTCCAAAGTTTCATACTAATTATTGAGAGCATTTGAGTTGGAAGATATGCAATTGCTTCTTGTGGGGACTTTGCCGACTTCTCTTCAACTTTATGATGTACCACAAGCTTAATGATTTTAATGTTATCGCAATCTCAGTTCTCTATCGATAGAATTCACAATGAAATGTTCATAAAGTGTCAATTATTATAGGCTTGAGAAAAGGATGTATATGAATGAATATATTTTATACTAATATTTAGATTAATAAATAAACATTTCACAGGGTGAAATAATTTTGAAGTTCTTTTATTACAACTTATCTTCATGCCAATGAACTTTTACTAATATGCTTTTTATTTTGTATCTAAAGTTGTAATGGTATAATAGAAATATTGATTTATATTTTGTTTCGAGTCATTTGGGCTTTTAGAGATTTTTTTTTTTTTTTAAATTCCTTATATAAAAAAATACCAAGAAAATTGTCATGTGTAATTTCTTAGAAAAGCATATAGGAGCTTTATGGCCTATGATGTCTATATTGACTCATCTATAAAAGAACCAAAAAAGCAGAAGTTTTACATGCTTTGATAAAAGTTGACAAATCAACCTGGTTAAGCACTCAACATTAAAATTTGTGCTTCTTAGAAAATATTTGAAAAAGTAAGAGTGTCACTCTTCGCACGAGATTTCAAGAAAAATTTATTTCGTGAAACTTGAGCTTTGTATTTGTATTAATTTTATGGAAAGTGAGTACAAGCTCTAATATATAGTCTTTGATGCTTTCAAAATAAACTATAATCTTTAAGTTTGTTGATCTTCTTGAATGATCAGCCTTTGGGCTTATTGATCTTCTTGGGTTGGGCTTGTTGATCTTCTTGGGTGATCGGCCTTTGGGCTTGTTGATGTTCTTGGATGATCGATCTTTGGGCTCGTTGATCTTCCTAGATGATCGGCCTTCAGGCTTGTTGATCTTCTTGGAGGATTAGTGTTCGCACGAGGCTTCCGAAAAACTTGTTCGTGGAGTTGAACTTGAGTTGGTGTCGATGTTGAGGTTGATTTTATTCGATGTGATTCAATCTCTAATACTTGATCCTCTAATTCTCTCGGTTGGATGAATGTGCTTGACTAAGAAAAACACCGAATATTCTGTCTTCTAGGATTTGACATTTGGGTCAAATTCAACCTATTTTTGAGCTTAGTTGGACATTGACCCAAATAATAATATCAAATTGGGCTAAATTAATCTTATCTGATTCAAGTCATGATAAAACCACATGGCGTCATCGAAATTTGTCTTCGACTTTAATTCAGGACATATGTCGAACTCCTAATTGAGCCCGAATTTAATGATTTGGAATTTCGTCATTAATTTAGTAAATGACGTAGCAACTTGTGATTGGTCCAAAATTTCTCATTGAACAAATGCCCCTTTCGAGATTTTTGCACATATATGAGTGGATAAATCTTGAAAAATATAAAATTGGAATCAAAATTCAAATATATTTGTTCTTGAATTTGATCTCAATTGATGTGTAAGTTTAACTTGAATTTGGGATAAAATTTGGAATATCGCTAAATTTATGAAAAATATGTCCAAATTTTAATAAAAAATCAATTGAGATTTTTTTCTTATTCGTAATTTATTTTCACTGAAGATAAAAACTCAATAGGATACCTGAATTTGGAATATGACCAAATTTTAATTTGGGATGCATTTTAGATTTTTTCCATAACTTGATTTGGAAATAGAGATAAGAACCTGAATTTATATGAATTTGATATAAAATTTGGAAGATATCCAAATTTTAATTTGAGATTTTATCCTTAATAATTTGGCTTGACAATAAAAGTCTGGTGATTTGGTGATTTAGATTTGGGATAAAATTTGGAATATGCCCAAATTTTAATTTGAGATTTTATCTTTAATAATTTGTTGAGGATAAAAGTCTGATGATTTAGATTTGGGATAAAATTTGGAATATGCCCAAATTTTAATTTGAGACTTTATTCTTAATAATTTAGCATGAGCATAAAAGTCCGATGATTTAGATTTGGGATAAAATTTGGAATATGCCCAAATTTTAATTTGAGATTTTATTTACAATTTAATATCAATGTTGAACAATTTAATTTTGAATAAAATTTGGAATATGGCCAAATCTTAGTTTATAGGACAAAATCTAATAGAATCAAATTAGATAGGGAATTTGTTTAATTTATTATTTTTTAATTTGAAATTAGGATAGAATCAAATTAAGAAATTTAATAAAAAATCAGATATTTTGAATCAAATCTTTAATTAATTTGGATTTTCTAATTTGTTATGGAATCTAGGAAACCTCTATAAATAGGACCCCAAACCCCTCCATTATCCTCATCCCCTCCTCTTTTTCTAATTTTTCCTTTCTTTCCTTTTTCCTTTTTTCTTCCATCATTTTCTTCTTTTTTTTTTTCTTTCATTTTTTCAAATTTTTTTTTTCTATTTTTTCTTTGTTTTTTTTTTTTCAACACTTTTCTTTTTGTTGTTTTTTTACTACCTTTCCCTCTTATTATTTTTTTTAGTAGGTTTACTAATTAACCCCCCTTACTTTTTGTAGGAGTTAAAGCGCAACTCAAGGGAGTACAACCATTTTTTTAAACCTCATCAACCCATCAATAATCTTAAAGGGTGGGTTTCTCTTCTCATAAGCTTTCTTTTTTACTAGATTTTTCTCTATTTTTTTTGTTGTAGAAATGTCCAGCCGCATGACTGATTCTTTGATGCACATAAGGACGACCATGACATGGTCTATCTATTGCATCCCTGTTCGTGCTTCCTGATCATCATGGGGGCACCCGCAAAGGCTTATAACCCCTTCATTTGATCGCCAACTACCTTGTAACGCCGTTCGTGCATCCTGATCGTCCTGGGATGGGTCATGCAA
Source organism: Benincasa hispida (assembly GCF_009727055.1). NCBI lineage: Eukaryota > Viridiplantae > Streptophyta > Magnoliopsida > Cucurbitales > Cucurbitaceae > Benincasa > Benincasa hispida. Next base: position 39,268,678 of record NC_052357.1, read on the forward strand.
ATGCTTACAACTCTTCCATTCGATCATTCTAGGGAGGATCCGGAAAAGTTTTTCTTGTAGTACCGATTGTACATCCTGATCTTCATGGGAGAGGCCCCGCAAAGGCTTACAACTCTCCCATTCGATCATCCTAGGGAGGATCCCGGAAAAGTCTACCTCGTAGCAATGTTCGTACAATCCCTGATTCGTCATGGGGGGAGGGGGGGGGCCACTTAGCAAAAGGTGCTTTAAAACATCTACCCCAATTTACGATCACCCTAATGTTGACCCCGAGGATCCCCAGAAAAGGTCATGTTCGTTAGCGCCCCGTTTTGTGCATTCTAATCATCATGGGAGGGCCCTGCAAAGGCTTACAACTCTCCCATTTGATCACCCTAGGGAGGATCCCGAAAAGATCTGTCTCGTAGCGCCATTTGTGCATCCTGATCATCATTAGAGGGGCCCCGCAAAGGCTTACAACTCTCCCATTCAATCACCCTAGGGAGGATCCTGCAAAGATCTACCTTGTAGCGCCGTTCGTGTATCCTGATCGTCATGGAAGGGGCCCCACAAAGGCTTACAACTCTGCCATTCGATCACCCTAGGGAAGATCCCCAAAAGGTCTGCCTTATAGCGCCGTTCGTGTATCCTGATCGTCATGGGAGGGGCCCGCAAAGGCTTACAACTCTCCCGTTTGATCATCCTAGGGAGGATCTTGGAAAGGTCTACCTTATTATGTTACTCTTTGATCAAAATTTGAAGATAAGACAAATATTCCATCGAGTATTGAAGATGAGGCAGATATGCCATCAAACTTTGAAGAAGGGAAGAATATGTCATCAAGCTTTTGAGTAGAGTCAGATTGGTCGGAGTCAATCTCGCATATAAGGTGGAGCCGAATGGACCAGAGTTGTCCTCGCATATGAGGTAGAGCCGAATGGACTAGAGTTGTCCTCGCATATAAGGTGGAGCCGAATGGACCAGAGTTATCCTCCATATGAGGTAGAGCTAGGCAAACCAAACTTGATCTCGCATATGAGGTGGAACCACACCAACATTTTTGGAGAGGATGCGAAACTACACCAACATTTTGGAGAAGAGGTAAAGTTGTACCAATATTTTAGAGAGGAAACGAAACCGCACCATGTCTTTAGAGATGGAGTGAAGTCGTGTCATCAGTTTGGAGATGAAGTGAAACCACGCCATCAGTTTGGAGATGAAACGAAGCCACGCCACGACTTTGGAGATGAAGCGAATCGCACCAACATTTTGGAGAGGAAACGAAACCACACCATGACTTTGGAGATGAAACGAAGTCGCGCCATCAGTTTGGAGATTAAGAGAAGCCATGCCACAACTTTAGAGGTGAAGCAAACGACGCCAGACTTTAGAGATAAAGCGAAACTGCGCCAAGATTTTGGAGATGAAGCGAAGGCGCGCCATCAGTTTGGAGATGAAACGAAACAACCTCATGACTTTGAAGATGAAGCGAACCACGCTAGAATTTGAAGATGAGCGAAGCTGCATCATGATTTTGTAGACTGAGTCATTGAAGATGGAGCTGAGCCATGCACACTGACCATGAACTTGAAGATGAAGTGGAACCATGGAACATGCAATACTGCTGAACTTGAGATGGAGCGGAGCCATGAACGCAACATTGAACTTGAAGATGGAGTGAGCTATGCAACACTATCTTAAAATCTTGAAGATGGAAATGGGGCGTGATGCCAATGTTGAACTGAAGAGATCAGATCGATGAATCGTTGAACTTGAAGATGGAAAAGCATCAGAGACCTCTCGGATTTGAGTTTGCAAAGCATCAGCAATCCGTCCGCATTATGAGTTTGACAGAGATCGAATGATTCTCTGCAACTTGACTTGAAAATCGGATGACTCGCTTGCATTTGAGTGAGCCACGGCGAATCCGACTGAGTTTGACGCATAGAAGCAGTGATGACTTCAATTGAACCGACTTGCGACAATTTGAGCATGGAGAATAAGATTGCAAAGCTCCAGACTCAGAATAAGCTT
>NC_052357.1:39271385-39298137 GCF_009727055.1 Benincasa hispida
TCATGCAGTTTAGACTCTTGCGATGAGGAGCTTCTTCATTTAAACTTCAGAAGCTCTTATTTCATCATGGTTTTGATCATCCTCTTCATTTGTAGGATTCATCAATATGATGAGTTTTGGCTTCACTATCAAGGAACCTTCTGTACTTATGTGAATAGAAAGTTTCCTCTTCATGCGTGAAGGGACACGACTATGAATCTTTTCGTTGTTGTTTTCTTCATAGAATGACGTCGCCTTCAAGATTTTCATCCTTCCTTTATGTTGATCGCTTGTTGTCTTGAGACAATCAGAAGTAGATGTTGAAGGTCGATCTTTCTTTGATGTGGATATACTTAGCCTTTTGAAGGCTAAAGTTTGAGTAGAAGTAGTTATTGGACATTGGTCTTCTTCTCCTACCGTGGCCATACTCAATCATTGAAAGACTGAAAATCGAGCACTTGAAGGCTTAATACGATTGAAGATAGAAGTTCTTTGCTTCATTTCTTCTGAGTCGTTGACTTCTTCGACAGTTATATGATTATTGTCGACTTCCATTATGCCGATAGTGTGACATACAATAACTTTTGATACTTTCTCTGAACGATTATTGATAAAGCTTCTTGTGAGAAATTATGCCAAAGCTGCCGACCGTCGGAATTGAGGGAAGTCCTTGTTTTCTTTCTTAGCAGGCTTAGGCTTCCGTGTCATCCTTTTTCCTTTCTTTTTATGAGCCTTGTTCTTTCTTCTATAGCTTCGATAGGATCGCGACTCTTTTTGGGTGAAGTTTGGGTTTGGCTGTCTTCTTTTTCGACGAGTCACAACTATCCACCCTCATTGTCATCTTCAACGAGCTCATCTTTCTTTTTGGAATTTGTTTTTTGAATCTCTTGCTGAAACCGAATAATTATAGGCTCGAATTCTCTAAACTGGATCGGGCTTTGTCTTTGAGCATGGGACACAGACAGTGTTGGAACACTTGAAGTTACCGCTACTGTAGTGTGATTTGTCTGAGCTACTTCATCTAAATCTAGCTCAATTTTCTTTTCATGAGCCAACTTCATAATTTTTTCCTTCAGCACGAAGCACCTTTCAACTAGGTGACTAACGCCCCGATGATACTTGCAGTAATTAAGATCATCTACTTTTCCTATTTGTTCCAGCCGCTTGCATTTCGGTAGCTGAATAAGTTGCTTTTCTAGCAGTTGCTCCAACATATCTGCCACATCAGAGTTAAGGAATGGATAAACCTTCTCCTATCTTTCTTTAAGAGTTGGACGACGCCTTTCGCCCTCATTGTGCCTTCTTTCAAATTTTGTTTGTTTTCGTTTGGAGGAAAATTTCAGCGGGGTCACATGAACGACCATAGATTCTTTTGTGGCACTATCCATGATTTTTTCAGTGCCTTTGGATTCATTCTTGTATTTTCTCCATTCAGGGACTAGGAAATCTTTAGTTCCCCTGTTGATGATGCTCAACTCCATATCATGAGCACATGTTGCCAACTCCTCAAACGTACGAGGTTTTATCCCTTATAGGATGTACAGAAGCTCTTAATGCATGCCTTGAGTGCACATCTCCACTACAGATAATTCAGTGAGTCTATCTTTGTAATTCAGACTCAAAGCTCTCCATCGATTGATGTAATCGATGACTGTCTCTCCCTTCCACTATTTGGTGTTCGTCAACTCCATCATGCTAATAGTGTGCCTTGTACTATAGAATCAGTTCAGGAACTCCCTTTCTAATTGTTCCCAACTGTCAATCATTTCTGGCTCTAAATCAGTATACCAATCGAAAGCATTTCCTTTCAAGGTACGGACGAACTGTTTAACTAATTGGTCTCCTCTGGTTCCTGTACTTTCGCAGGTTTCAATGAAGTGTGCAACATGTTGTTTTGGATTGCCCTTTCCATCGAACTTCTGGAACTTTAGAGGTAGATACCTAGCTGGCATTCTCAGGTTGTCGATTCTTTTGGTGTATGGCTTGGAGTACATAAAGAAGAACTGTGATGGTCCTCTGTATTGAGCCATTTGTAATCATATTTTGTAGCTGTTGAACTGATAGGGCAGTTATAGAGGTAGATTGTTGCGGCTGGTCTTCCTGCAAGACAATCTTTCCTTTGTCATTGGCTTTTATAGTTGGAGATTGACTCGTTCAGTAGTTTCTCAAGCTTGTATTTGACCTCTTAAAGCAACGATTTCATGATTTTGCTCCTCTATAGCCTTTATTAGGAGATTTATCTTCCTTTCCATCTTTATCATGGCCGACTCAGTCGTTACATCAGCCATCATGACCGACATTATGTCAAGGTATGATTTTTCCTTTGATTGGTCAGAAGTAGAGGCAAAATTATCAAACAAGGGATTTTCTCTTATTATGATCTCGCCTTTAGAAGATTCCATCATTTGCTCCCAGATTTTCTCTACGAAGAAAAAACCTTGTTCTTGCTTCTACATGCTCTCCTTTGAATGGTTGTAGGTGACAAGTTCTGTGTAGGTATTGCTTACAGCAGTTGCTTTGGATGCAGCTTTCTTTGGTGCCATTAGTTTACTTGAATGTTGAGATAGAGATGAGAGGTAGAGATGTCCCACCGGGCATGTCAATTTGTTCGCACAAGATTTCAAGAGAAATTTATTTTGTAGAATTTGAACATTGTATTTGTATTAATTTTGTAGAAAACAAGTAAAATCTCTAATACATAGTATTTTGATGCTTTCAAAATAAACTATAATCTTTAAGTTGGTTGATCTTCTTAAACGATCGGCCTTTGGGCTTGTTGATCTTCTTGGATGATCGGCCTTTGGGCTTATTGATCTTCTTGAATGATCAGCCTTTGGGCTTGTTGATCTTCTTGGAAGATTGGCCTTTGGGCTTGTTGATCTTCTTAGATGATTGACCTTTGGATTTGTTGATCTTCTTCGACGATCGGCCTTTGGGCTCGTTGATTTTCCTAGATGATCGACTTTTAGGCTTGTTGATCTTCTTGGAGGATTAGTGTTCGCACGAGGCTTCCGGAGAAACTTGTTCGTGGAGTTGAACTTGAGTTGGTATCGATGTCGAGGTTGATTTGATGCGATGTGGTTCGATCTCTAGTACTTGATCTTTTGATTCTCTCTCGGTTGGATGAATGTGCTTGACTTAAAGAAGAAAAACACCGAATGTTCTTGAAGTAGAAGTCTTAGAAGAGTCTTTGTGTCTTCAAGGGTTTTCTGTCTTCTAGGATTGTAGCTTCAGGAGTCTTGGGAGTCTTGTACTTGTTGATGAATTCTCTTTGGGCTCTCTGAATGTAGAAAATGCTTGTATCTTCAAAGGACTTCAGTTTTCTGAATGCTTGTATCTTTAAAGGACTTCCATCTTCAGAATGCTTACATCTTAAAAGGACTTCAGTCTTCAGAATGCTTGTATCTTCGAAGGACTTCAGTCTTCAGGTGTGGTCAGCTTCAAGAGTCAAGGAGTCTTCTGATTGTAGAGAATTCCCTATAAGTTCTCTGAAGTATAGAATTGCCGACCCCTCCAAATGAAGAGAGCTTCTCTATTTATAGAGTTCATAGTTGGGCTTGGGCTTGGTTGATCCTTGGGCCTGGCCTTTGAGCTCAATTAGTTGGACTTGGGCTTAGTTGGTCCATGGGTCTAGTCTTTGGGCACAATTAATTGAATTTAGACCTGATTTGACATTTGGGTCAAATTCAACCTATTTTTGGGGTTTGTTGGACTTTGACCCAAATAATAATATCAAATTGGGCAAAATTAATCTTATTTGATTCAACGGTTATGATAAAATTAAGTGGCATCATCGAAATTTGTCTTCAACTTCAATTCAGGGCATATGTCAACTCTTAATTGAGCCTGAATTTAATGATTTGGAATTTCGTCATTAATTTAGTAAATGACGTGGCAACTTGTGATTGGTCCAAAATTTCTCATTCAACAGTCACCATCACCGATGGATCCGTGTGCTAGAATTTTTTCACGGGAGGGTTTTTTTGTTACCTTTATTATTTCCTTTTAGTGCTTTGATTAGAGATAATACAATGGAGACAATGTATCGTTTGTTATTGAATCCTTGAGCATCTAACCTCGAAGTGTAGGTTACGGTATCATTTATCTCGTTAATTGATTATTCTCGTTAAAAACACAGAGAATAGCTTTGTGTAGGTTTTAATATCATTATCTCATTCTTTCCATCCAAGTGTACAATATATATATACACACTTCACTGTAATTCCTTTGATAACTTTAAAAAAGAGCTATAATTCCTAACTTAATTTAGGTTTGTTAATGGATTTTTAATGTTAATTATCCTATTTTGTAGGTATTAAGCACCAAAGAGGTAGAACCGAGCATCTGGAGTCAAATGGGGTTAATTTAAAGCAATTGGATGTAATTTGAGCATTCAAGCTTTAAAGGAAGAGAAACCACCAAAGTGCCCCTAATTGAAGCATCACAACCCTCACTCAACACTCCAATGCAATGGTAAAAGGCATAACGCATGGATGCAAGGCAGCGTTGCTATGTTGTCCAAGAGCATTGCAATGCTACGAGGATGAACAAAGTGCCACCAGCGCCTTGTCGCAACGTAGCATTGCACTAGAGTTGCAATGCCGCTTCAACGCTCGAGGGCTGGATCGATAAGAGCATTGCACCTTCTTGCTAGCGATGCAACGTTGCAGTTGTAATGTAATTATGTTCTTTCGGAATTAGGTAAAGAGACAGAAGAGTTAGGTCATTTTAGAGAGCATGTTGCTTTTTTTTTGCCATTCCAAACTGAAACTCATGTGATTTCCTTTCATTTTGAGTTGTAATTATGATTCTTGGCATCGTGAGTCGAATTCGATGAACGATTGAAGGTCACGATGTCGGATTTTTAGGTTTGTAGGGATTCCATGGAATTCTTTGAGATTTGTTATGCATTTTTTATAAGATGTTTCTGTTTCTTTTTTATTTCCATTCTTTGATTCAAATTCTAGCTCAAGCATATAGGACTGATTTTTTGACGACTCGATTTCTTGTATGTTTATCTTTGCTATGTGTGTTTTTAATGCCTGTAATTGCATTGAAAGCATGCTCAATTCAGTAGCAATAGGTTTTTTTTTGAATTATGGCATGATTTCTAGGCTATCTAGGATCCCCTAATTGCAAAACCTAAAAATTGGAAATGTATTAGGATAAAATTGGCCATTCTTGCTTAATGTCTTAATCAATCCATGAGCGTAATGTAATTAACTAAGTAAATTGCCTTTGTAGCGAGCTTAGTTAATTTAGGGATTAAGACATGTTAATTCTCATTAGGAAGTTTGTATGGACTATCCTTGCATTCAATTGGTCTTAAGAAACAGTTAATTCAAGCATGTTTTCATAATTAATCGATGATTAGATTCATAGAAAACTCTACGATCTCTAAACTAGTGAAGATAATTTTGTATTCAATCTCTCTCTTTCTCATTCTATCTTACTTTTCCGCATTTTAATTTCTGCATTTAGTTTTCCTGTCAATTAAACAACAAAATCATTTTTTTACTGCTTTCTCCAATCAAATTTAGCTTATGAGAGATTTAATTCTTGGCTTCTCTGTTGTTCCATCCCATTCTTGCCACTTATGCTACCTAGTAGTATAGGTCGTTGTCGGGGAAGCAAGTCAATTAATCTTTTCTAGTTGAATTTGACTTGTAAACTTTAAAAACCCCAAAAATATTTTTATTTTTCTTTTGTCTACATGTTTTATCATGGAAGATGATTTGAACATCTATTATGCTCTTCTTGCGAAGCAAGCAGCTTGGCAAAGAGAAGAAGAGGCAAGAGAATTTTGTGAGCTTAGAAATCAAATATTTGAACTAACCTCTCTTATTCATGTTTTGGTAACTAGGCAATTACAGGAGCTTGAGGCATGTAGAGTTTAGTTCCTTCAAGGTCATTCATCCGAAGCATGTTCTTAGTTTTCGTATGGTCTTGCGTGCGATCATTCCCCTTAGAAGATGCCTAGCCCAAGCTTGATGTCGATGGATGCTTCTTTTGCCAATTCAGGTATTTCACAGGAAGATTTGGTTAGGGAACTTTCTAACAGCTCTAGTGAGTTTGTACAAGAATCTCCCTATAGTCATCAAGAATTTTCAAGTTACCAACAGGATGGTTTCTATTATGGATCCAAAGCTAGAACTGATTTTCAGAGTCTGAGTGACCTTGTTGCTCAAATCACCAAATCAGTTGGGAAACTTGAAGAATCCTTGGTGCATCCATCTTCTAAAAGTATCGGAATGAGCAAAGAGTTAACTGACATCAATAACCTCATTGAGCAGTTGGTTTCTCAAGCGTATGACTGAGGTAAGATGTTGAGTCCTTTAATGGATGAACTTGTTGATAGTTCTTTTCAATGCGTGTAGGAGCCTATTGAATCTCACCTGAAGACTCAAGCCCTCATGCTAGCTGAGGTAGATCAGATTTCTCAGCTTGCACATTCTTTACCTCCATTGGTGAGACATTCAGAGCTTTTCATAGTCTGTGGCACTGAGGCTGATCTTATTGAGGAATTCCCTTAGACCGATGATGATGAAGATGTTTATCCACCGCCATGCCAAGAACAAGTGTGCAAGGAAGTATGAGTCTGAACTTCATTTTAAGGAGCTTCAAGTAAAAGAGTTAGAGGCTACCAAGCCTCATCCTGTTTTTCCCTTAATTCTCCATTTAATGCTGAACATTGTTCATCTTTACCTGATGAGTCAGAGTCTTTGTTTTCAGTTGAGTCAGTGGAGTCTGCATTTAGTTTTCAAAAAATGAAAACATTAAAAAATATTTATGTTTCTGGAGCCCTTGAATGCTTCAAAAGCTCGCTCCCATTGTGGCTTCATGGATTTAAGGAAGAAAAAGCTCTAGAAATATGAGAATTTTTTTAGACCTTGACAGGAAAACAACGTCGAGCAACCAACATTAAAATTTGCCCTTCGTGGAAGGAGCTAGGTGAACAAATTTACTGCTTTCTTTTGTTACTTTCTTAGTTTAACTCTTTGTTTTTCTATTGTAGGTTCCTTTCCTTGGTCCTGAAGAAAAAAGAAGCATCTTTTAAGCGGCGAGACCTACTACCACCCCTTAAATACCATGCACAAAAAGGCTTACAAGGGAGATTCTCTATTCCTCTGTCTTTATTTTCATTGGGCTTAGATTAGATATATATTGGGAACAATGCATCAACTTAATTTGGGGGTGGTGGTTATATTTGCATGTCTGGCAAGCCCTTGAGCACTTAAGCTTGTACTTTGTGGTTGAGCTACTGATATGATTTTGTGATTCATGTATTGTGATAATGACTTTCTATGATAGGTTTTAGATAACTCTCTATTCGCTCTGTTTATGATTCACAAAATGTATAAATGATTTTGGGCCAAATTTAAAAACTTTTCTTGATTCTTTTGTATATTTTGAGCACATAGCCCTCTTATATGGTTTTTAATCCTTAGGATTGGGTTATTTGATCCATATGCTTTTTGTCCCCCGAAAGGTCTAAGTGATAGTTGTTAAGAAACTGAAACTCAATTTAGTAATGCATGGTTTGTAGGATTGTATCAACAGCAACAGAAGCATAAGGATCATTTAAATACTCAAATTCACTAATTTTGGCATAATATAAAGCATGCTTCTGCAGAAAAATGGGTTTCAATGCATACTTCTTGTAGAACTTCTTCAAAGCCTCTTCTCCAGCTGCAATCTTCTCCATATCTTATTGTAGACCACCTCAAGATCTTCCCCCCTATTCTATTGGTGCTCTAAATTGAATTGTGAGACTTAAAACAAGCTTGAATCAAGGGATGAAGGAGAAAAGCTCACTGCAGCAACCTTTGTTGAAGAACCTTTCTTCAAACCGAATTTTCTCTCAAAATTCTGTAGATTGCATGCCCGATTTTCACTCCAATCTTCTCATTATATTGCAGATCAACATGCAAAGACAAGAACTACAAGAGTTGCAGCTCATGCGTGGAGAAGACAAGGCCAAGACAATGCAATATGTGTGAGCTACTTGGTGATGGATAATGGAAAAATCCATTTTTCCATTTTGTGTTTTCGTATTCAAATTTTTCCAATTTTATCTAAAAATCAAATTTTGATTTAAAAAATCTATTTTATTTTAAAAATGAAAAATTAATTAATTTCATAAATTAATTATTAAACAAAACTTAATTAATTTAATATCAAATATTAAATTAATTTTAACACATATTCATCTTTATATACTTAAATCATAGTTAAATATATAAATTCTCCTATTCCATTTAATTCTAAAATTAAACATAATTATATCTCATCTAATTACTAATTCCCTTAATTCTAATTTGAACGTTTCAAATTAACTTATCACTCTATTCTAGAGCTAGTCCATTATGAGCTAGTAGGGGGACCTCGCGGACCTACAGATCATGGGCTCCAACGATCCGAGATAAATTGGCTAAACTCATTAGATCAAATTAATCCCCATTCGTTACTAATGGATCACCCCACTAAAGCCCATAGTTGCACTCCACTCATTGTAGATATATTATGTCCACATGACTTAACCATAATCAGCAAGTCGACCCTTCACAGGTTGTTCGTAATAACGGCTGGGTCAAATATCTGTTTTACCCCTGAGATTACGTCTTATTCCTAAAGTCCCTACTGATCCTCTAATGAACAACTGATTTGTGATCCAATCACCAAACCAAACTCTCCCAGCCTAGTGAAAGGGTGGGCCCCTTGTTCGAGACCTGGATTTAGTAATTGAGAGAACAACCTTTCTCCTATCCCTAAATCGGGTAGGCGTGAACTCCGTCTTGCACCTATGTCCCCAGCTATCTATTCGATCTTACCCTTGAAATGGGAGTCTTATTGAGCCGGCGCTGTTGAGCCAACCCTCAACTATGCAAATCTAAGGGCAATCCCGAATAAACAGGAGTTCATAGTTAGCTCAGGACTAAGATCGAGTTACCTAGGTCATCTTGGTGAAATAGTTAGTCTTAAACAGTAAAATGTGTTATAAAGTAAGAGTGACTTATTTCTTGGTCCTGATCTTATGCAAACTCATCGCATAGGACGCCCCCACTTCTAATGTCATAACATGTACGAATTAGGATCACATCATATGTAGCACTTTGCAACTCTTTGTAACAACTACAGAGTAAGCCGCATCCAATGGTGTTACCAGAATAAGGTACCCAACCTCATTCATGTACCATAGATCATTTTGACTATTTACTCGAACCCAATCCACTCTTATGTCTCTACATAATGTTCAAGTATTCATACAATAGTCATGGGTCTTTGTTTATTGGATTTAGACTTTCATACAATTTATGAGATCAATAACAAGTATATTGATAATAGAAAATGTTTATCATTTTACAAACTGCGAGTTTTTAGGACATAAAACCCAACATGCTTGGGTTTTTCCAAACTCTTGTTTTGTAATGTAAAAGCCTTTTGTATGCTAAATAAAAGGCAAACATGTTGTAGAGTAAAAGTAAGATTGTACGATATTTTTGAAGGAGATTACTCCTCTTTCTTAGGGGTGATTAACTTGGGGCGGCTATGACACCCATAGTTTCCCCCTTTAGCTAAAGTGCCGTTAAAGAATTAGTAAGCTTCAGTACCTTTAAAAGATATATTGCTCGTAGTTGAATGTCTTAGGGTTCCTCTTTTGTGTAAAAAACCAAAAAAACAAAAATAGAATAAGAGTTTGGTTCCCTTAAGTTTTACATTACCACCTTGGGTCTAGGAAGCTTAATACTTGATCCTCCAAGCCAGAGTAGGAGAAAACAAGTTGAGGGCTGAATAAAACCTTCCCAGGCTAGTAAAGACCTAGATAGGATTGGCTAAGCACACACAAACATAGGGGGATAGAGAATTAGTTTTAAATTTCTTGATTTAGTGCTTGCATTTGAATGACCCTACTTTGTGAAGAGTTTGTTATCTTTAGCTTTGAAATTTAAATCACTCATTTGCATCACATGATTCATGTCTATATTTTGTTTTACCTTGCTCAGAACGAGCAAGAATTAAGGTTGAGGTGTTTGATAACTCTTAAAAAGAACTATAATTCCTAGCTTAATTATACTCATTAATGGATTTTTAATGTTACTTATCCTAGTTTGTAGATATTGAGCACCGAAGTGGTAGAACCAAGTATTTGGAGTTAAATAGGGTTAATTTAAAGTAATTTATGGTAATTTGAGCATCAGGGTTTCAAATGAGGAGAAATGACTAAAGTGCCTTTGATTGAAGCATCGCAACCCTCGCTTAATACTCCAGTGCAACGCTTAAAGGCAGAATGCATGGATGTAAGGCAAGGTTGCAACGCTACCCAAGAGCGTTGTAACACCACCTAAGAGCATTGCAATACTTCGAGGATGAACATAGTGCCACCAGCACCTTGTCACAAGGCAGCATCATGCTAGAGTTGCAATGCCATTCCAACGCTTGAGGGCTAGATCGACAAGAGCGTTGCTTATCCTTTCAAAAGGAGAATCTAAAAAATCAATACATTGCCTGAGTCATATCTAAGGAAGACTTTTTTGAGTGAAGAAGAAAGTTTTGCTAGAAATTGTTGGAAGAGTCTTCAAAGGTAATTGTCATTTTCTCTTATGCTTAACCTTCAATATCAAGCATGATGACACCTATATTTTATTTCTTATTTTTTTTTTTTTTTATAATTTTCAACTTTCCAAAACAAAAAAAAATGTCATAAAACACTTTCGTTGGAGATTCGATCCCTTCACAAAGAATACTGAAAAACTAAGCTGACCGACTATAACCAATTGAGTCAAGTTTGGTCGATCGGTTTAATGCTATATGCAGTCAGAGTCGGTTTTACACAATAAAATCGAACAATCCAAAATGATTTGAATTGACCAAAATATACATTCAAAAAAAAAAAAAGAAAGAAATTAGTGCATTTAAATAAACTAGTCGCTGGTTTTGATTTATTGGTAGGTGTGATTACCCTTATTTATAAAATATATTTTTCTTAATTTTCTTTTTATATTTTTTCACAGTAACTCTTTTAATCTTTACTTTCTTCTTCATTTCTTTCATTTTTCTCCGTTCTATTCTCTTTTATTTATTTATTTTTTTAAAACTAGAGCATGTATTTCACTGGAGTTATGTTATCACCGCCGACCAGATCTCCTTTTTCTCCTCATTTTCTCGCTCTCTCTCTTTTCTTCAATCGTTCTCTTTAGTTTTTTTCTTTTTAATTATACATTTTCCAACGAACTCTCATCGCTCCGACAAACACTTTCTTTATCTATATTTCTTCTCGTTGAGCTTTGTGAAAGTCAAAATTGAGCATAAATCAACCAGCCAATCAATTGTTGTTCGATCGACATGACCAACTTCTCCATCACTGACTAGAACTGACCAATCTTTTGATAGGTAGGAAAGACATTGGTAAAATTTGTTGGTCATTCCACATCACAGTTCGTTCCTTCTATAGTATAGCATTCTCAATGAGTTGTAGCGATTGACGCTCATCCGCTTTCAGAAGATCACAATTCAACTTCTTGATACCCAATAAACTCGATGCTTTAGCGCTACTGATAAGTGATAAACCTTTCTAAACACCAATCTATTTGGAGATTTTATTAGAGATTTAGTAGTATTAACCCACAAAACTAATAAACTAAGATCCAAGGTTATCTTTTGTAATTAAACATGTATGTGGAGACATGATCATAACTTAAATAGTCTGTAGTAGATGGATAAGGCTGGGTACCTTAACCTGATGAAACTACAAATATAACCTGCTTTGTAATTGTTACAACTGTTGTAAAGTTCTACAAATAATCTGATAATGATCATTCATGTAAAGACATGTGAACGGAGGTGTTCTATACAAAGAGTTTGTATAAATCTAGACTACAAAATGAATAGTCTCACTGCATAACACCGTTGATAGAAGAGAGTTATATTTCATCAGGATGACCATAGGTGACTTGACCTGAATTCCGAGTGAGTTGTGAACTTCTTCCTATGAAAACGATCATTTGATTTGCATGGGTGAGAGTGGCCAATTCGCCGACAATGTAGCGCACACCCTCCTGAGAGGGTTTGGTCATAATTGGACTATGACTTATTGTTCATTAGAGGGATCAATGGTACTTAAGGAGTTAGATATAACTATAGGAGCAAAGTGGTAATCTTGACCTAGTTGTACTTATGAACAATTTGTGAAAGGTCATCGCACCATTGAGTAGTTATATCCAATGGACACATGGACACAGAAATATATCTGTAGTGCGAAGACTGTAGTTGTTGGTCCTTAGTGGAATGATCGACAGTTAATAGAAGTTGGATAATTTAATTAAATAGTTTAATTAATTATCCAAGTACCATTGGAGCTTCAATCTATATGTCCATAAGGTTCTCTCATTAACTCAACTGGGATTATTGAGAATCAAATTAATTTTGGATTAATTCGAATTGTTCAAATTAATTGAAAAAATTAATTATACATGTTATAATTAATACAATGTTGGGTTATATGTCCTAAAACTCGCGGTTTGTAAACATTAAACATATTCTATTTACAATAAAGATGTTACTGAATGTGTAAATTGGACTTATAAAGCCTAAATCCAATAAACTAATGAACCCTTGACTATAACATGAATACTTGAACTTTTTGCGGAGACATAAAACTGGATCAAGTTTGAGTATATAGCCAAAATGATCTACAAGTATAAGGATAGGGTTAGACACCTTATCTTGGGGACATTATAGATGCGGTGCGTTTCGTATTTAATACAAATGATGTGATTCCAAAATCGTTCATGTGGAGACATGCGAGTAGGGACATCCTATGCAAAATATGTTTGCATAAGACCGGACCAAGAAATAGTCACTTTTCTTTATAACGTCGTTTACTGTTAAAACTGATTATTTCAATTCGATGATCTAAGGTAACTTGGTCTCAATCTTGAGCTAACTATGACTTCTATTTATTTAGGATTATCCTTTAATTTGCATGGGTGAGAATGGTTAACATCATCGCTCAATAAACCTCCTATTTTAAGGGTAAGACTAGGTAGATAGTTGGGGACATAGTCCTGCAAGATGGAATTCACTTCTATTTGCTTTAGGGATAGTAAATAGGTTGTTTCCTTAAGTATTGACTCCTAATCTTGAACAAGGGGCCCACCTCTTTATGACTGAGAGGGACTCAATTTATTGGTAGGACCATAAACCAATTGTTCATTAGTAGACCAATGGAGACCAATGGAGACTTAAGGAGCATGATGTATTACAAAGATAAAACGAAAATTTTGACCCGACGTAAATATGAACAACCTTTGAAGAATCAACTTACTGACCATGATTAAATCGAATGGACAGAAATATATCTACAGTGAAGAGAGTGTAACTATTGGGCTTTAGTGGAGTGACCTTATTACTAATGAATGTTGATTAATTCGGTAATTAATCTCAAATCATTGGAACTCATGATCTGTAGGTCCATTAGATTCTCCTATTAGCTCATAAACAGACTAAACCTTAGAATAGTGTGAAGAGAAAATTCGAAATGTTCAGATTTGGTTTAGGAGAATTATTAATTATATATGATATAATTATACATTTAATTATCGAATTAAATGAAATTGAAATATTAGAAGATATTTAAATATGGTTTAAATATTGAACGTGAATAGGGATTCATGTTACAAATTGGTATTTTGATTAATTTAATATTTGATATTAAATTAAATTAATTAATTAATTATTTAAAATTGGTTATTGGAATATAAAAAATTAATTATTGAATTCATTTTAGAATTTGAAATATGTAATTTCAGATTAAATTTATTTTAAAGTAAAATCAATTATAAACTGAAAAAAATAAATTTTAGTCGGTTTTTTCCACATTAAACACCACATTTTCCACTAAATTGAGAGAAGTTTGGTCATCTTCTCTAACTTTTGAATTGCATGTGATGGTTGAATAAGATGAATTTTGGCAGAGACATTCAGTTCATGCAGTTTCTTTTCAGAGAAGAAAGGTTCTCTCATGTTTAACGTACCAAAACTAGAAAAACCTCTCCCAAATCTCTAAATTAACTCTCATTTTGGATCCCACAATTCAATCTAAGGGCTAAGAGAATATTAGGAAAGATCTTCTAATAGTTTACAAGTTTTGGGGAGGAGATTGCTGTTGGATTTGAAGGAATTGGAAGAGTGCGTCAAAAGTTGTGTTTCTAAACCCTACTTTATGTTTTTCCATAAACATGCATACTTGTCTGTTAAAATTGATATAGTTAGAGTGTTTAAGATCCTAATTGCTTCCGCATGTTGATTGTCAATACCTTCATATAATATATTTGATACATTATAATATAAAGTTTTATTTGAGAAGAAATAAATATTTGAATGTGATTCAAATATTAATTATATGATTTTATTCATATAAAAACTACAAGTTAAATTAAATATGAATTTGATTTATATTAAATACTATAGGTTTAATGAGAGAATATCGAACCATATATTATATTTGATATAATATAAATTATATGTTATATATTATATTAGATATAACGTATAATCTAATAAGTTATTTATTATATAAATATATATTAATTAAAATTAAAAATTTAGTTTTTTTAATTTAAGTTTAAATTTTAATTAAAGGGGGAGTTATGAAAATAACTTCCCTCCCCTTATTTTTCCCAGAATCGTGGGATAAGGGGAATGGTTTATCGTCTTCTTCATTCGATATTCATGGAAGAGTGTTCTCTCAAGAATTTTTTCACTCTCTGTGTTTTTTGCATCTTCTCAAATATCTCTCTTCCTCCCTTCCAAAATTAAAAGCAAAGCCCATATCTCTTGCTAGTTCTCATCCAATTAAGAATATAAAGGACTTGTTTTGTGGTGTCCAAGTCTTGTTCGTGTATTGCTGCATTTTGGTGTTCGTGTTCGAACGAGATCCATGAGATCGTGACCGGAGAGGATTACGTGAAGGTTTTTGTGACTTCAAGGGTATGTAATTCAAAACCCTTATTTCCTCTCTTTTTTATAATTAAAGCATGCTGTAATTAATAATGTATGTGGTTTTCGTCCTCTGAATTAATATATTTCTGTGAAATAATTAAATTGGGATGTGATCACACTTCCGTAGGATTTTCACAAACCTTAGATCTATCAATTGACATTTTGAAAGTTGTCTAGTATGCCCACAATACATGATTGAGCTTTGTGACCAATCTCTCCTACTGGTCCTGACTTTCTTTTTTCATAATCAATTTATCCCCATATTTAGCAAGCTTATAATTAATCACTTTATTGTAGGAGTATAATACGTTATTATTAACAGTCTCTCGTGATGTGTCAAAATGTGTGGAAATACGCTTATGCAAGAAACACAACATAACACGTGCATCATTCTTCCTAGTAGCAATAACATCTACTTAGATACATAGTCCACAACAGCTAAGATATATAAGTAACTATCATAATGGAAAAAGGCTCATAAAACTTGTTCCCCAAATATCAAATAACCAACATAGGAGGATTTTATATTGTAGTAGCAAAACCTTTATACAATCAAATAATATTCGTAGTGTATTGATCTAAAAAAATATTTGTAATATTAGCAGAAGACTAAATCGAATCAAAGGGGGCCTAGAAATAGTTTCTCACAAGCTAAGCGGTAATAGGGACATTTTGTGTGGAAAGAGAAATAAAAGGCAGAAAGATAAATGTCCTTTGTTTAGGTCAATTGCAATTTTAATCTACTTGACGTGAAAAAGTCAAATCAAGTTCCCATAATAATTAATTTGTTTAGGTCAATTGCAATTTTAATCCACCCTTCCTTGATTCCTTATACTCGACACTTGACCCTTCCTCGATCACTTGTACTTGACGTTCACCCTTCCTTGCTTACCCTTGACGCTTGACCCCTTCCTCGATCAATTATACTCGATGTTCGACCCTTCCTTGATTCCTTATATTCGACGCTCGACCCTTCCTCGATCACTTGTACTCGACGTTCGGCAACGTTTACTCGATGCCTGCCTTATGCCCACTCGATTCTCAAGCATCCCTCGACACGACCAATACTTAGCCAGAAATTCTCTTTGTAAGGCTAGATCAATAAGTAACCGAGAGTTAAGTTCCCATACATAAACATTTTCCTTCTTCAAACTTATCCTTTACTCAAAACGCACAAATCCAACCTAACTTAAATATTTAACCCAACATTTTTCTTGCTTAAACAATGAACATATGAAAAAAGGGAAAGTAAGGTGCGGGTTTTATAGCAACAAGCATTTCTAATTTGAACGAGTATCGAGTCTTGATTTCTTGAAAGTCATGAAGCTTTAAGAAAGTTAACCTTGATGAAAACAGAACTAATACTCGATCGTACTCGATGGTTCTTGAACAATACTCGGTGCAACTCGATGGTGAAAACGATGTATTCGAAGTTACTCGATAGCGATGAATCGATGCACGATTGACTCGATAATGTGATTACTCGATACGATTTGAAATGTAAACAAATGGAACGTGATTTGTAGTAAAGAATTACTCGATTGGACAAGAAAGATAAGGGAAGAAGAAAGAGACACAGTGTTTATGTGGTTCAGCAAGATTGCCTACGTCCACGAGAAGGTCTGAATTCTCTTTGTAAGGCTAGATCGATAAGTAACCGAGAGTTAAGTTCCCATACATAAACATTTTCTTACAGATTTGGATGTTTGCAGGAAACTAAGAAAAATGATGATAACTCTGTGATTTGAATTTGAAATCAGTGGTATTTATAAGAATATACTAGCTAACCGTAAACGTTAATTATAAACAAACAGAAATCTGAGATATTTGAGTCAAAGCTTCTTCAATTCATGATGTTCCTAATTCTGACCGGTTTGTCTACCCTGTGTCTGGAAGCTCAAAACCAACATGTTCTAAACATTTAAATAATTTAAGTTTTGAAACAGGTTTTGTTAACATATCAGTTGCATTGTCAGGAATATAGACTTTTAAAATTTTTATCTCCCCTGTCTCAATTTTGTCTCTAATGAGATGATATTTAATATCAATGTGCTTTGTTCTAGTATGGAATTGTGGATTTTGGGACAAATGGATAGCACCTTGGTTATCATAGTAGAGTTTCACCACTGATTGATCTATTCCAAAGTTTTTTAGCAGTCCCTTGAGCCACAAAGTCTCTTTGATTGCTTCAGTTATAGCTATATATTCTGCTTCAATTGTTGATAAGGATACTATAGGTTGTAGTGATGCTTTCCAGCTAATTAGATTAGAACCAAAAAGGAAAAGGTAACCTGTTAAGGACCTTCTTTTGTCCAAATCACCAACATAGTCAACATTAACATATCCATAAAGCTCTAGGTTTGGTTCAGCTGACCTTTGGTAGACTAATTTGGAGTTTCTAGACCAAACTAGATACTTTAGGATCCATTTAGTAGCCTCTCAGTGTCTCTTACAAGAATTAGACATATATCTACTAATTAAACTAGTAAATATGAGAGATTAGGTCTAGTAGAAATCATTAAATACATTAGGCTTCCAACAGCTTAACTATAGAGTATGACATTCATCTGTTTTTGATGTTCTTGGTCAAAATCCTTAGGAGAATTGGTTGAGGAAAACTAGTATTGGGCAATGGGTAAACTCACAGGTTTTGCATCATTCATGTGAACCTTTTAAGGATATTCTCACAATAATTGGACTGACGGATGCTTAGAATAGACTTCTCTTTGTTCCTATGGATCTTTATTCCTAGGACCTTGCTTTCTTCTCCTAAGTCCTTCATATTAAACTCTCTTTCTAAGAGGTTTTTAATATGTTAGATCTTCTTTGGACCTACCTGCCAGAAACATGTCATCTATATATATGAATAGGTAAACTTTGTTCTTGTAAGAACCTGTGTTTACGTAAGCACATATGTCAAATAAACTTCTTTTGAATCCAATGCTAGAAATATAGTCATTGAATCTCTTATACCAGTATCTAGGTGATTGTTTTAACCTATATATAGACTTATTGAGTAAGCAAAATAGGTTTTCTTTTCCTTTAACTTCAAATCTTTTAGGTTGCATCAAATAGATTATCTCCTCTAGATGTCCATGAAGAAAAGCAGTTTTGACATCTAGTTGATACAATTCTAGATTATTTTGAGCAACTAATGATAGAAGAAATCTTATGGAAGTCTATTTTACAATAGGAGAGAAAATCTCAGCATAGTCTATTCCTTCCCTTTGAGTGAACCCCTTTGCAACCAATCTAGCTTTAAACCTAGGCTTTTGATCACAGGATACTCCTTCTTTAAGTTTAAAAATCTATTTAGATGCAACAGGTATATACCTTTTTGGTAGCGGAACCAAGGACCAAGTGTCATTCACCTTTAGTGAATGCATCTCCTCATTCATTGCCTCAATCCAATCCCTTGCATTAGCACAACTTGTTGCTTCTTTAAAGGTAGTTGGTTGTTCGTTAGTAGAAACTACTACAACATTTCAAACCAGATCCATATAATTCATTTCAGTATATCTAGCTGGAGGTATGATAGTTCTTCTTTGTCTATCCCTAGCTAAGACATATTGGCTTAAATCAGGTTACTCACATGTTGTCTCCTCATGTTCCTCTACATCCTCCTCAATTTCTCCTATGTTACTAGGTTGGCTAGACTCATTTGGCTGCTCAGATGGTAACTCCACCTCAAATCTGGTGTTGGATGACTCTCCTTCATCCTCCACCTTTTTCTCTTTTTGCATAAACAACTCCCCTTCCCTAAAGGTGATGTCTCTGCTCACTAGGAACTTCCTCTCAATAGGATGTCACATTTTGAACCCCTTGACACACTCTGTAAAGCCTACAGATATACACTTGACTGCTCTGGCCTTTAATTTTTCCTTATTTTGGTGTACAAACCCTACACATCCAAAGACCTTAAGGTTATCTAGGTTAGAAGGATGATTAGTCCTTTTTTCCTTAGGGGTAAACAATTCTAAAGATGTGTGAGGGCACTTATTTAAGGCCACGGTATAGGATGCAGCTTCTACCCAAAAAATTTTCCTTAAGATAGCATCAGAGAGCAAACATCTAACCCTTTCCATTATGCTTCTATTTAACCTCTCAGCAACCCTATTTTGTTGAGGTGTATACCTCACTGTTCTATGCCTGGTTATACCATTCTCACTACAAAATTTATCAAAATGTTCATTGCAAAATTCAAGCCCATTATCGGTTATAAAGTATTTTAACCTTTTAGATGTTTAATATTCTATCATGACTTTCCATTCTTCTTCCCAAAAACTTAGTCCTTAGTTTTAAGAAAGTATATCTAGCTCTTTCTAGAAAAATCATCTATAAAGGTTAGAAAATACCTTGAGCCACTAAGGCTTGGTGTAGGAGATGGTCTCCATAGGTCAGAATGGACATAGTCCAATGCTTCTTTGGTGGTGTGCTGAGATTTTGTGAAGCTTTGCCTGGTTGCTTTACCTAAAATGCAATGCTCACAAAAGAAAAGGTGCTCACTGATACATTTGGGCAAGATTTCTTGCTTTGACAGAGCTTGCATCCCTTTCTCACTAATATGGAAGAGTCTTTTGTGCCATAAGTCAGCCTCTGTTAAGCTTGTTGTTGAAGCTGTGTAGGCGCTTGTCATTATCTCTACTCCTCTCATAATGTAAATGTCATTGACCTTCTCACCAACCAACATAACTTTGGAATCCTTGATCACTTCAAGAACTCCACCTTTTCCTCTGCATTCACACCCAGTGGAGTCCAACATATCTAGAGATTCAAGTTTCTCTTGAGTAAAGGTACATGTCTAACATTTCTTAGAAGATTGATTGATCCGTCCTTTAGCTTCAAGGACACTGAACTAACCCCTTTTATCTTACAGGCTTCATTGTTGCCCAAGTACACTGATTCTCTATCTATTTCCTTGTAAGTATTAAACCAAGGTCTGAAAGGTGTCATATGATAGGTACATCCGGAGTCAAATACCTAATCATGCTTCTCAAGAGGACTGATTTGGTTGGTTTGATTTCTAGTGGAGGCTAAGGCATCAGAGTAAAAATAGGAACCTTCAACCACTGATGCTTCTGGTTGTTTCCCCTTCTAATCCTTCTCTTTTCTTAGTTTTTCCTTTTCATACTGTAGCAATCTCTCATCAGATAACCTTTCTTCTTGCAGTAATTACATCTCAACTTGGTCTTAGGTTTGTGCTCTTCACCTGACTGGTTTTTATTCGCCTTAGACTAGTTCTGCTTGTTCTTCCCCTTGGCAAACAACCCTTCTGCACTAGCTTGTTCTTTCTTGACTGACTAAAGCTCTAACTCTCTTATTCTTAATGCTGAAATGATGGCATAAGTGGTGATTGATTATCTGCCATACTTCAGAGGATTCTTCACCTCTTTATAGGCTTCGGGTAGAGCGTTAATAGCACAAAAGCCTCATTCTCATCGCCAATTTTCTCTCCAAGGCTTAAGAACTTTGGGACTATCTTGAATTCATCCAAATTTTTTGAAAGAGGCTTGATAGAATCCATCTTGAACATGAAGAACTTCTCCCTCAGATACATCTTGTTGGGGAGATCCTTGGTGGCAAAAAGACCTTTTAGCTTGACCCACATCTTGTAGGCTGTGTCTTGATCAAATACTTTCCTCAAAATACTGTCACTAAGATTCAGAACCAAAGTCCCATATGCTGTGAGCTCCATGTCTTCTTTTTCTTATGCTGATATGGTGGTTGGCAATGTTGATGGGTCCAAAAGGGCCTTGTGTGCTCTTTGCTGTCCAAGAATGGCTTTGATTTTGGCCTTCCATAGGCCAAAATCGCCCTTTCCATCAAACTTCTCAATCTAATACCTTGCAATTATCACACCCCCCTCCTAGATTACCCTTTAAGCCTGTAAGGAGATGTGACCGCAGCAGTTACCAACATGCTTGCTGGTACTTACTGCCTACTAACCTGCTTAACCTCACTTAGAACCTTGAAATGCATATATATACACTCAAACATCAACTTAAGACAAATGACAATAATTAACAGAGTTCTACATTACTCTTCAATAATACAACTTATACACTTTACATAAGCAGTAAGCCTAACACACTCAACTAGTCCCTACATGACATAATACATGCGTACTACTTTATACATAACCCTCACTTAGACTTTCTAACATTTTGGTCTTGAGTGGCAGAGCAACAACAGAGTCGTCTTCTGGGGAGTGACTGCTACCTATGGAGAAGACATTTAAACAAAGTGAGCTAGAAACACAGTGAGTGACTAACCTTTGAAATGTAAAAGACATACATATCAATCATGCTTAACAAATAGGTCATGAACTGAAAAGCGTAGCGGAAATCTGAGAAATTAGTTAAGTAAGTAATTACATAAAACTTTCTCTACTAGAATTTAAACATAACATAGGCATCATAGACATCTGCTCTGGGAGGCCCTTAGGCCTTAGCTTCCACATTAAATATCTTTACAAGTGAGCGATTCCTTTGGTTTGCTCTTGAGCGTAACCTTACTGAACCTTAACTTGGTTGGGGGAGGGACCCTCCGGCCCAACTTCCACTATCACCTTAGTCAAGTTGTGTCACTTCTGACCATTACTTATGTCTTTAACTATAACTCTTCGAACAACTTCATAACACTTAAAGCATAAAATATAATAACGTTTTGTGAATACTTCCTGAATCTTAGTTGAGAATGAGCATTCATTGCTCAAGCTCCCAACATCTGTATCACGGCAAGAGAACCATACTTCGGCCTCAGTTACTGAAATATGGCCTAGGAGACCCATACTTCGGCCTCTTTTTCATAACTTTCTACGTGCACGTGGAGTTACTAAGTACTGTCAACACCTTAGGTATTTTCTGGACACCTTCCATGCTTTCGGTATCCGACTTACTAAAAATATATCATGCTTTAACATCATATATATTATGAATCTTTCAGAATGTAGCTTTAAGCTTAGCTTTTGTGGAAACTTAGCTACAGTCTTTAGAATGCATGCTTCAATGTAGAATGCTTTATATGAAATAAGGCTATCATATTACCTTGGCATGCCATCAAACAAATACATACTTGAGGAAAATGCTAAGCAATCTCATGAAGCTTAATTGCTTGAAAACATATAAACTTATCAATAATTATCATTGAATGACATAGTTTATCCCTCTTCATAGTTTTTGCTAATACAAAACCAACTCAACGCATAGCATTCTTCATTAACAAGTTTTAATGAAACTTGAATTCATCTATTGGGATGTAGATCCTCTGTCCATCACCTTCCCAGTCATACTGACCCTAAGTGTACGTAGCTAGGATCCTATCATCAACCATCTCTATGCTCGGTTAGTACTTCAAGGTATTGAGCTAAACATACTTTACTAGGAGTCCTTCATCTAGACCTCACACTTAGCTTATCTTATAGACCTAGCTTTCCCTAGTAGCATACACTAACCATTTAGATTTTTGTCTAGGACAACATACTTCATAAGCACTAGACATTAATTACTTAAGAACATCATGCCTGGACCATAACTATCCATAACTCTATAAGTTATTAATCTACCAAGCATTCATAAACATCAGTAAAGTAAATAGCATTAGAGTCACTCACAATCTTTGGGAGCTTCTCTTACTAATGTCAACCCTATGAACATGCAAATTACTTTAGTTACTAGTCATGGTTTCCATTTTTAGACTCGCTTTCAGAATTAAGCTCACATTTATTCATTTCGCTTTCAAATCTTCGTAACTTACCTTAGGGCATCGGGTACTTAGCCGAATTTAAAAAAAGCTTAAAATTCAGCGGGTCACCTCCTTTCTGACACCCACACCCAGTACTTCATAGGGTTTTTGGGGTGTCGAGCCTACGTTTAACAAGTAGTTGCTTGTTCGCACAACAAATTCTAGATTTAGCTTCTAATGTCAATAACTTGAAATCCAGAACTCATTTTAATAAAATTCCCTATTTAAACATGCTCATAATTGTGTTAACAGTGCTACCTCAAAATTTCAACATAAAACTCTTCATGGTTTGATCGGGAGCTTTAAATTTTCCCCACTCAAACTCCAACACTTTCAAAACTTGTTCAACACTTTATAGGTTTAGCTTCCAAAATATATAACTCAAACTCTAGACCTTATCTTGCAAAAGTTTCTTCTACAAACTTACTCACAAAGGTGATAACAATATTATCTTAAATTTTCAACTTGAAATTATAGGAGGTTCGATCTAGATCTATGTTTCTTCATTGAGTGTTCAGAAACCCCAAAAATATGAACCTTAGACTCTTTCTTCCTTCTCCGGTGAGGACTCCCTTCCAAAGGCTCGATTTCAGAAACTAGACTCATAGAGCTTTCTAATGGTCAAGTTCATCTGGTTTGCTCAAGCAAATTGTCCCAAAACAAGCCTTAGAAGTTCTCCTCCCTTTTTATACTACCATCCAGCTCTTTGTGTGAAGTCTTCTTAAGGCACCTTACCTATTAGTGAAGATTAAGGGCCAAGATTAAGCCGTCTGTCTAGGTAACTAAAAGAGATTTAAAACTAAGTGTTTCGAGAAACTCGATCCTCATTGGAAAACTTGATGGAGGAAGGTCCTTACTCGATGAAAGATTATGTAGCTCTCTGTTAAATACTCGATGGGAAACTCGGTACTAGGAGCTCGCTCGATGCACGCCCCTTACTCGATTGCTCGTAGTACTTGACGCTCAACCCTTCCTTCGTTGAGACTGACGCTCGACCCCTTCCTCGATCAATTATACTCGATGTTCGACCCTTCCTTGATTCCTTATACTCGATGCTCGACCCTTCCTCGATCACTTGTACTCGACGTTCGGCAACATTTACTCGATGCCTGCCTTATGCCCACTCGATTCTCAAGCATCCCTCGAAACGACCAACACTTAGCCAGAAATTCTCTTTGTAAGGCTAGATCAATAAGTAACCGAGAGTTAAGTTCCCATACATAAACATTTTCCTTCTTCAAACTTATCCTTTACTCAAAACGCACAAATCCAACCTAACTTAAATATTTAACCCAACATTTTTCTTGCTTAAACAATGAACATATGAAAAAAGGGAAAGTAAGGTGCGGGTTTTATAGCAACAAGCATTTCTAATTTGAACGAGTATCGAGTCTTGATTTCTTGAAAGTCATGAAGCTTTAAGAAAGTTAACCTTGATGAAAACAGAACTAATACTCGATCGTACTCGATGGTTCTTGAACAATACTCGGTGCAACTCGATGGTGAAAACGATGTATTCGAAGTTACTCGATAGCGATGAATCGATGCACGATTGACTCGATAATGTGATTACTCGATACGATTTGAAATGTAAACAAATGGAACGTGATTTGTAGTAAAGAATTACTCGATTGGACAAGAAAGATAAGGGAAGAAGAAAGAGACACAGTGTTTATGTGGTTCAGCAAGATTGCCTACGTCCACGAGAAGGTCTGAATTCTCTTTGTAAGGCTAGATCAATAAGTAACCGAGAGTTAAGTTCCCATACATAAACATTTTCTTACAGATTTGGATGTTTTCACGAAACTAAGAAAAATGATGATAACTCTGCTATTTGAATTTGAAATCAGTGGTATTTATAAGAATATACCAGCTGATCATTACAAATGTTAGTGATGCGTTGAGAATATGATGAAATTATGGTGTATATTGTGATGGTGGTGTATCTGTTGTGCATGCAAGTTTTTCTAGCAAGATCCAAGTATAAATCCTACTAGGTTGCCTGGTAAGCCCAGGGTCAAACACAGGGACTATGGAGACAGTATGCGACGGTGATTTCAGATTCCTTTGCGGTGACAAATAAAACAATGAGTTGGTTGGTATGTTTGTTTAAGGTAAAAACTCTATGCAGCGGAATTGAGAAAAGAGTTAATAACACGAAATTTACAATGAGTATATGGGGGAATGGGTTGAGAAGGGATTTAGCTAACACTTTCTAAGATTGCGTTCACGTTATGCGATCATGCTACATACATACAACAGTAGGTCATCTCTCAATGCAAATGCTATAGCTCCTAGTTTTAAGACGCATGCGATGTATACGATGATGTCTATAGGACTTATGTCTAAGCCTTTACTCTTGTCTATGTGATGATGAATGACACATACACACACACAAGGCGACCGCATACTACTATAACCTATTTCTAGGGTGCATGCGATGCATGTGAGCAAACAGAGCTTATCTCTAAGTCTCTATCTCTTGCTTATGCGGTTCTAATCTAACTTTCTCAAGCCTAAATTCTAACCTAGCTCTCTCAAGTCTAGGTTCTTTCTTTAGACTCTCTCTCAAGTAGCTCTAAAGGGGTGATGGACGCATGCATAAGACAAGATGATCGCATAAAAATGAAGATCTTAGGTCATACTAGCTAAGTATTTCTCAACCCATTCGGATGTTTAGTTACTCACGTGTAATGTAAAGAGAGCGAACAAATGTAGAGATGCAAGTTTCATTCTATAAATGAAATCAAAATACAAAATAACAATGGAAATAAAGATAGGGAGTCTGGCAGCAATTTCTTACTTCCCAGAGCATTTGCATTGAGTTTCTCTACTCTGCCTAAAAGAATATTCTTGCTTTCGCAAGAGTTGGCCCTTTCTTCGTTCTCAACGCTTCCCGACACCCTCTCGAGCTGACCAGGAACGATCTTTTGGTGTCTTCTCTCTTCACTCGCCTCCGCCTTCTAAGTGTAAGAAAACTACGAACAATGGCTAACTATCTTCTGTATGGTGAACTC
This sequence comes from Benincasa hispida, assembly GCF_009727055.1. NCBI lineage: Eukaryota > Viridiplantae > Streptophyta > Magnoliopsida > Cucurbitales > Cucurbitaceae > Benincasa > Benincasa hispida. The sequence continues at coordinate 39,297,125 of NC_052357.1, forward strand.
TCTATATGGCTAAAACTTCTTTTTCGGTGGTGGCCTTCGGTATTTATAGAGATCAAGGTAAATAAGATTTTCTCTCAAATGATTGCACTGATGGGATGTCATTAAATCTCTGTCTGATGCGCCGATTAATTATCACCGAAAAGTGAAGGATCTCATACCAAGAGTTCCATGAGCGCGTTCGGATCGCTCCGATCTCACCGTGACCGAAATACATACAATATACATTCAACATACAATTATGCAAACAAAATTTAATTATCGGCATGTTACGAACAAAGAAAAACATAAGGGAAAGAGTTCCATACAAGTTGAAGACTATCTTCAAACTTCAAAACTCCAACGCAGCAGAAACCCACCAAGTGATCTACCAACGCCCGGTGGGAACGTCGATTGCAACAGCACGATCAACGCGAATTCACGACCGCAACGGGGGGTATTCTCGGAGCGAAACCCCAAAGAGTGGACTTTGATGAATTTGGTAGAGGATGAAGGAAACACGATTCATGTAGTCGATAGCAGAGATGCTTATCGTCTAGAGAAGCTACATGATCGTGTAGGATTTATTGAACGATCATTTAGGAAAAGGTATACGATAATTTAGTTAAATCGTCACACTATACAATCGTTTAGAGAATCTATCCAATCGTGTAGGTGAGAGTGTGCGATTGTTTAGCGCGAAATGGACAATCGTTTAGGCGGAGAAGCGACTATCATATAGGCTCTCGAGCGAAAGAAAACTCTCGAGCGATTGTTTTCTTTCACCAACGTGCGCTCACGAAATCTTTTGGGCGAATGATCGGATTATCGATTGCATGACCCAAAAATGAAAATATTTTTCATTTTAACCCATCGGTTACCATAACCGACGTTGCCTACTAACTCACGTCCAAACGTGATATTAGGATTAATTATCATATAATTAATCAGTTAATTAATTAATAAATATAATCATATTATATTTTTATCCTATAGTTTGATATCACATATCTACTATAGTATTTTCTTCTATACTT